>NC_088793.1:77684922-78012172 GCF_011386835.1 Chrysemys picta bellii
AACCATGGCTTGTATTCATAACTTAACAAGGTCACAAGCTAGAGATCTCTCCCATCCACATATTAACAACAACAAACAGGGCAGCAGAAACTTACCAGGCTTCAGCTCTGACTCTGGTTCCAATGCTTGTTCTGATGCCAGTTCTGCAGCAGGCTGCTCCCCAGAGCCAGCCCCAACCAGTTCCTCAGCGAACAGACTGAGGATGTGCTCTAGCTGCTCCAGCAGCATAACCTCTTCTGTTACCAGACGCAACACAAGGGTCACTTCTTGCCCTTCATCCAATGGCTGGCTCTCCTCTGGCACTGCCTGTGATGGGGAGGTTATAAGGATGCCATCCTTGCTCAGCACATTGTCATGCAACACAGTGGGCTCAGTGTTCATTATAGTTCCCAGTATCCGGTCAAATTCCTCGTAAACAAGGCAGGAAGATGGGGAGTTCCCAGAGGTGCCATTAGACAGTAGGCTGTCTTCAGCCACTCTATTTGCGCTCTGCATTGTACAGCTGTCTGGTCAATCCCCAACACCCCTACCTGCTCAGATATAGCTTTGTAGAAATGTCCATTTCTTGTGCTCTTGCTGAAATTGAGAGTCTTTCTTGTCTCAGATCAGAGGTAACCAGGATCTGGCCAGCGAGCAGCACACTTGATGCTGGATTTCTTCTTAATACTGGCCGTAGCTAATACCCATGAAGGTTAATTGTTTCAAGTTGAGCAGTCCATATGGAAATGAAGGGTTAAATGCCAAGCAGCTACATTTGAACCAGGAGGTTGCTTCTGGTTCTTGGGACGTGAGTGGAAAGTTTGGGGATGGAAGGGCTGGGAAATGCAGCAGGTTTTAGGATAGCATTGGCAGACTCTCCAGACCTGAGTCACATGACCCAGACTTGAGCTGCATCCACACTGTGGGACTTGTACTCCAACCCACTCCCCTAACAGGCTCCACAGGGCCAAGTCCAGAGGAGTTCCAGGCCCAAGTCAGACTGATTTCTGTGTGGAGGGAAGTGGAAGCTTGGCTTATACCTGAGTCATACCTAGGGCTTAGTGTTCCATGTAGACATACTCCAGGAGTTTTACCATTGACTTCAATGGAAGCAGAGTATGGTCAATGATGAGCACTTCAGAAAAGCCAACACTTACTGTTTAAAAAAATGCACATTTGTCACATTTACAAAGAGAACTAAAGTGTTGTTTGTGGAAAGTTTGCACTTAACGTTATTTCCTCTCTTTGCATATAGAACCAGCTACTTTTTTAGATTTCAGAGAGCCAAATTGTGGCAAATACCAGCTGGTCCAAGTAGCAGGTGGTACAGAGTTGCCATACCATATAGTGAGTTATATAAGGTCTGGTATATTCTTTAGGATGGTGCCATTGTAGTTGGTCTACTCCATTGGCTGTTGTGCAGAGGGCCACTTCTCCACCTGTCTCTGCTCCCTTTGGGGTGCTCTTTGACCCCCATACCACACTAACAAAGTAGTCCCTGTGCTCCACAAACCGTAGGGACTGCAATTGTGACAGACCTTTGCATGGGCCACACAAAAAGGTGGAGGCTGTTTGCAAGCTTGAGGGTGCTGCCAATGATTGGAAAAGCCACATTAAAGGGACAAACCACAGGAAATTAATTGCTTTCCTATTAAAATAAATCAATATTTAGTTTTTTACAGGACAGTTGTAACTGCTCAAGACACTTTGTTGAGATGATTTTGCAGCCTTAAGTGCCCCCTCAGCTTACACCCAGAGGTAAGAATATGACAGTAAAAGGTCACAGAGTTCTCATAACTTTTATTATTTGACTGTCTCACAAAGTAGTAACCTAAAAAAATGTGCCCAAAATAACTGATGGGGCTGCAGGAACTAGAGGCCCCACTGCCTCCTTACCAGCAGCCCTCACTCTCATGTATCCTACTTTTCTAATGCAAGCAGATTTTCAAAATAAAAAAACTGGGGCACCAGGGAGAGGTGTTCTGGGAAAGGATTTTGGTGAGGCATGAGGGCAGCTAATGGGGACAATGGAAGAAAAGACCCCCTCCTTCTTTCCCCAGCTCCTCCACTCCCCACTCCTCTTTCCACACAGAAAAGTTGTGACATTTTACAGTAAGAACGGGAGTGGATGAAACAGTGTCCACCCTCTATGACTGTCAGTTTTCTTCCAATTCCAGCATTCTCGCTGGCCCACTCCAAGGTAGCTCTTATCCTACCAGCTTCCACTCACCCATGTCCCTTCATTCACACATATCACCATTCACCCTCACTCAATCCATCACCTCCTCCCAGCTACACAACCCCCTAAATCTTCTAGACTACCTCCAAAACAACACTCACTGCTCAAAACACCTCATCCAATCATACCCCCAAAGTTTAGCCCCTCCCTCAAACCCTACCTTAGAATGTCCGCCTTTCCTTCCCAACTTTCTCATAGGTCAGAACCCTTCTCCCCAGCTCTTAACTCTCCCCACAGCACCATGCTTCAGGACACCTCTTCCCACCCTCCCCAAGCTCACAACTCCTCCCATCTCATGCTCAGAAACCTTTTTTCCCCACCCTCAGGTTTTTATCCTTCCACTCCAACCTTCTGGCTCAGAATCCTTCCTCCTCCGACTTGATACCCAACTAATAAACCAACTTAACCATTATAGAATCATAGACTATCAGGGTTGGAAGAGAACTCAGGAGGTCATCTAGTCCAAACCCCTGCTCAAAGCAGGACCAACACCAACTAAATCATCCCAGCCAGGGCTTTGTCAAGCCGGGCCTTAAAAACCTGTAAGGATGGAGATTCCACCATCTCCCTAGTTAACCCATTCCAGTGCTTCACCACCCTCCCAGTGAAATAGTTTTTCCTAATATCCAACCTAGACCTCTCCCACTGCAACTTCAGACCATTGCTCCTTGTTCTGTCATCTGCCACCACTTTGAACAGCCTAGCTCCATCCTCTTTGGAACCCCCCCTTCAGGTAGTTGAAGGCTGCTATCAAATCCCCCCACACTTTTCTCTTCTGCAGACTAAATAAGTCCAGTTCCCTCAGCCTCTCCTCATAAATCGTGTACCCCAGGTCCCTAATCATTTTTGTTGCCCTCTGCTGGACTTTCTCCAATTTGTCCACATCCTTTCTGTAGTGGGGCGGGGGGGCAAACTGGACACAATACTCCAGATGTGGCCTCATCAGTACCAAATAGAAGGGAATAATCACTTCCCTCAATCTGCTGGCAATGCTCCTACCAATGCAGCCCAATATGCCATTAGCCTTCTTGGCAACAAGGGCACACTGTTGACTGCTATCCAGTTTCTCATCCACTGTAATCCCCAGGTCCTTTTCTGCAGAACTCCATTCTCCAGAACAACCATTGCTGGGCTTGAAGCAGAGGTAGCATGGGGGGATTGTAGCTGCAGGAAGCATGTGTCCCTAGATATTGTGCAACTAATCTTAATTACCCCCACAAAGGCCTGCAATAGTGCCTTCCCTTTGCAGCTGCAGGGACTTCAGGTAAGGTGAGACAGGTGGATTGCAGCCGCCAAAGCTTCCAGGGACAGGGGAAGACCCAATCATACCAGGAATTGGGCATTGGCAGTGGATTACACTTCAGTACATCAGCCATAATACAAATGCTAAAACTGTGTGTATAATATTGCAAATAACTGGCGACTTATTGGTATGTCTCAGCCTCGCCATATCCTAGCGTCCAGTGGTCCTTGGTTTTGGTATTTTAAATGGATTATAAACTGCAAATTATAAATGAAGAATAAAACGTAACTATGCTTCATTCAGATTCAATGAATTGCAAAGGCACGTGCCAAGAGTGCTACGTACCATTTCAATACACTTTGTTCAAATATAAAGCCGATGGAATCCAATTAAGTAATTTCTCCTGTACAGCCTTTAAATTCTGAGGTATTCATAAGCTGATTAAAATTCATTCTTGAAAATGTTTCCATGTAAAGGATTGTCCTTTGCTTAAAAACTCATGAAACCAGACAAAAACTGCATATTGGTAACTATATTTTAAACCAAAAAAATCTTCACATAATAAATACATCTTATGCACATTAACTTCAAATTTACTTCGGAAAGCTATTTACAATATAAATAATTATAAATGGGAACACTTTGCAAGATATTGTTAACATAGCTAAATTGTGTTTCCTACATTACATTCCAAAGGAAAACTTCAAATTACAGATGTTATGCTACAGTGTCACTAGAACCTATACATTGCAAGGCATGGCATTTGAAATGTTGGCAACCTGTGTCTTTTTTCATAAATATAATCCATTGGGTTTGGGGAGTTGAGGTTTGGTTGGATTTTTTAAATATGCTTGTCAAAACAAATATGAACATGTCATTGTTTCTGAAGTGCCTTTTTCTAGTTTGTGCTGAAATATTTACCATTGGGAAAAAATTACAGTGCTTTAAAAGAACTCTTCCCCATTGACTTTATTTATTTAGAAATGGAACTGCTGTACTGTTTTATAATGTGTTAAGATTATTTTATGTGTTTCCAAACTTCCTACTTTTTTAGTGTCTAAGAGCAAAATCACATGCAGTCAAAATTTCAATAAATAAAAATGTTTAAAAATTGTATTTTAAACCCTAGAATCCTATGTTTACCATTTGAAAGAAGAGGTTAAATAGTGGATACAACCTGCCAAAAAACCTTTGTTTCTTCCTATAATGCCTATATATTTGATCTTTCCTTTCATGTATAGTCTCATGTCAGGAGCCATAAATTACCCTTCTTTCAGAAAGGGGTGCATTCTTACCAGTTGGAGCCAAGATTTATCCACACAACCCTTGTGTGCATGAACTGAACACCAGAGTTAAATTTCCTTGCATGTAATTTTTCACTGTCAGACACTCCAAGGATGCTTTCTGTGAAAGGGAGCTACACTGTCACTCATCATTCTGCAGAAAATGCTACTTAATTTTCCTTGTCCAAAATAATAATTCCCTTTGGAGCACTGAGCAGTAAAAATATTTTGCTAACCCATGAGCTCCGGGGGCCTTATTCACAACAAACAGAATGATGTATATGGTACCAGAGTGATAGTACAGCACTGTTTGGTTTTTTTACTGCAGACACTCAGATTACTTAATAGCCATTTTTAATAAAACAATATATAAAATAGGTGTTCTAGTTATCTGAATATCACAGTCTGGATTACTTTGGGGCTAACCAGCATGCATTTTTGTGTGGAAGTAAATTCCTCAACCCTGCTCTTATTGAAGTCAGTAACAAAACTTCCATTTCCTTCAATAGCAACAGGATTCGACCCTGTGCTGCTTTGTGTAAATTTAAGAGAATTCCATGGAAAAACCTGAATTGAAATACATTGCTACCAGACAATAACCATAACTGCCTCCAAAATACCCATAATTGGGTCTGATCCTGGGATTGTTTTGTGAGCAGTAACCCCAATTGAAGCCAAAGTGAACTTTCATATGGAAGGTCTGAAGCCCCGTTCTGATAGCCATGAGTTTGTTGGACTTTGGTGCTGCAATTAAAAGTTGGTACTTCTTCAACAGACAGTCAGCTTTTCCAGTGCATCCATGTCTTTTGCAGAAATACCACACAAGGCCATTTATCTGAATACTTTGGGGGCTTAGCAATACCTTTCAGATAAATGGTGGTTCAGGTAATCAGGAAAACTATTGAATAAGTGCTTCATGCCAGTAGAGATATAACTGAGATTCAGGTAAGAGGAGGGCTTTGTGGATTAAATAGTGTTGGATAAATAGGATTTTACTGTACTACACCAAGTGATAGTACTTGTGGGAACATCATCAAAAAAGTAAGTTGGCTATTCCCCAAAAGGTGAAAGCACAACAAAATGTTCTTGGTCTTTGGCCCCTGCCAATGTTCAGAGCTGCCCACATTTTTCTAAACCTATTCAAAGCATGTATAGAAAAAACAATCTGCATTAGTAATACATGTCATTTGGAGGGCATTTCCCTTTACAGTTTTCATAGTTACATCTTCCAGGTGCACAAACAAAACTAGTGCCCAATCACTAGGAGCCAGATTCTGCTAGATTAGCACCTTACTCCACAAATATATCCATTGAAACCAATAGGACTGCTTGAGGAGTAAGGTTTCTTACTCTAAGTTAAGAATTTGTATAAGCCTCTGGCCTTAAACATGTTCACTATGCCCACTGAGTGCAACTGTGTATAAGTGAGAGACAGTTCCAATCTTTTCTTAACATCAAATAAAGACATAGAAAGCATGATCCAGAGACCACTGAATTCAATGAAAAGACTCCCATTGGTTTCAACAAGCTTTTGATAAGGGTCATCATAAGTAGTTTGCAGTTTTATTAGCATATTCACTTGTTGTTATCTTTGTTGACATAATACTGTTATGATATCAAATGGTAGCATACTACAGTGCAATCAGTATAGTATTAGTTGCACTTGTGGAACTGAAACATACCCTAAAATGTCTCAGGTATAAAGTGATACCAATGAGCTAATATTATACATTTGAAAAATGTCAAAGCAAATAGTGTATCTTGCATTTTCAAATGTTCCAAAATTGCTCATCTCTTTTTTTAAAACATACGTTCCTTGAAGGATGTTGAGGATTTCTACATTTTATCATTGAGGTTAAGTGGGGAGTTGAACTAAATATGAAGTTCATTAAAGTATGTCATACAATAAGCACTGATGTCATGAACAAGTGTAAGCTTTGTGCCCTACAGGAAAGTACATGTTATGCCACTTGCAGTAATGAATGCTGCAGTCAAGGGTTGCAAACTATCCCTAAGCTTACATAATAATTATGCTTACAAATAATTTGTAATAATTTTTCAAAATCACATTAAAAGCTCCTTGCCAGCTTTGAAGTTAAGATAAAATTGTTCCCTCCAAGCTGGCCATTTAAGGGAGCAGGATGGCCAATCAGATAGCCCGTAACAGGCAAGTGCCTCCAGTCAATGACAATGATGAACTAAGAAGGAGCAATAGTTGCTGCCATCTTGCATGGGGAATGAGCAAGTGTCAGTCTTGCTTGTCTTACAACATGGCTGCAGGTGGAGGGCACCAGACCACTGTATTGTTATTTTAAATATTATATTTATTACATTGCCACTGTAGTGGAATGCAACTATGGAAAATCGCAGCATAGGAGAAATTTAATTTAGCAATAGTTGCTTAGAAACTTTTATTCTACATGAGTTCACAGTAAATAGTAACAGGGAATCTTTATTGCATAGCTTACTTGCTTTTTTCCTAAATGAAAAATATAAACAAACTGTGTTAGAGGTACAGTCATTTATGAAGGTGCCTTTCGTAATGTAATCTAGTATAATATTCATATTTACTTAGAGTCACTTTTGTAATGTACTAGCAGTTTCCAAGGGACATATGATAGCATGTATTTCTATTCTGTTTTACTCAGCAAATCACATTTTAATACTGTACAATGAGGCTCCAAATAAAAAGTTAATACTATTTATAGGTGTAAACTAAATAAAGATGTATCCAGAACTAGACTTATCAAAAATACCCTCTCATTCCTAACTTTTTAGGAATATATAAAATCGTTGGGCTGAAAGAAATCCATTTTGGTCCATCCACCCCTTTGAGTTAGCCGTTGTTAGCATTTTTCCCAACAGCATTAAATACTTGCCTTGTTTTTATCTTTTTTACAAATTATTTATACTAGCTGCTCCTGTTTATGCCCTTTATAGTTCATTCAGATTATTAAGCTTCATTTAATATAATTCTCTCCAAATTTGTTTTGTTCTCATTTTTCCTTGGCTAACATTTAATGCCCCTTGGCTCATATCTGCCACTAATTCAAATAACCTTATACTGTTATCTAATCTCTCTTCCATGCAGAACTTTGTGCACATCAGTGACATTCCCTCTAAATCTTTCCTTATCCAAAGATAACAGACCCAGTTTATTTAAACACTTATTAGATCTTTCATTCTCTTTATCTTTCTGCTTTGTGTTCTGCTCTACCTTTTCTATTATAAGCTTTAGATAAAAAAGGCCAGATTGTAACATCTTTCTCTTCTGGAAGAGTATCTTTCACTATGAATGATCACTCTGAAGTCAAATGGGATTGCTTGTGGTGTACGAGTATCACAATCTGCTTCAAAGTGATCAGAACTATATATAACAGTATTCCAAGTTGGCTATGTGATTTTCTCGGTCTCCAAGTAAATCTCTACTTGGTGACAGGGATTATTATTATTTTGCTACTGATTAGCCCTGCTTTGAAGAGTGATACTTTTGTAATCTATCCAAACTCTCCGAGCAACCTTCTACTTGGTGGATTGTGTCTTATGACCATTGAAAGTAAACTCCCATACATCTAGCTTTTTTACATTACAAATCAAGCCATTCTGTAGTGCTCATCTCATTTTTACAACATACCCCCCTCTTGCCCATACTCTAGGTTGGTATAATCAGGAGGGGCCTGGTCCAGCTCCCACTGAAATCATTTGAAGGATTGTGCCAATGACTGTTACTATGAACTTCCCTAGCTGCCTTTTTAAGTGCAGGTGTTATATTAGCTCATCTCCAGTCCAAAAGTATCTCCCTGATCATAAGGTTTTTAAATATATTTACTTACCTCCTTTGACACATCTCTTAATTTAAGGCAGGTCCTGCAGGCCCTGATGCTGTAGTCAGTCATCGGACACCGGGGTTTCTTATTCCCCATATTCTCTCAAGACCCTGATTTTTCCCTTAGTATCTTTTTTTCTCTTCCCCTGGTTACTACGACTGTTCCTGATATCTCTTCCCTATTTTCCTCTGTGAACAAGACAAGAATGTATGCCTTTTTCAAAATCACACCCATCACTTCAGTCAACAGATTACCTCTTCCAACTTTGAGTCCTTACAATCTCCTTCGCTTTCTTAATGTGCCCAAAGATTTTCTCAGAATTTATCAGAGTCACCCTGCAGTCTTCACTTTGTCTGTCTTTGTCTCTTATATCCTTACATTAATATAGTTGTGTTTTATAGTCCTTACACCCAGATTTCCAGTAATTTTATGCAATTCCTCCTATGGTTCTAACTCACTCCTGATTAGTTCAGCCACTTGGAACATTTTTTTCCTCACAGCATATTTTTGGTTACATGGTATACATCACTATGAGATTAAACTAATTGGACCACTCTCTATTTCAGCTCCTTTTCCCCCTTTCCCTTCACTAATTTTCTTCCATTTCACTTTACCAGACATCTCATGCACTCATCCAGAATGTGCTCACAGTTCAAAGTATCTTCCTGTTACAATCGTATCTTCTGCATTACTCAAAACCAGGCTGAGAAATCCCCCCTTTCTGGTTCCTTCTTTTAAATATTGCATGAGGAAGCAGTCCAGTAGCCAGTCATAACTATGTTGCTCAATTTATGTCTTTGAAGTCAAGCAAGTGTGTAACTATGTGTGTGGCTATTCAATAAAGTAATAATTCTGAAGATCTCTCTCTCTCTCTCTTTTTTCCTTTTGACTAGTCCTAGATGCTTTATGCCACTGAGAAACATAACATGGCTAGAGTCTAGTGAATAAACAAATCAGTTAATGTACCCATTTTATGTGTATTTTGAAAAGATATATGATCCACATTTTTGCATGTAAAGAATGCATAGCTGTTTTGGTGACTAAGACCTGTGGGGCACATGCAATTCAGAGAGTCTGCCCTTGGCAGTATTTTCATCAACTGACTCCAACACAACATGCATGAATTGCTCAGCTGGCCTGCCACAATGTGCTCCCAACACAGACCTCCTCTATCTTCTTTTCTATATAATGTGGCAGCAATTTTGACTTTAGCTCCATTCACTATAACCCTTAATGCCAGTGCATTTTTTTTTTACAGTAACGTGTCAACACACTCATCCCCAGTACCTTAGGTTATTCTCTCTAGTGCAGTGTGGTATATCAAATGCTGGTAACAACAAGGGCATTAAAACTTATATATCTTCCAATTATATTTCAAAGATTTTTTTAGAGCACAAAATATTTTAGAAAAAACATCAGCTTCCATTGGTTATTATAACGGATGTCCCCTTGTGTCCCTGTGCTGGATCTTGCTGCATCCTTAAGTGAGAAGTCACATCAAAGTGTGATCCATTACAGCCCAAGGAATAGTTTCTAATGGTTTCACTGTCATATAGATGCTCCAGAGCATATCCAGTTAACGTGTAAGCATGCTTGTCAAAGTACTGCCTGTGGGAGGTGTAATAGTTTGGAGAAGCTGCTGGATGGTCCCCTGTGGCTTGATGAGGGGACATGTCTGAATGCAGGTAGTCTTTAGCTAGTATCAAACTAGATTTAGAAATGCGGTCGGAATTTGGGCTGCTTATCCTAGACAGTGTTGTGGGGCTGTTGTCATAATCATTTTCATGTGGGCTCATAAGCTTTCCATCTCGTTGCTGGATGTGTTCACAAGGAGAGGTGTTGGCAACTGTAGGAACACGGCAGACATCCCCTGTCAACTGCTGTGGCTGGTAGTTTGCAAAACAAATAGAGTGCTTTTTCCCTGCTCCGTTAATAGAGACCAGCTGATCAGGGGTTGTTTTCTGTAGCTGAAGCCTGTTTTCTTCCTCTTTAATCATTTGCTGGGTAGCTCTTATTAGAGTTTCAATTTTGCTGGGCTCATGTGGACTACTTTGATACTGCTCAGTACGGTATCGGTCTCCTGATTCACTAGCAGAGCCAGGATCTGGGGAGCTAACAACACTGTCCTCATCCCAGTGTCCTCTCCCTGCAGAACAGATAAAGAAAGGGAACAAGTCATCAGTTTTGGTTTGTGTGTGGATCTCAGAAAGAAGGTAAACAATCTAAAGTCCTCTTTTTAATGTAACAATGGATTTTATTGGTCTTTCTGGTTATTGTTTGCTTTACAGTATCACCTGGAGACCCAAACTGTGCCCCATTGTGCATAAAAGACAGTCAGTCCCTGACACAAAAAGTAGACAAGAGGCAATATAAGTACTATTTTTCCCCATTTTTCAGATGGGGAACAGAAGCAGAGGTTAAGTGGCTTCCCCAAGGTCACAAAAGAAGCCCAGAGAAGAGCCAGGAATTCAAAACGGGTCCCTGAGACCCAGACAAGTGATTTAAACTTTAAGACCATTCTTCCTACCACATAAGTGTTGTCAAGATAGGCCAACTGAGCTAATTGACCCAAATGTTTGTGCTTGAGCTCTTAATGCAATATTTCTTCTGCAAAGGATATAAAGCATCAATTGGGCACAAAACTGCCATTCAGTCTTTCTGAGTTCTAATCCTGGGTCTAACACCACTAGCCTTGATTTAACCAATGTACATTTACCACCCTCACCTGTAATATGCAGGTAATGCTACTTCTTCAGAGGGGTGTTCTGAGGAGAAAGTCTGCTTGATCAGATTTTGAACATAAAGGCCTGATTTTCAATGATAGTCTGTAATTAGGAGGTGTAATTAACACCTACAGTGAATTACAAGTACAGCTGGCAGCACTTGGCTGTCTAAGTACCATTTTGCATCCAGAAAATCAGAAAGTGGATTGAGACTCATCTGAAAATCAGGCCCACAAAAGGCTATATAAATTTGTATTATTTATTATTATTATTATTATTATTAGACTGTGTCCCTTTAACCCCTTCTGTGCTTTAAGATGTAGGTAAAGTATATTATAAATCCAGACCCTGGGTTTTTGTGTGGCCTTACATAGCACATTATACATGCTGCCTGGCAATAACAAAGAGAAATAACAAAATAGTTGCCTTTGTGTTCACAGATATAGCAAATTAGCGCTGTACTTAGTTTTGTAATGCAAGAATATTGTTGTCTCAAACATTTAGAATAGGAAAAATGTAACTGTGCTTACCTGAAGTTTCCCTTTCTTCAAGTACTAAAGCCCACAGATCTGCTACAGGGAGTGTTCAAGTTGGCATGCAGTGGAGGGGGCGGAACCAGACCCATCCATCACTGGCAGGAGGGGAGTAACCCTACCCCTGAAGAACCTAACAATTGAAAGAATTTCCACAGCCAAGGAGGATAATACCCAACTACAGAGACAATATAATAATGTAACTGGTAAAACACCTGCTAATATACATGTCCATTGCAGAGCACAAGAAGGACTTCTGCAAATTACTGAATGCTAGGTTTTGCCTCAGCTTATATAAACGATATTGTCTAATTGGGAGGGCAGGATTTGTGGACCTTATTACTCAAAGAAAGAAAATTTTCAGGTAAGCACAGATAAATTTTTCTATTCGTCTTTGTATTAAGGTCCACATATCTATGAGAGTGGGATGTTATCACCAGTGTGCCTCTAGTGTGGGTGATAAAGATAATAACTGTGGCCAAATACCTTATACACTCCATTATCTGTGTATATCTGGGATACTATACTGTGGAGCACTCTGCTGAAGGCAACATCAGCTAGCTGTAGGCCCATCACCATAGTATCCAAGCGCCTCACAAACATTAATTTAGCCTTAATATACTGAAACAGGGAATTATTATTTATCTGTACTGCAGTAGCACCCAGAGTCCCCAGTCAGGATTAGGACTCCATTGTAGTGGTCACTGTACAAAGAATAAATAGAAGATAGTCCTTTCTCAAAGTTCTTAAAATTAATATCCCCGTTTTATAGATTGGGAATTGAAATTTAGCAAAATTATTGACCAGATTCTAATCCCTTTGCTCACAGTGAGCAGCCCATTACCTCTCAAATGGGCCCATTGGCTTCACGTGGATACTTACGGAGAAAGCCTTCAATGTGAGTGAAGGTATCAGAATTTGTCCCAAAGGGATTATTTGTATAAGTGTTCATCCTCAAGGGTAAGTGGCTCAAAATCTGGCCCTAAGTAACTTGCCCAAGGTCCCACAAGAAGTCTGAGAGTTTTTCTCTGCCCGAGACAACAGTAGCTTTGCCTTTTCTGGTTCTTACTTGTTTAGAAAAAACTTGGTGGATATATTGTCTGTTGTGGCCAATATACTCCCATTGTCCATGGAGAGAACCAGTTGCCTGAGTCCATAACAAATAATTCTGAGCTCTCATGCTGTACATCTTCTGCCAGGGCCATGTTCCCTGGCACCCCCAAAGAAGTGCCCTATACTTCCAGGCTGGCAGCATTGTCATAACTGTGTCTGATTTATGAAGCACTTTGCCCACTTTCACTGATGGGTGGGATAATATGGAATATGGAAGGGACTGAAGAAAATTCTGGAGAGTTCTCAGTTTTCCTGTGGTCCACTGTAGTGTATCTATGTACAATGCTATCATGTCCAAGAGGAACATGAATGACTGTACTAGAGGCACTGTAGTACAATTCACTTCCTGTATGAGTATTTACAGTTTGTCTTGCTATTCCTCCAAGAATATCACCCTATGCTTATTTGGAATCCAAATCTTACACTGAGCATCTAGTATCAATTTAGCTCTGGATGGGACCTTGAGGAAGGGATAAATATGGTTCCCCCCTTCTTGTTTGAGAGCTATTATTAGGACCACTAGTGTCTTTGCATACTATCCAAAAGGTAAGGACTTGTGTTGGAAGTGATGTTATCCTTTGGCATAGCATGATAACTTTCTGTGAGATGGTAATGGTGGAATATGGACTTATGTCTCCTTTCGACTACAAGCAACAGAAAATTATTGCTGATCATTGCTGGGATGAATTTCAGAGTCTCCATCTTGAATTTCCATTTTTTTTTAAATGTGTTCAAATGTTTAAAATCCAGCACTTCTCTGCTTCTGCCCAATCTCTTTTTGACTCTTTTTGAACAGGATGGAGTATAGGTCTTTGCCCTCCTCGTAAGAGGAGATTGATTCCATAGCCCCTTATCTATAGGGAGAAGGTGTAAATAGCTTCTTCTTGTCCCATTTCTTTCCTGGATAGATTGAGTTGGAGTAGAAAATGAAATTCTAATGAGTATTCCTTCTGGAGAGTTCCAGGACATGTTTATCCAATATGAACAGTGACCAGTTCTGCACACTGGAAAGGATATGATATTAAGGAGGCTGGATATCGTCTGATAAACTACAACCTCCTCCACTCTGTTTTTTCTCTCTCTGCTGTAGTGGTTGTCCCTCTAGTTGTACAAGGAAAGGCTTTTTTACAGTTGAAATGTGGCTTTTTCTCTCTTCTTTACTGCCTTCGAAAGGCTAGTGTTCTTTTGTCTTCTCCAAATACTCCAATCCCCTCTTCCCCCCTGTCCCCCGTAGTTTGTCAGTTCTCCAAAATGCTTTCTGACAGAGTATTTTGAAACACATGAGAGATGTTCTCTTGCACTTGTGCTTTCTACAAGGAAAACCAGAAGCAGAACATTGTATTGTAACCTATTGTTCTGGCTGAGAAATGTAGTGCATCAAGGGATGCATCTAAAACCAATTCTGTCACCAAGAAGTTTTTCAGACAAAGGTCCCTAGACTACAAGCTTCCTTGGTCTTGAGGAGAATGAGATACTAGAACATATCTGTCCATGAAAAGGTAGAGCAGGCAAAATATTTGGAGGCAGCTGAAGCCCTCAAGGTTGGCCAAACTGGCCTCATAATTTCTTCTAAGGCATGAATCAATTATCCAGTCCTTGGAACCCTTGGAAGAAAATCTCCCTTTGTGAGAATTGCTATGTTCTTTACAAGAAAGAAAAGAGCTGAGTTCATTTGGGGGAGAAACAACACATTTTATGTAGACTTTTTAGAACCTTTTGTCTTGTTTGTGACATCCTCCAGGGCTTCATGAAGAGGTATGTATGGTTCCAGTTTAGATCCAGAGGAGAAATATTGTGTGGTCTTTTCTGAGGAGATGTAAGAGGTTGATTAGTAGTTTGGAAGTACCTTTCCTTGCCTCCTTCAGTGCTCTGGTCTTCTGGTGCTGATCTTCGTGGGGAGTAGATGTGGAGTTGCCACTTGCTATTTCTCCAGTATGGCCTGCCCTGGCACAAGAGGCCTAGGTGACTCCTGCCTGGAATGAACCATTACTGAGGGGCCTGCCCACAAAAAGAGGGGAGAAGTGTAGAAGGCACATTAATTTTGCTTTCCCCTTCTTGGCTTTGAGCACCATTATTAGCCTGTGCATGGGTGACAATGCACCACTCAAGTACACCTCAGAAAGAGAGAAGAGAAAAATCACATTCTTACCCAAAGAAGTAGCTCTGGAAGCAAAGTTCAAATGTTTTAAGTCCAGTCAGTTCAAAGGGAGGTTGTTTGGGGAAAGACTGATGCTCTGCAGTAGTGTGGTTTGGAACTGCCTGTCTGCAACTGTGGAGGCAGAATGAAACTGGTAGGTTCTTCAGAACATGGGACATTCCCTTCCTGATAGTGACTGACAGGTCTGGTTCTGCCCCCAAAGCTACATGCAGGCTGAAGATCCACTGTAATAGATCTGTGGAGCTTCATACAATGAGGAATTATCTGAAGCATCTGGAATAAAAGTTAAACTAAGAAGCAAATCAAAACCAAGCTCTATTTTCGGCTTTCTTTGATTTTCTGTGGTAAAAAAGTGATAAATATATTTTTAACATATCTGTAAGAACTACACTATGTCCATAAATAATATTTTACATTATTCCATTAGCATGATCCCCAACAATTATAACATGACAAATATATATATCAAAGTGTATGTCTATAACTGTGAAATCAACTCGCACGTCTCAGTTTTCACATTGGGAAGAAAAAGCTGGATGAACTCATGAATATCAGTATTAGGGAGCAGAATACAAGGAAGTGCAATAGCTTATCACAAAGAGAAAGCCGCAGAACAGTACTAACCAAAGCAAATTAGAGGCCTCTATTCTTCCTTCTCTTTCTTTCAGACTGTATTTCCTAGAATCTGCTATTTCATTTTCTCTCTCGGCATATTTTTTTTCTTATTGGAATGAAACAGTACCTATTCTTTCTAAACTTATAATGCCACATGCTAAAAGTTAATGGAGCTATGCCAATTTACAATAGTTGAGGATTTGGCCCAGTGCTCTCATGGGTTCCATAGGTAATACCTAGTGCTGCAATCCAGTTCTTTTTTCAATATGCACAACTACTGCTACATTGGACTGCCACAAATAGTCTATAATGATCTCTATGCTTCTCAGGCTTTTTTTTTTTTTTTTTTTTTTGCTAATTTGTATACGAAACATCTGCAGCACAAGGTAGGTTGCGATGGATAATGCTCAAAAAGTTTGGAAGTGGTTTGGATAAGCACCTGGTATTCTGAGTGTTTATGTGAATTTTATCCAAACCTCTTGACTCTATCAAATCAAGATCAGGGCTTCTTTTGAAGTTTCCAATACTCCTTGCCTGGAATTACTTGGAAAACAGTCTTTCTTGGTTGTTGTTATTTTTTTTCCCCAGCATATTTACTTCTAGTCCAAGAGAGGACCAGTGGAAGGGATCAAAAGTTTAAAAAGTAAAAAAAGCGGAGGGAAATCTCCAATTTTTTTCCAAACTACAGAATATATTAAATTTACGTTTGGTTCTGGATAAAAGTTTGGGTTAGTTCTTATTCTATCCAAACTTGCACAGCCTTCACTCAAGGTAATAAAATATGTATGCTAAGTGCACCTCTTCACGTTTGCTAAAATTTCACTTATTATGTGTTCCTAACTAAATTTCACAGTTAAAAAAATATGGAACAAATAGAATATTTTATTATTTAGGCTAGATCATCAAAACCCAGACTTGCACCTTCACAACTCCCAGTTCATACACATAAACCCTGACTTGAGCACACACATCAGGAGTCACACATATACAAGTCGGGCATGTTTAAGTCAGTCCTTTGAAAATCTGCCTCTATACTGCTATAGCACCATTTCAGCAATTATCTCTTACCATGTATCCTGTGAACTGAAGTGATGTGGGGCATGCTGTTTTCATATGCTTCTCTGCTTTCAGGGGAAGTTTTTGTCAGGGGCAATGCTGAACGAGAACCCCACCAAGTATCCCTTCCAGGCTGCGGTGTGCCCAGGAAATATCTACCAGCCTCACACCTGCCTCCTTCACAGGCCTGAGTATGGAAATGTCTATCATCAGTCAACCTGGAATGGTCAAGTGCAAAACCATAGCAGAGAGAGCTGCGGTCTGAGTACTGTCTATAGGCACAGGAGACATCATGGTGTTGAGAGCTTGGCCTTTCAGCAGGTTCCAGTAATTGTGGAGAGGCAGTATCAGTTAGTGGACTTCCACCCCATTGGCTCTCATGGTCAGATTCAGATCTTTCTGTGTGAAATCCAGAATACTGTAACACAAAAGGAAAGGCAGAGGCATAACTAAACCTGAACAAGACAACATAAGCAACTAGACTGGGGGAAAGGTTGCTCTTCTTCTGATGGGGACTCATCTCACAGTCTTTCCCTGTACAGCATTCTGTGATGAGCTCATACCCAACAAGGCAGACATCAGAAAAGTCTGAAAAATCCCCCTCCCCCATTTAAAAAGCCCTCTTATGACATGTAAAGTCTAGCTCACCAAATTCAACATTGATGTTCAATAATTCAGCTCCCTTCTTCCATTCAAAAACGGTTTTAAAATTGATTGAAATAACCTCTCACCCTGAACACGCGCTCATCTCCAAACCAAAATTGAAACTGTTTTGAAATTCCTATGTCATGATCCCTGTCCCTTCCACATATCTCACTTTCTTACCTGTGGTGGCAGGTCTTCTCAGAGTTTCCTTTCTCACCTACTGCTGATGGAAAGGAAGGTTCCGGTGCACTCAGGGATTTCAAAATACTGTGGAGAAAAGCTCCAGAGTGCTCCTCAATTTTAAAGCAATGGATCAGCAGGACCCCAAAGGGTTACGCTGCCCTCCTGCATGAGAGCAAGGAAACAAACTACTGGAGACTATTTACCAGAAGATGAGACCATTTACCAGAGCAGGGGAAGAGAGTTATCTGGTCATCCCCACTTGAGAACAATACTGGATGGTGGGGGAGGAGAACACAAAGGGCAGACAGAATCAGGACCTATCAAGGGGGAGGAAGAGATATGGGGCCAGTTGGAGCAAGGAGGGTTGTGCTTGGAGGGAGTTAAGGGTAAAACTAAATTTTGGATAAGCATATGAATTTCTGGATGCTTTTCTGAATAAGTAATGCTTATTACAGCTTATGTATCTTTCTATTAATTTTTGCCATAAAAACTTGTGGATCATTTTCTTACATCAGCTATAGCCAAGATCATGGAATGGGATGGGACCAAAACATGCAACTCTCATCTCTCTAGTACTGCATATCAATGCCCCAAAACAATATGCTTAAAAGAACCTGTAATGCTCAACTCCTCTCACTCCCCCTGTAAATACCCAGTAACCTTTCTTTTGGTACAAATCAAATTTCTTTCCTAAAAACATAAGCTACCTTCTCTTTCATTAAACTGAGTTGCTGTGAAACTCCTCATTATCAAACAGAATCAAGGTCAATGCACTTACCAATCAAAACTACTGACCATATGTTTGACTTCAGGAAAGTTAAACCATCTGTGCAACTCCAGCAGTGGAACTATTTGGTCAGGGAGGGGGGCAGGGATGTGTGTGTGTGTTTTTAATTGCTTATTTCTGCAGCATTTTAAGTTATGAACTCTGTTTGCTGACAAAAAGGCTAACATGAGTCTAACCAAGAAATGCTAGCAGCTTTGCATGGCCCACTCATGTTTTGTTATTTGTTCACAAAAGAAAATTCAATGCAAAAGAACTACATACAGACTTATGGGCAGAAGATATGCAGGGTGGAGCAAATGACTAACAGTCCAGTACAACCATATTTATCTCACAGTCTTAGGGGACACCAGACCCTTTCAGATATATAGGGTTTTAGATGAAGGTGAGGAAAGAAGAGGCAACAAATTAGTCCCTTTAAAACCAGTCTGGAAAACCATCCAACATTCTGAGCCCGGGATATAGGATTCTCGGCCTTTGTTGGCTAAGATCAGCCCTTAGTTGGGATATAATATCATGATATTATACTTTACCCTACCTTAGCTCACATAAATGGACTTCAGTTAGCTGTGAATTTTTGTTAATTGATGTAGCATTGTGTGCCAAACTAGTAAATAAACTCTTCTCTGCTCTTCCTAGCACGAACATCCTCAAACTTTTCTGTGACAAGGACATAGAGTTTGTTTTGAAATTTTTTCATAAAAAAATAAATTGACAAAAATAGGCTTTTCAACTAAAACAAAAGTTTTCACACAAAAATTTATTTTGGTCATGTTTTTTTCATTTTTTTCCACACAAAAATGGAAACCAAAAAAATTGAAAATGCTTTGGTAAAAGTTTTCACTAAAAATAAAAAATGCTTTTCGGTTCAGTTTTTGGATTACGGTTTTCAAAAACTGATTTTTTTTTAACCAAAAATAGAATGGTTTCAGTGTTTTAATTTTAAAAAAAGATACTTTTTTGAAAAAAACATGATTTCACATGAAAAATAATTGGCATTAAACTGGTTGGGAATTTTTTTGTCAAAATGAATTTCCAATGGAAAACTGAAATTTTCCATAGGAAGGGGAAGTAGGGGCATCAGGTTCCCAAACCACTACTCCCATGAGGCAATGCTCCACAATGGGAAAATGCAGTTTAATGTTGTACTGACTAGAAATGAAGTGTTTTGACATTCCCAAATTCAGACTGTTTCATTTCAATAAAAAATGTCAAAATGTTACATTTCAATATTTCCAAATAGCAATTTTTCAGAATTTCTGTTCCACAAAAGTTTTTGAAATTTCAACTTTTCATTCTAATTTGGGATAACAATAAAATATTGAAATGTTAGAATTTCTCACAGGGTGAACATTCCAAATTTTGCTCAGCTTTGATGGGCATTTTTTTTTCTCATGGCTCTATTATGCAGTTACATTGCTACCAACATGGAAAGAGTTTTTGTCCCTAATGATATATTTAGGTTGCAATGAAAATTTGTTTGACTTCTATGGGGATCCTCTTCACATAGGTAAAAATAAGAGTGAATTCAACAGGTCTCACACACATATCTCACAGAGCAGGGAACCATCCCAAAGGGCACATATCCAATGTATCAGAAAGGCACCAGGTAATGGCCATATAGCCAAGTAACCAAAAATAGTAAAACTTTGTACTTGATGTAAAAGGTGGTCATCTGAGACCTGACCTGGAGCTGCTAGGCCCTGGGCCAAATTAAATTAACACAATGAGTTGTTTGTGGTTGTGATCTAGAAAGCCTGTCTGTATATGACAGCATATCCTCAGTCCACAGCTCAGGCAGATATAACCTAAAACATTTTCTTTTAAAGCTTCTCCAATTGGCATTGTCAAGCTGTCTCTACTGCTGCCTTCCCACCCTTATGTCTTCTGGGAACATAATGTTCACAGGTGGGATCTCTTATGAGGGTAAGTGTGACTTTCCTCAGTGGTAGTTTTAGTGGGGTTGTAAAGCAGCAGCTCTGAGCTCTGTTGAAACAAAAATGAAAATGGCTCCTCTCAAATTAGAATTAGGCTCAATTAGCCCAGGTGATGAAAGGGCACAGAAAACTGAATTTGGTTTCAATAGCAATCTGGCCAATCACAAGCAGAGAAACCATTGTTTTCTGTAAAGAAACTGCTCCTGCATAATTGAAAGTTTTCAACTTTGCTCATTTTTCTCCATGTCTGCTCTCAGGCAGTACTTTTTAGACATGTGGCTTGTCTAATCAAATTAGGAGATAAAGGTTGGGACAAGATGAAGGACTTCTTTGGCCTGAGGCAACGCCTGAAATCAATCACACCTTCCAAAGCTAAAAATATTGTTGGCAGAAAGGGAACAACAATGAATTCAAATGATCTATTTCAAGACCACTTCCAGTCCTTCAGCTGCTTCCTGCTGGGCTGCCAGCTCCTGACAGACTGACCTGGCACTTCCAGACACTAGAGCTGTCTTCCAAAGTGCTAGTTCAGTGTGCCAGCCTGATGAGAAGTGATCAGAGGATTAGCATCGACCCAGTGAGGGATCATTTGGACTCACTGATGCTCCTCTTATCCCAGGAGAATTTTTGGGAGGGTTTTATTTTTGGGGGTAGAAAGAGGAAGAAATCAATCCTCCCATGGCTATCTAAAGCTTAGTTTAAGAGAGGCCATAAAAATGTATTAGGCTACAATATTTTTTGCCACTTTCTCCCACCAGACACACACCTGACCTCTCATTCCATAATACTGAATGCAAGTGTCCCATTGGCCTCAGCCCTCATCCTTCCATAGATAGCAACAACAGCCAGCTTTACACACAATGCCAGATGTTCATGCAATGGATGTTACAGTTATCTAATTTCCTGGCAGCCTGCTCAGGTTTTTATCATTATAAACTGTTAAATATATAGTGAAATCCTCTCAGAGTGGAGTCCTCTTTTCCATGAAAAACTTTCACTAGATGAGGCGTTAGCAGCTTTTCCTCTTGATTTGTGTCTTAGCCATGAGAAAAAACATCACAGATGCGGGCTGCATTGTACTAAGAACATATGCATGCTTTTAAATCACTTTTATCTTACTTTTTACTAATGTAACCCTGAAATGTAAAATATGTTCTTTTTGCATTCACTATTATAGGCAGAACAGATGGTGAAAGGCTTAGATTAAAGTAATACAGCATGTCCATTAAAATAACCCCCACTGCTGGTGAGTCTTCACCAGATCAGGAGTTATGTTTACTATAAAAAAGGGTTTTGCTTTGCTGTTTGGAATACATTGGTAGTTGCCAAAGCTTTAGGCTACAGCAAGAAACAGTAAACAAATGAGAGGCTGTCTAGCATGGGCCCCAATCCTAATGTCCTTACATAGCCCTTTAAAACAGTGGGTGATTTGGCTGAGTGAGAATGAGTATGGGCTGCAGAACAAATCCCGACAATTCCTTTTAGAGTGAACGTAGAGCAAAATTGGCAGCGACATCAATTGCATAGCAACTTAGCAATAATTAATGTGCACTTATAGGGCAGTGTTATTGCTATAAAAAAGTATATGGTCTAATAATTACTAAAAACCCAACAGCTATTGAATATAGTCTTCGCCAAAGAGAACTAAGGAAGAGGTTTAGATAAAGCAATAAAGGCTGATTAAAATCTGACCATAAAAGGTTTCCATCAGAGGCTGAGAACTTTCAACTTTTCCTTTAAATTATCATTACTAATGGAAGATTAAACTCCAAAGCAATTGTTCAGATGATCACAATTAAAATGTTTTGCCAATCTTGTTGCTATTTCCTGTGTACAGAATAAATGAGGCCCAGAGCTAGATTCTGGGAGAACCCAAATAGAATTATAGTAATGGGGCAGAGGAGGAGGAAAGGGACATCCTTTCGCCAACTCAGTCATTCCTTTCTCTAATAACCCCATCAGTCTCTCATCCCTTCCTTCTTCTATCCCCTTTCCTGTATTTAATCTCTCCACCTCTATAATCAGGCTCCACAAGCAGATCAATGCATTCAGACAGCAGCAAACCCCACAATCACATAATGAATATTGGTCTGCCCTAGAATTTGGCAGTCCCTTCTCCCACCCTGAGGCAGGCTTTGCAGGTCCCTGTTCTGCTATAATCAATTTGAATTAAACAAATTCTGACAAGCACTTGCAATTCGACAAAGTCATTTTTAGTGAAAGAGATTCTAGTAGAAGGATTCTGCTCTGCAAATACCCTGGTCCACCTTATTCAGCAGTCATATGAGGTTTAAGAAAAATGTAAACACTGTGTTAAGTGAGCCAAGCTCCACTCCTCCTACCCAAGTAATGACCATGCAACTGAGATTTATTAAAATCTGTTTTTCTTACAGTCCACATCTCATGTAGCTGCCCTAGTGGTACACAGCTGGCAAAGGAGTAGATTCTCAGGCATCGCTCAGTAAAGCATATTTTTTCCCTGTTTTTCTTCTAAGAGTAAGGAACCAAGGCAAAAAAAAAAGTGCACACAGTTAAAAACCCCAGGTACCATCAAAATACCCACTGACAGCTGGGTAACCCCAAGGGATCTCCATGTCCAATGGCACTAATTTTAGTAAGAATACCCCCCCCCCCCGCCGCCAAAAAAAAAAAACAGACTCTGCGTGTGAGCCAAAACCGCTACCATCATTTTACAGCCGTGCTTTTGAGTCACTCTCCAGTTCTCCACAACTGAGTGACAGATTATGTGGGCTGGAAACTGATGGGCACAGGCAATACCACCTGCTGCAAGTTCTTTACAACAGCTTTAGTTGGTCTTTCAACAGTTTATTCAGTGACTGGAAGGGATGAGGTACAGACAAGCTGCCAGCATTGCTTCTGGTGGGGCGCTACTATGTACAATATGACCGTTTTTCAAGAAACTGGCAACCAGCACTGTTGCCACTTTACGTATGACAAAATCTATTACT
This sequence comes from Chrysemys picta bellii, assembly GCF_011386835.1. Classification (NCBI taxonomy): domain Eukaryota; kingdom Metazoa; phylum Chordata; order Testudines; family Emydidae; genus Chrysemys; species Chrysemys picta. The sequence goes on from NC_088793.1 coordinate 77,708,210, forward strand.
TTACTACCAGTTTAACTGGTGATAAAGATGTACATTGAAATGGAGACTAACCATACAGGCAACAACTGCTACTAAATTAATGCCCAAATACATGAGGGTTGCTAAAGGTGCTAGCAAAAGAAAATTTTTGGTGGCAAGGAGGAAGAATCTGTATGGATACTAATCTCAGGTCAGAGAGAGCGAGAGAGAGAGAGTGGGGGGGAGGCGGCGGGGAGCAGCTTTGGATAACAGTAGTGAACATGGCCTATCAAGAGAATGCAAAACAATGGATGAGTTCAGATGCCCAAAAGATAAACAGTTGAACACCTCATTGGGAATATTTTGTAGATTAAAATTTTGAGAAATTTTAAAACACATTTTATTAGAACTGTTCATTGTGGAGCATTCAGGAGGAAAGGCTATTCTGGACCAAGCCCTGAGTAACACACAAGAATGTAATGTGATCAAAATATGAAGTAACAGTAACTATAATGATCATTTTAAAAACTGGCTTCATAAAGTTAGGAGGTGCTCTGAGATGCCCAAATAAGTATCCCCGTTATTAAAAGTGCTTGATACCCAGCAGCTCTCACTGCAGTAAGTTAAAACTGCTGGGTCCTCAGCACTTCTGAAAAACAGGCCACTTATTTAAGCACCACAGTATGAACTCAGACTCCTCAGTTTAAGAACCCAGTTTTGCAAATATGGGTCTTGCAGGGAGATCATATCAAGAGGTAACACTATGAGCCAAGTATTCAACTGGACTTTTTGCAGGCATCCACAACTATCTGACTATCACTGCTTACGCATGCAACTATCTCCACTTGGGGCACGTGAGTAAGGCCCACAGGACTGGGCTCAATGTTTGGTAGCCACAACAGTTTGTATGCTCAACAAACCATACTTTCCTGATCAAATATGGAGTTCTGTGCAGACAAAGAGTTGTATGAACAGATTTTTGTAAGCACGTCTTTGGAGAGCCATTGGAAATTTGACCCCATACAATAGTCAGGGGATTTTTTTAAAATATAAACCTGAATATGAAAAAAAGGGAATTAAAGTCTATTGAAACCTAATACCATCTGCCTGTGTTTCCTTTTCCCATTCACAACTTTGTGCCTGGAGGAACCTTCTTCCTCCAGTTCACCAAGCCATATCATCCTAATCCCTCTTAGAAACTCACTTCTTTTAGCAAACATTTCACCACTAGTCTCCACTCATGTGCTTCCTACTGCCTTTCCTTCTCCTGATAATTGTAGGGCTAGAAAAACAGTTTAAGAAAAAATAGGATCATACCATAACTGGATCATTCAAATGGGCACAACTCAAAGTCCCCAGATACCAAACAACAAAAATGCTATAACAAGAGCTTTTTCAACTCTCTACCTGTCCCTCCCCCATGAAATCCCCACCATATATTATTGATGATGATTTATTGATGCTGCACCATGCTGTACATGGTATTTTACAATTAACAACACATCCCTTCCCTCAAGATCTTATAGTCTAAGGACCCAATTCTGCCACCCTTTACTCATGTTGAGGGGCACTTTCCTCAGCCCATTCTAATTTCCTGCTTGAAAGTCAGCCAAAATCAAGTTATGCAATAAAGAAAGCTTTGTAATATAAACATGTTGTTCAAAGACAGCTACCTGTGGATACGGCGATGTCCTTGATTTTGACTTTGTGCTTGCGAGCCGTGATTTGCTGCCCTTTCTATTGTCCGTTATGGTTGGAGTTGAATTTGCGTATGAGAATGATGGCTTGGTTGCTGTCACTTGATCCAAGGAGAGTTGTAGTCCTTTATATTCAGTATCCCTATTAAAGGCAGAAGTAGAAGACACAAACTCACTCTATATCTTAATCAGACATGTTTTCCTCTTTGGTGGGGGATGGATACAATTAGTATCTGGAGGAGGGATATCCAGGACAACTGTATAGCTTTAAGTATCAGAGGGGTAGCCGTGTTAGTCTGGATCTGTAAAAAGCAACAAAGAATCCTGTGGCACCTTATAGACTAACAAATGTATTGGAGCATAAGCTTTCGTGGGTGAATACCCACTTCGTCAGACGCATGCATGTATTCACCCACGAAAGCTTATGCTCCAATACATTTGTTAGTCTATAAGGTGCTAAAGGACTCTTTGTTGCTTTGTATAGCTTTAGTTTTTCTCTACAATATGTATAATTAGAAAAGCCTAAAAATGCAACTAATGTCTCATTCTATTATACAGAGAAATAGTGGACTCAGAGGTAGAGCTGGTCAGAGAAACTTTGACAGAACCATATTTCATTGGAATATATGGTTCCTTTGAAACCAAAATGCTTCATAAAATTGGTTGGTTGGTTCCAGAATTTCATTTTGGAAGGAAAATAGGATAAAAGTTCTGCCAATGTTGAAACAGACTGTAATGACATTTTTTAAACAAAATATTTCAGTCAATCCAAAGTGAATTTTTTTTCTGGAATTTCCCCTCACAGAGCATTTCCAAAATTTCAGGTTTCACTCTGATTCAGAGCCAAAAAAATCTTTACAAAACGGAACTCCCATCTTTTGCACAGCATTACTCGAAAGATGTACAGACAAGTAGCAAATGCTGTGCTATGCAGTTATCATTTGTATCAGAGAATAAAAATGACAGAGGGGGCCAAATTCTTCAAAGTTGAATGATCACACAAACACAAAGCTGTTCCTTTGCTCAAAGTGAATGTTAAATATACTTGTTTAATGTTTCATGCTAAATTCATTCAGAACATTATGTTACTGGAGGAAGGGGGAAATCCTGCATATTTCACTGTCTAGCTAGAAGCTGGCAGTAGCTACAGAGGCACACATTTAAAAAATGATTTTCCTATGACTATTTCATTACTCTAAAAAATGTCTAGACAAAAGTGTTCCTGTTTTTTTTTATTTTGAAAATATGGTTACCTTATACACCGCATTCTCCCCATCTTGGCACTCCACTTTCTTCAATAATACAAATCAATAATGATGGGGACTTTTGAAAATATTACAAGGCAGTGAATTTGTAACTATGCAGTTAAAGGGATGTGGATTTTTTTTAAACTGACACATATACAACTACCAGCGACAGAACAGTAAATCAAGGGATTTGTTAATATTATTTTGGCAATCTCTGAATTCAGATTGCTGTGATTTGTGAGACATACCATTCATTATTCCCAAGTATTTAGGCAATTGATGAATATTTGTGAATATGTTTGCAAATCTTGAAACTTTCATAAATTATCCATCCAAAAATGTACTATTCATTTAAAGATTTTCAGTAATCCAATCAGGGAGAATTAAAAAAAAAAAATACTGTGAAACTTAAATGACCAATCACTGAGTAGCCAAAAATACCAGTTCACAAAATCAGGTTATTCTTTCAAACTTTTTAGTGAATAGTTTATACAAATACATTCTAAGAAAATCAGCAATAGTTCATAATGGTTTGCTAACCAAAACGGGATAAATTCTTAGGATAGAATTATGCCCTTAATCTATGTGACTCTGTGAGGGGAATAGGAAGTGAGCAGCCCCCATCTCTCTGCATGATCGCCAGGGCCGGCTCTAGGTTTTTTTCTGCCCCAAGCAAAAAAAATTTTGGCTGCCCCCCGTCCCAGCCCTGGGCTCCTCGCCGCACCCCTGCTGCCCCAGCCGTGGGCTCTCCCCCCCACACATACACACCCTGCCGCCTCAGCTCTGGGCTCCCTCATCCCCCCCCCACCATTGCCCACAACACACCTCCTGCCGCCCCAGCCCTGGGCTCTCTCTCCCCCGCTCCCCCCATCTGCACCCTCCTTCCGTCACAGCCCTGGGTCACTGGTAACTCACTCCCACGGCAGGTCATTCAGCAGGAATTTTAGATGTGCACAGAACACAGACAGGATTGGTTCCCATATGGTTACAGAACTGCAGTAAAGTGGAACAATTTTCAGCTTGTGTGATTGGAGGATATCTGGATGCATATTATAAGACTGTCCTCCATAAATGAGGAAAAGTTGAGGTGCCTTTATTATTCTTTTGTTCCACTCTTTCTATGGGGAATTTGCCAATGCAATACCACTGTCTTCCTTTTAAACAAACAAACAAACAAACAAAAAAGGCAATGGCTGTTGAAAATAGCAATTCCAGTCCTAACCACTGGGAAGCATTTCTTGTTCAATTTTATCCTATTTTTTTCTACAGCAAGTTACAATGGATCAGTATATTTGATTTGGGAGAAATGAAGTAACAGCTGCCCAAACTGAGCTTGAGCACTCCTGAATTTTGAGGTGTTCAAATCTGGAAGGCAGGTGCTGGGGGGGAGGGCTGTGGCTCCACGGGGGAGCACGGCAACATGTATGCAGCAGTGTGTCTGGCGCTGTGGGGAGCCAGACACGCTGGTCTGAGAGGCACGGTAAGGGGGCTGGGAGTTGGATGGGGCAGAGATTCGTGGGGGCAGTCAGGGGCAGGGAGAAGGGGGGGTTAGATAGGTCAGGGGTTGGGGGGGCAGTCAGGGGACAGACAGTGGTTAGATAGGCATGGGAGTCCTGGGGGTTTGTCAGGGGACAGGTAGAGGGTGGGGTCCTAGGGCGGAAGTTGGGGGGGGGGTCTCAGGCAGTTGGGGACAAGGAGAAGGGAGGCTTAGATAGGGGGTGGGGTCCCAAGGGGCAGTTAGGGACAGGGGTCCCGGGAGGGGGCAATCAGGGGACAAGGAGCAGCAGCGCTTAGATAGGGGGTTGGGTCCTGGGGGGCAGTTAGAGGCAGATCAGGGGACAGGGAGCAGGGGGTGTTGGATGGGTTGGGGTTTCTGTGGGGGGCAGTCGGAGGGAGTGGATGGTGGCAGGGTGGGGCTACCTTCTCTCCTTGTGGAGTGTCCTATTTTTTTAATGTTAAAATATGGTATTCCTACCTTCACAGTGCAGATCTCCATTCACAGCAGGTTGCAGCATGAGGTCTCAGCTACTTCACTCCCTCCCCCTCTTTCCTGTTGGTAGTGGCCAAGGGAATGCTGGGAAATGTAGTTCTTTCCCTGCTCCAGGGCTGGCTCTATAGGCAGGGAGCTAACCAAGGAACTACAGCTCCCAGGGCCCCCTGTTGGATTCCTGCCGCCCCTGCAAATGGGCTGCCCCAAGCACGTGCTTGCTTTGCTGGTGCCTAGAGCCGCCCCTGATGATCGCATAGAACCTACTCTGATCATGGCTTGTGGAGAAGGAGGAAAGTAAGAAGCTGCATTTTGCATCCTGCCTCCCACAACCCAGCAGCGAAGTGGGAGGAGCCATGGCTCTGCCTCTCCTTTGTGCCAGTCAACAGAGCAAGAGGAGGACAGGGGAGGAATTGTGACTCACAATTCTTTTCTGGGGCTGTGCAGTTGCATGTTGCCTCATACTCAGGACTGAATCTAAAGGTTCCGTCTAGCCCTTAATGAAAACTATTAATAACAAATCATTCAACAATCTCTACCTACCATATCCTGAACCATAATCATATGTACATTGATGTAAGCCATGCCGGTTAAAAATATACATAAACTGTGCCCCAGCCTCTGCATTTCTCTGCTTAGTACAATGAAACTCTTTCAAATAAATACCATGGCTGCAGGGACAAACCTGATAAATGACTGAAAACGTCCATATATTCAAATGATTAAATATGATGAATCTCTGAATAACTACACAAATAAACCTGCTGAACAGACAAATTAATTTATGGTCAATACATCTGTTCCAGACTAAAACTTGTTTGTACCAGGTAATCAACAAACCTGTTAGTAGAACAGATTTACTATTGAAGGCCTCGTCTCTCCGACAAGAAACATACCGTACAGTATAAATGAGCCACTGTAATTAGAGCAGTAGCTGGGTACAGTATATCCCGTTTACAACAGACAGATGTTTCCACAGTGTATAATTAATGTTTTGTAATGCTTAGGTACTTCTTTAAGGAATTCATTTCTCCAAACATTGGCTTTAATAGAGATGGGACTGTGCCATATTTGGATCTGTGTTTCAAACCCTTACAATAATGTGAGTGTTTGGATCCAGGATTTTGGTTTGGCTTATTAGACAAGGAAAGCCCAGCAACAAAATTTGGAGCCCTGTTTTTATCCTCATTAATTTTGGGAGTGATTGGATTCAGGGATGTGGTGCAGGCCTATCTCTACGCACAAGGCATCTGTTTCTGCACAGTTGAGTACTACCAATTTGCTCTTCGATTTCATGAAAGGTCAAATGCAATATTAAAATGAAGGATGCTAACATTCTGTAGTTAGTCTTTACGTTTAATTATTAAAACATCACAATGTATTATAACTGATCTTCAAAAAATGTTAATAACTTCCAACTCTGACCCAACACCTTTCCTGTGGCAACAAGACTGCAGAGAAAATTATTAGGACAAAACTAAGGAGACAACATGTTCACAACTTTGCTGGTAAGCACCAGGGTTGTTTTGTTAGTGTCTCTGCTCCCTCTCCCGCAGTATCTATATGATTTAAATGGATAATCCAACCTTGTTGGCTACCCACTCCTCCTACTACAACTTAGCCCTCTCAGCTCCAATTCCACCCTGGAACAGAAGCTTTCACAGGAATGCAAAGTACCACTTAATTATAACAAAGAAGAAGATAAAAGGAGACGGGAAGAAATGGCCCCCCCACCACTACTTGCATCACAGTCCACTACTCCAATACTATCCTTTGTCAGCTGCACCTGTTTAAGGACCAACATATAAATCTTCCAAACTATAATGCAGCACAACACTGCAAGGCCCTCGGGATCTGGGGAACTGTAACACCAGCGCCTTCAAACGACCTTGAACCACACTATCCCACCCCTTCCCTAATCTCCACTATCACTGGGTTGAGAAGATGTCCACAAGAACACCGTACACTACAATAAATCCTAAAGCTAACTGCTTAATCAGTAACCTCAGTAAACAGAGGAGAAGAAGAAAATAAGAGCCTAAAGCTCCTGCAGCTGAATGCAAAGTCAGTGGTCACCATCTATCATCTCATTTTCGATGGAGCACATGCCTGCAACTAACGGAAGTAGTCAATGCCTTCTTTAGAGAAGCACAACTACCAAACTCCTTGGAAAATGCAATCGTTATCCAGGTCCTCAAGAAGGCAATACCCTGAAGATCTCTCCAGCTATTGTCCTGTCTCCATCCTCCCATTCCTGGGCAAAATAAGTGAGAATGTTGTAGTCACCAAACTCTAACATGTGACGTCAGCCAACATCCTGGATACCTCACAATCAAGGGTCAGACCAGGGCACAGCACAGAGATGGCTCTAGTGGCATCAAAGACAATCTCCTCCTGGCCCTGAACACAAGTTAGACCTCCATGGTCAGGCTGTTGGACTTCTTTGAAGTCTTTGACAGAATGGACCACAAGGTGCTATTAATCCCCTGTGATGGGGTTCACCGACCCCAAACTAAGGTTAAAGGTGGTTGAAACTGTTCTGGGTCAAGAAGGCCCTGTCACTGAGCAGTTGCCAGGCATGCTCCCTGTGGGGGACCTGCTTGAAAGGGAGCTCTAGCAGGCAGGCAGGGGGAGAGTGAAGGAGAGACTGGCTGCAAGAAAGCAGACAGGTGGTTGCTGTTGAAGCAGAGTAATCTAAGGGGCAGGACGGAAACTGTGAGTAAGATTAGGCTAGGTTTTGACCCACTCCTTTTTCTCCTTCTCCCTGACCAGAGGGAACAACTGGACTCTGAGAGTGAGACAGGAAGCCTCCTTTACCCGCAGCTGAGGCTCTGAATTACTGAGCCTGTGCAAGGAAAAAGGCTGGAGCTGGGGATTGCACACCACTGGGAAGGAAGAGACCATGGTATGGTAGATAGGCAGTGTGCTACAACCTGCAGTGACATAAGAGAAGGGAGATTCATGCAGAAAAATTATTGCCTATGAAATAAAAGAGTTCAATGGATCCCAAAACCCAGCCTTTTGCTGGACTCTTTCATGACTGGGCCTCCTTTTGCCTCATTTGAATGTGCTTCACCATGGTGATGAAAGCATCTCTGAGGACTATCAGTGCTCTGTCAAAAACAGAATATAGCCTAATAATTTATGCAGAAGACATATAAAAGTATTGGGACAAACTCTTGTTCACAAAAGTTAAGAAGGTTCTAACTCATCAGCTCTTACAAATACACATCTGTATCAATACATGATAATCCAATGCCATATATCATGGGAGTCTAACTTAACAGCAGTAACACCACACTGATGATATGAGCATATTGTCATATCAATACTTGGCAATCTGTGGCAGTGGCTTACCTCTCTATTGTGGTACTGTGGCTGCTGGCTTAGTTTCCTTCATTGGGTAATTTATCCATCCTGCTCAACCCAGACTCCACCCATTCTGGAATACAACAGCAAATCTTCTCACCTTTGCCACAGAGAATTGGTCACCCTGGTGACCACCTTCTGCCAGAAGTTCTGGCATTAAGCCCCTGAAGGTGGTCACCAGGGTGACCAGGCCCAAATCCTTTCTAGTAAGGGCCCTCTACACCTCTTTACTCCTTCCAGGGCCCTTACTAGAAAGGCCCAGAACTTTTCTCGTTCTACAGCCTCTTCTTGTTCTTCAGGAAAGGGAGATGTTTATATCATCTAGCACTTCGTCCCAGCACTCCTTGCTGTAACAGCTTCTAATTCCCATTAGCTCTGGGAACTACAACTCCCAGAATTTCCCTAACCTAAGCTGAAGCAAGAAAAGAGCCTGTAGTTTATCTTAAAGGGCTAGTATGCCCGTTTACACAATCATATTCTAATAGCAATGCCTTGAATTAGCATTAATCCACTACTAATACAATGTAAAGGTCATTGACGCAGTACAATGTGACTTTGGTATTATCTGAACATAAATGTGAGTGTAAGGGGATATTTATACAATAGGGTTACGCATTTTAAACATGATTACCTAATGTTACTGAGGAGTCATAGCAAGCATCTGTCCCCACAGTAGAAAACGTTTTGTCGTTTTAATTGTTCAAGCTATTGAGCCATGGGTTGGATCCACTAATTACATATAGTCATCGTTCCCTGTGCTTATACACAGGTATTGTATTGTTATTTTAAAAATAACATATTTCTGCAATTGGCATTTATGTTGGTTAGTGGCGCTAAAGAACTATTTCTGCCAATCTGACATAAAATGGAATAGAAATTGGAATGTTAAAATGAAATAATAAAGAAAACCCCTACTGCTGGAAGTTCACTGTAATCCATACTCAATCTGTTTCACTGAGTTCCTGCCATTTAGTTTAATTACGCCAGGAGCGAGAAAAGAAGTCTGTAACTTTTCTTTGTGTCTGAGCACAGTGCTATAATAAATCATTTTTCTACTTTTGAAAAAATGTCCACTTGTATCATTGCTGCTTTCTACCCCCTCTCAGCGTTGACAAAGCCTCATTCAGCTGATGAATAAAAGGAAAACAGATTCTTGCTCTTTGTTGTCTTCATTACTTTCTGAAGCAGCAGGTGGCACAACAGACCGGACAATTTTCTCATCTGTTATGTCCTATGCTCCTGTACAAAGTATCTCAGCAATGCTGAAAAAAGCCACAGTCTGCTTACAAGATATGTAAGGAGGGGAATTCATGTAATCTTCCTTAATGCTGTTAGTAGTGATGGGTGAGCCACTGGTGATAAAATACAAAACATTTCTCCACCCTCTAATCCCTTCATCTTAAATGTAAAGCAAACTCTTTTTGAAGTTTAAAAACATTTTGTGACGTTTCCTACCCACCTTCCCTTTAGTTTTCAGTCTAATACACTTCTGTACTTCCAAGTTCAAGCCAGGACCAGAAACAGACGTGCCAATATACAATGAGAAAGGCTGCTCTCTGGCATTTCTTGCCTAACCAGAAGCAGGAAGTCCTGCACCCATTTACGCAAATGGCAAAAATCAGTGAGATCAAGAGCAGACTTTAGTTTTGGGGTTCATTTAATTTCAGTAAGTACACCTCTACCCCGATATAACGTGACCCGATATAACACAAATTCTGATATAACGCGGTAAAGCAGTGCTCTGGGGGGGGCGGGGTTGTGAACTCTGTCAGATCAAAGCAAGTTCCACCTACAAGATTTTTTGGCTCCAGAGGACAGCGTTATATTGAGGTAGAGGTGTATCCAAACTTTACAACGCTTACCTGAACTGAAAAGAACCTCTGAACCTTTTGCAGTTCCCCCATCACCTGTTACCAGACTTCATTGGTGTTCTGTTGTGTGACCTTGGGCTAATCACTTCACCTCTCAGTTTCCCCATCTGTAAATTGGGATAATGATACTTACCCTCCTTTGCAAAACACTTTTAGATGAAAAGCATCACACAGGCCTGATCCAAATCCCATTGAAGTCAATGAAAAGGCTCCCTCTGACTCAGTGGGCTTTGGATTAGGCCCTTCAAGAGATTACTTACTATTATGGTTAATAATAAAACTAGTTTGAGCAGCTATAGTTCTGAGTTCCAGGCATTTCTTTCCTCATAAGCGGCATTAAGAAGTCTGCATGGGTAGCATACAGCTTGTGGAGTCACAGACATATCTTCTCCCATCATAAGCGTCCCACACTGCAAATCACAGCAAACCTTCAAACACTGAACAATCTCCAAACTAAGGGCTTGTCTACACAGTGTGGTAGTGTGCATTAGAAGGGTGTGAATTCTAGTGCACACCAATGTATCATACACTAGCTGGCCCATGCAGACCTTGCTATTGCACACTAAAAACTCCTTACTGTGTGTTCATGTAGTACTGTTTGAAACAGGTCAGCAGGGTCTACATGGGACAGTTAGTGTGCATTAGAATTCCCCCCACACACACACACTCATGCATACAAGCGCACCACATTAACAGTCACTCCTGCTGTCAAATTGGTCTGACAGTTAAATAAAAGAGAGTTCTGGCCTCTAGATCCTCATAGTACAGCTGCTTTTCCAACAATTAGGAGATGCAGCTTGTCATTCCCAGCTACATGTATACACAGAAGCAGTAGGATTGTTGGCCAAACAGCAACACTTTGTTTGCTTGAATTCACGAGGTTTTGCCCAAATTAAAGCGGGTGTCAAAGATCTATAATGGTTTTATAAATAAAATTCTTATGATAGTTTAGGATAATTATATTTTAGGATAGTTTAGGATAATTATATACAAAGATCATTTACATCTGTACTGGAAAAAATGTAGAATGCATAAAATAAATGTAACAAAATATGACGACACTAATTTCATTCTGTGATGTGAGTCTATAAAAAGTATATCTTTCAAATGTAAGGTGTCTCAGAACACAGTGGGCCAAAATCACATCTGGTATATATCCAATGACTGTGTAAGTAAATGGAGCAATATGTATTTGTGTATAGCTCTCAAGGCTTTTGGATGTTAGAACCTGCTTGATAATGATAAAGTTGGCTAAGGGAAAGGCTGTCTGCTATGCTTTTTGAAAAGTGCCATGAGAACTCTAATGTCTACTTGGACAGTGACCAAATACATAAAGAAAGGAGCTTAGTTCCACATTTCATTTGACAGCAACTCTAACAGTGAAGAACCTCATGGCCCACCCCTACAAAGTCAGCACTGGATATGTTGTTGGACTGCTTGACCTTTTATATCATTGTTTTCCATTACTTCAAATTCGTAATTTTTTTTAAAGCACGTTCTAGAATGAACTACAACCCTGCTAGATGAGGGGTAAAAATGGAATTTTTCTCTCTTTAAAAAATGCTTCCTTTGGAAATCGATCTTTGGTTATATTCTCACTTCAGTGTGTCAAGATTTATGCATGCACAGTAATTCCTATTAGTATTAATGGCACACTGGCATACAGATATAAATTCTCACACATCAGCATGAGAATATTCCCATTACTACAGGCATTTTACTGTTGCCAGGCTACACTTCTCACCTCAATCTTTATCAATGACATTTTTATATGCTGAAATTATTTTGTTTTAGTACCACTGACACTTTTAAGACACTGGACTGGGACCCTTGAAATCTGGGTTCAAGCCCCAGCTCTCCTGTAGACTCCCTGTATGACCTTTGCCAAGTCTCAAAGTCTGAGGATTTTTCAAAAGCACTCAGCATGAGCATTGGCCTGCTAAACCCAGGGTTGTGAGTTCAATCCTTGAGGGGGCCATTTAGGGATCTGGGACAAAAATCTGTCAGGGATGGTACTTGGTCCTGCTGTGAAGGCAGGGGACTGGACTCGACTCAATGACCTTTCAAGGTCCCTTCCAGTTCCATAAAAGGGAAAAAAACCCTCTTCCCCCATTGAAGTCAATGGGAGTTTTACCAATTAGTTCAATGGGAGAAAAGTTAAGCGCATTGGGAGCTCTGGAAAATCCCACCTGTAATCTTTCTGTCTCAGCTCTCCATCTGTGAAAATGGGGATAATATTTCTTTTCTCCCATCCTCTGTCTCACTAGTCTATTTAAAATATAAGCTCTGCAAGGCAAAGACTGTCTCTTACTATCAGTATGCATGACATATAGCAAAACAGGGCCCTGATCTCATTTGTGGCTTCTATTTGCTGCTGTAGCACAAATAATAAATCTTATGGGGCAGGGACTATATTTGTGTTCTGTCTTTGTACAGTCTCTAGCACAACGGGGTCCTGGTCCAGAACCCAGGGCTCCTTGGTGCTATAGTAATGCACATTATTTTATTATTATTATTAAGTGTATTTACAGAAAGCAGTACCAAAGCCACTATTGATGCCAAGTGTTTCTTATTATTTGAGAATCTCCATATATTTAACCTAAATGTTTTTGACTCTATCCTATATCATTTATCCTTGATTAAACTTCTTCTAGATAGTTAATCATTAATGATTTCTTTACAGTTGCTGTGCAAACAGTTCATTCACACCTATGACATATCAAATTTCAGAGACATGTTCTTTAATTGGATTCATTTATTTCTAATCTGCTTAAGTTCTCATTACTGTAATGCTTGACTAAATATACATTAAACTCTCCTATTTAAACTGCTAAAATAAATTTGAGATGTATTCTATGAATAAAAGTACTTGATTGAACACATGTATTACCACTGTTATTATGTACCTGTCTGAGCAGAAATTATTAGAAATAACTCAATAGATAAGCACTTGTGATGCTTATGCAAAAAAAGGCTTCAGAGTCATTGCTTTAGATTTTTTGGTGAAGATTTCCAGAAATAGGAGGCTACATTTATGCTCTTAAGTCTACAGCTAGGAACTTAAATAAATTGATCTGATTTTCAAAAGTGCTGAGAAACCAGAAGCTCCCATTGGCTTCAATAGGAGATGTTGCATGCTCAGTGCTTTCTATTTTAAAACCAACCCAGTTATTTAGAGGTGAGATACTCACCCCCCCACTCTGGCCCCTTTATCCCTGGGCAGAAACAGTGTTAAAAGTGCTAAAAGCCTCAGTTCTGGCTGCAGGAGGATTGGTGAGGGTGAGGCTGGGGATGGGAGGGACATGACAGGGGCAGGGCCACACCACTGCAGAAGATCCTCACAGCACTGTAGTCTATATTGCAGCCTGGGGAGGCTGCTGTAACTTTAACAGGCCCCCAGAGCTATCTAAGTTACTCCAGGGGCTTCTTCAGCACCAGAAGCAGCCAAAGATTGGGATGGCACCAGACTGGCGTAAAGCCATGCAAGCCCCCCACCACTGGGCTCTGAGTTTTGTGTTGCATTTCTTAGAGTCACAGCACAGAATCTGATCCTCGGCATCTGAATAAGGACTGAAGACTCTAACTTCAGGCTCCTGTTTTTTAAACTCTTGGCCTTTGGCCCCTATCCAAGAGAGAAATGCTATAGTTTATAGTTTCTGCATTTACCTCAGAGCACTCTCCAGAAAATAAGAACCACCACATGGCATTGAAGTCTCTGATAATAAATGCTGGGCCTGGTATAAGCAGATGCAGCTCCAACAGAAGTCTACTAACCAAATTCAGATGTGGCAAAAACAGTCTTGTAGGTTACACAGCATATGCAGATTGGTCAGGTGTACTTGGTAAAATCATGTAACTTGCACTGATTTTGATTGGACCTTCAATGGGTGTGCAAAATGAGTATAACGCACATGCTGAGGGAACAGAAGAGAAATGTGGCAAGACATGTAATATAGGCTATGAAATAAATCTGGATCTCCTGTTTTATTTACATCCTCCTACTAATTGCTGTTCCTGCTATACACCTTTTCTGTCTCCTCAGACTTAGAACTGGTTGGGAATTTTCTAACTAAGTATTTTTTTCATCTGAAAAGTTTCTCCGGGCCAGAATGCAATTTCTGAGAGAGATACCCTGCTCCCAGAATAGTCAACAGCTCAGTGGCTAGGGCACTCATGTAGGATGTGAAAGACCCAGGTCAAGTCCCCACTCTCTCTGATTCAGTCTCTCGCATTCAAGGTTTTGGTTTTGTTCTGCATTGGAACAGAAATAAATGTTGAAACCCCAACAATTTTTGTTAAATGGAATTCTTATTTTCAAACCAGCCATACTGGGACTGTAAATTACATTCTTTTTGCACACCCACTGAATGTCAAAATTTGTGCAAGTTACTTGGCTTTATTATCCACTCGCTTTTATGACTCACTGTGTAACTTACACCACTGAGCATATCACCCCTGAAGCGAGCCCTTTATGCCTACAGCCAAACACAGAAAAACAATTTTTTTGTCAACAATGGTTATTTTACAATTCACCTAATAAAATTAGTATTAAAAATAATAACAAGAATTTATATAGCTTCACCAACATACACAGCACTTAAAACTTATGTTGAGACACTGAAAATAAGTCTACTGGAAGCTGGACAGGTGAAAAGGTACAGATACTGGGTAATAAAACATTTACAAGATAATAGGTATGGGGACTATCTAGTGCACTTTTCCAAGCAAATAAATACAATTTAAAAAATCATGATAATGTCAAGCTACATTCTGTCCTTTTCAATTCAGTTCAAGTTTTCTCGTTAGCACACTAAGGGCCCAAGCTTACAATGGAGTTGAGAGCGCTAAGCACCTGGCAGGATCAAGTCCTTATCAAACAGCACTTCGTACTTCGCTACTTTTTCTTTAACTCCGCTAACCTGATTTAATATCAACAGAATAACCCAAATCAACCTGATTTAATATCAACAGAATAACCCAAGTTGGATGAACAGTCTTTGAAGAGTCTGATTGACACATGCAGTACAAATTGTAGCTCTAGGATTCAGTAGTGTACTTGTCAGGCTGCACGGTGGAATGTTCTATTACTGCAACTCTATGATCTAGCCCTCTGCAAGCATTATTTCAAACTTTATTAGTAGCTAGTATTATTTCAAATGCAGAGACTCAGTCCTGAAGCCTTACCCAGCCCCAGATCCTGCATGCTTTACTCAGGCAAAAGGTCCCACTGACTTTAATGGCACTTTTCTCTGAATAAGGAGAGCTGGATCAACTTATTAGTCCTTACTCAGGCAAAACATCTGAGAACTACCCAAGGAAGGACTGAATGAGGATTATATTATTTTGTTCTGTATACACAACAGAAATTGGAAATAGAGTACAATGTTGCTTTTGGCTGGATTTTGGATAAACAGGGCTCTAGATGGAGGAGAGAATCAGCCTGAGAGTTTTAAAATTGCAACACTGCAGGCCCCCAACTCAGAGCACAGTAAAGAGAGGACAGAAAGTCCCCTACCAGAGGCTAGTTGGGAAAGGGCTGCAACTCTGGGCACAGCACAGATACAAAAATGATGGGTGGGTTTAAAGAACTCTGGGTTAACTCAAAGTTTCCACATAAGGGTAAGGGGTATAGCTGAACATTGATTAATCAGACACTTCAATTACCAGAGCTGTACTGACACGTCAGCAATATAATGGCAGTTAATTTCAATATTGCTAGTTTATGGTTGCCCCAAAGATTTACACACTGTGGGCTGAAGATAAAAACTATGGCTGTTCTTTATTAGGTTTCAACAAAGCAATAACAACATGCTTAAATTCACCCCTATTCAGCAAAACTTCTAAAAATGTGCTTAGCTTTAAGCATGTGCTTAAGTCTCATTGATTGCAAAATTGACATTATTGGAATTTAAGCACATGCTTAAATTAAAGTTAAGCTTAAATATGTTAAGAGCTGATTATATGCTCAAGTGCTTTGCTAAATGGAGGCCTGACCACTATATACTGTTATTTTATCCATGTTGCTTAATTATACTAAATGGCTGATATTAAAGGATACCAACAACAATTAATTAGGCATTTAACCATTTTTAAAATCATGGGATTAACATCTGACTATAGTCACCATAAACATTTTCAGAAGGGCCAGATGCTGTATCCTTCTTCACCCAGCTTCCACAAGTAGTCCCCCTGAAGTGAATGAGGCTACTTCTGGAGTAGCTTATTCAGTGTGAGTACGGGTGTCAGAATCTGGTTCATGCTGAAAAGTGAAAACAGATCTCATCTGAAGCACGTACTTGCCATGGGTGAAAGGAGAAAAGAGATTAGTTACTTAGCACTTAATTTAGGGCATGTTTGTCAGGAAGCAGGGCCTGCAGCAGAGCCAATCTCCAGGCAATTTAATGAGTGCAGCTGGCCTGTAAGGGTACATCTGCACAGCAAAGAAAAACCCAACTCTGGCTCGCGGGGTTTGAGCTGTGGGGCTGTTTCATTGCTGTGTAGACTTCTGGGCTTGGCTGGAGCCCGGGTTCTAACCCTGTGAAGTGGAAGGGTCCCAGAGCTCAAGCCCAGCCTGAGCCTGGAATTCTACACTGTAGTGAAACAGCCCTGTAGCCTGAGCCGGCTGGCATTGGCCAGCCACAGAGTTTTCTTTGCTTTGTAGACGTAGCCTAATAAGCTGCCTGATGGGCTACACTGCCTGATTGTTGGGAAGAGTTAGCAGACTGGCTCTTAAGCCCAGCAGCAGCAGCAGTTCAATGGCTGTTTACACAATGATTTACCCATGGCTATGTGAGCACTTGCCTTGCCTTTCTCCAGGTATCCCAATCCTGACCCTTCGTTTCAATACCTAACTTCTGACCCTTGGCTCTGGGCCTGGCTTCTGACTCTGACCCTGGGCTCCAATTCCTGACTACTGACTCCTGCTCCAACCACGAGGCACAACCGCCCATATCACAGTCACTGATATATATATATCTATAACACACACACACATCAAGACAGTGTGTGCCATGAGGGAGACAGAAGAGCTGAGGCCTGAAATCAGAAGCAGAATAATAGTTTGTCTTTGAAAAAAAATAAACCACTAGTTTTGAATACCGAAAGTGACCCATGGAAATTACAATTAAACTATATGCAAAACAAAGAAGTGGGAAACCTACTGAACCAAGACACACAGCAGAGTGAAGCATGAAGGAGACTAAGGAAACAGGAGAACCCAAACTAGTAAATTTGCTTAAGGTATACAGTATTGCAGATATCCATGCAGGAGCTATGGGCCAATTGCCTTCCTCCTGCCACTTCCACACAAAACCCAACAAACGTTGCGCAAGAGATCAAGAAGGGTTGGTCTGGAAGGAGTCTTCCAGCACTCAACTCAATCGCTTGGCATAAAGATGGTACACAGCCAATAATGCAAGCCATAGAATGTAGCAGCAGTTGGAGCCCAGCATGTGGTGGGGAAGAGCTATGTATATGGATAGTGGCAAATCCACTGGCTGCTCCTCCACCTGGCCTGCCGCCACCATCAAGCCCTTGCTGCACTGCCACAGAGAGGCGCTCCATTACGCATAGCTCTGAGACGTTCAGAGTTTGTACATTATGTCCTTTCCCATTCCACCCAAGCAGCAGGACCACTGACATGCTCTTTAGGGTTTTCTATTCCTACCTACCTGCAGAGGCATGCGGGGATTGTACCATTTGGCCCAGAAAGAGGAGTGATAAGGAGTGAGGATCTGAATGGAAGAGTAACAAGTAAAGAACCTTGTCTGACATGGCAGCACAATGCAAAGCAGTTGCAGCCTCCTCCAGACAACTTGGATGGAATGTTCAAGTTTTATCATCTGATGAAACACAAGCTAACAAACTGCACTCTGAGGACAAGGCTTATACTGTATATGGAAGCATGAAGGAGAAAGTCTAAAAGAACACCACTCTGGTCCCTTATTATACAGCTGGTGAAAGTACTATCATGAAGCATGACTGAATCTTTTCTGAACCTGTTGGCAATCTGTGTTTCCGTGATGGTAGATGCATTAGGGGATATTATTATTAGCATCAAAAAAAGATTCCCTTGGGAAGGAAGCATGGGAGTGGATTTATTTTGCATATGACATTGGTCAAAAGCTGACCAAAAAATGAAAGAAAGAGAAAAAAATCATAGAATATTAGGGTTGGAAGAGACCTCAGAAGGTCATCTAGTCCAATCCCCTGCTCAAAGGAGGACCAACACCAACTAAATCATCCCAGCCAGGGCTTTGTCAAACTGGGCCTTAAAAATCTCTAAGGATGGAGATTCCACCACCTCCCTAGTTAACCCATTCCAGTGTTTCACCACCTTCCTAGTGAAAATCCTCTGAAGTAAATGGGAGTTTTGTATCAGTAAGAGTTTCAGGACTTAGCCCATAATTTTTAGTGTCTTGGCCATTAATGTAACCTGGTTTAAAGCCCGAAAAGGAATTTGTAGTGAATTAAAGAAAACAGTAGCTAAGAAAACCTGCATGCACAAAGAACTGAAGTAGCACGAAGCTAATGGTGGACAAACGAAATACTGAAGAGAGTAGCTCAACAGTACTCTTATTAAATTTAATATTTTTATTTTTTCGTCTGCAGTATGTACCTGCAAACTGCTGTGGTTGAGTAAAGACCAGTATCCAGTTACGTGATTTCTTTACACTTCTAATCAAATCATCAGTTGAATGACAATGGGGTCTTTTTATATCTATCAAATAATACGAGTAAATAAAATGGGCAGGGAATGTGAGAATAGCAAAACTTCCAATGGCTTTATTGGAGAACAGGTTTGCGCCATTCCTACTAAGGAATAGTTAGGTAAAGCAACAATTTTTATGCTCAGCTTACTGTTTTAAATATTTGGGGGGCAAATACAGTGGCCACAGTTAAATCTATATAACTGTGAGCCTGGTCTGCCAACACTTAGGGCTAGTCTACACTACCCGCCCAGATCGGCGGGTAGAAATAGATCTCTCGGGGATCAATTTATCACGTCTTATGTAGACGGATAAATCGATCCCCGAATCGATGCGCATACTCCCACCTTGTCAGGAGGAGTAAGCGCCATCAACGGGGGAGCCGCAGCAGTCGATTTGCCGCCATCTTCACAGCAGGGTAAGTCGAATCAGATAGGTCGAATTCAGCTACGCTATTTGCGTAGCTGAATTTGCATATCTTAAATCGATCCCCCCCCCAGTGTAGACCTAGCCTTACTCACATCAGTAGTTCCATAACTCAGTGGTATTACTCATAAATAAAATAGCTCATATGTGTAAATGAAGGAGTTAAGCCTGTTATCTGCAAGTAATTAACATTACTATTGTATTCCTAAGGCCCTCCATTTTCAGCTTTTACTTATTTTTTTAACTGAAAATACTGAAGATATACACACATGTAGGTGCATGTGCATGTGTACATACAGTTAATACACAATTCATGAAATAAACTACAGCATTAAATTGCTTTTACTTTCAATCTCTTCATTATCTGTTGTTTTTTTCCTGTCTTCCCATTCCCCAGTGTTAACCCCTATATTTACCTAAACCGCGAAATTAATTTTTGCACAAATTTTCATCCTTTTTTGTTTTTGTAATAAACACTGAAATTCCCAGAAAATTTTAAACAATATTTTAAAAGTATTTGTATATTCCCTATGCCATATACTCTTTCATATGGACACTTGCTTGATATAGGGAGTACACCATGTTATAGGGAATATATATACACAGTATGGTGGGGAGATGGACATTGCACCAGCTTCTAATACTCTAGTAGAGATGGGAACATTGAAGCAGGATGGTGAGGAACCACTGGGGCTGTAGTAATGTAAATCCAACTGATGGGAAATCCCATATAGGAAGAGGCTAAAGTAAAGGCAACGGGAAGCTGTCTGCCCCCAGGGTCACTAACACTTAAAGCCCACTTATTCTGGTTTTTTATGGATTTCATGAATTTCATCCATCATGCAAAGTGATAACATATTTGATTATGTAGTTAATTTTTAAAAATCTGATAAGACAGAAGACTATAAAATGTACTAAGCACTAAAGTTAAAAGGCATGTTTTATAGATGCAATTAACAGTTAATTTACCCTAAACTTTATTTAATCTATCATGAACTATTTTTTTTTGTTTATATGTTATTTTTGCAATTATCTTTTATACAAATTGCATACTTCAATTTGTGGCTCTAATCATCCTGTTACATAATACAAGATAATTTGAAGATGGCAACTGGGACTTTTATGTACTGTATTATCATAACAGAGATTATGTGCAATTAAGCATCTAATCCAATTGATCTGTATATGTTAGTGTTACAGCTGCTATTTTAAATTATAAAGAAAAAATTAAACATATACAGCAAAAGCTCTCCAACATTCTCTAGGGATAAATTATTATAATATTTGCTGCTCAAAAAGCTAAAAGATCTTCACTTTAAATTACCCATTTGTTTTAAAAGGGATTGTTTCAATTTAAATATAAAACTAAAACTTCAGCAGTTGCAGTCTATATTAATTGAAACATACTTGAATTGTCTTTAAGCTAAACATGCACAGCTGATAATAATATGAAAACTATGTACATAGAACAAATAAGAAACAAATATTTCTACATCAGATCTTACTTATGTCAATTGAAATACAAAAGAACAGTAAATCTGTATATTTTAAAATAAACCTCAAGGGCCCTATTTTTATTTTTGAGACAGTCATTAAAAATAAATCTTGTTTAAATAGTCCTGATAATAGTATCCTTTGCAAATAGTTCTGTATTTACACTTATTAAAAGCAGTTGTTCTTAATCCTAGAATGCACTTTTTCAAAGCTAGAGATTTATGGACCATAGCAATTTTGGATTTTTTTTTTAAATGGAGCAAACAGTTTTTTATCATCTCCATCAGCGGTTCTCAAACTGTAGGTCGGGATCCCAAAGTGGGTCGCGACCCCTTTTGAATGGGATCACCAGGGCTGGCTTAGACTTGCTGGGGCCCAGGGCTGAAGCCCGAGCCCCCCCTGCCCAGGGCTGAAGCCAAAGCCCGAGGGCTTCAGCTCTGGGCGACAGGGCTCAAGTGGCAGGCCCCCTGCCTGGGGCTGAAGCCCTTGGAGTTTCAGCTTTGCCGCCACCCCCCCACACACACACCTAGAGCGGTGGGGTTCAGGCTTTGCGCCCCCCCCCCCGAACCCGGGGCAGTGGTGGCTTGGGCAGACTCAGGCTTCCGTCCCCACTCCTGGGGTCGTGAAGTAATTTTTGTTGTCAAAAGGGGTCACGGTGCAATTAAGTTTGAGAACCCCTGATCCCTACCTCTATCTTTCTTTTTCTCTCATTTGTACACGACCTTAGGTATTCAGCCACAGCAAGTACCAGTTAGTGATACAAATTGTCTATATTTGTTCTGCCTTTTATTACACTGCTTGATTTTGACACTGCTCTGGTTTTCACAAGGATAACACTTGTGCGGATCAATGACTCTTAGTCTAAAAACATTAGGGCCAGACTGTAATACTTTTACTCATGTTCAATAGTAGTACCTTACTCACTCAACATTCCCATTGAAACCAGTTGGTCCATTCCAGGCATAAAGTATTATTCAAAGCGTAAAGGCAAAATAGTGTGAAATACCTTTCTGTAAAGCTGCGATCCCTCTTTGATTACTTTTTATCAAAATGTAGTGAGAAAGAGCAGCTACAATATTTCCAAAGTAACCTCTACACTTGAAATTAACATATCACTCTGTAGTCCTAACTATGGTGTGTTATTATTTCGAGCCACAAAATCAATTGGTTTGCATTTCTCATTATATTTTTGAGTTAAATGTACACCAATTTATTTGCAAGGAACAAGTCAAGAAACGTTCCTATTTCGCCTCTAAGCAGATCTCTCCTAACTGATTTTATACCATTATTCAGTGTGTCTCTGCCAAGAACTGCATCTGTACAAGTGATTTTCCATATATCAAATGCTGTATAACAAAAGCATGAAAAGAACCCACACCATACACACATACGTCACAGCTGTTCTTATTTTAGTGGACTAATCCAGTGCCATCCTTATGGAACTTTAGTAGCTACAGAATTTATATTAGAATAAATAATATTAATAATTGAATACTTTAAGAGCAACAGAAGAACCTTTATTCTGATTTCCTGAAAACAAGATCTATAATACGGATCAGATCCAAAGTCCATTGAAGTCAATGGGAGTCTGGTGTCCCAAGTTTCTCTTTCCCCCCTATATTTTCAGTCCGTGTTCCACATTTTGAGTGATTAAACGCTAACAGGCAGGAGTAACTATGAATAGCTAATAAAGACAACTAACTGAATTCTACATAAGATAAGTTCAGCAAATCCCCCTGACTCTTCTAAATGTGAACTTTCTTCTACAATAGCTTTCATCCACTTCTGTCTGATAGTCACAGTGTTATCTGCTGTTTCTGAGGTTGGCTATATCGCATTTCTAAAAAGCCATCCACTTATCTACCTGCAAAGTACTATGAAACAGAATATTGTCTGTTCTTATCACTTAGCTTCCAAACTGCAGGCTATCAGTAGACTAAAAAGGACAATAAATGATGCGCGTGTCTTGGGAATCTGTTGTGGTTATTATTATTGTGGTAACTTTACTGCAGAAAAATATTACATGATTTCTTGTTCGACAGAGCACTAATGAAGAGATGGTCAGACTTGATTGAACCTCAGGGACCTAGACATACCAAAACAAGGTTTTAATGTAGTCATAGTGTCTTTGCATTGCGAATTTCAGCCTTCTACAGCACATGGCAGTTGTAGTAGCCAGTAATAGACATCACAGCATTTACCATCTGTCTTTGACATAAGCTGGTTTTTCTTTCTATTTCTGCACTTGAGACAATTAATTAAAGAGCAAAAGGAGATTCTTAAATAGCTCGATACATCGTAAAGTTACTACATAATCCACTGTTTTAGGGGAAACATCTGAGGATTTTTAATAAATAATTTTCCAATAAATGGCAGGCTGGCTGAAAATATATCAAAATAGAAATGTACTTAAAATACATATTTTATATTGAGTAAAAAGGAAGACACCACCTCATAAAAAATACCGAAACATTAATTGAAACTAAAGAAATGGGATCACCGTCTATTTTCATAACACACACACACTGTACTCAGGAGGCCCGATCTACTTCCATTGAAGACAACTGGAGTTTTTCCATTGACTTCAAAAGGAGCAAGATCGACGCCCTAGTGTTCTCCAACATCTGACAGTTTGGGAATATTTTAAGCCTCTGCTTCAAGGCCTGCTTGAACCACTGTTGGGTGTTCTCCCTGTGCCGCTGTATTTAAAGATGTGTATTTGAACAGAACTCACTTATCACTCTATCACCTCAGAAAGAAGGAACATACAGAACACATCTATGCTCAGATTCACTGCTACCATGGAGAATCAATACAAATCCACTTAATTGGCTAAAACAATGTAAATCAGCCCTTTGCAACCAGATGTAGGATGTCCACAGCAAACAAACTGCAACCTGTTCATTGTAAAAAACAGACCCTGAACCACTCAATGGTATATTACCCACCGCCTTAGGCACATTATTAGTGATCAAAGCATTTGCATACAGCTAAAGATACTGGAATGGCATATGGATTTAACAGTAGGTCCAATCTTGCTGTTCTTACGCAGGCAGTATGCCCATTAAATCATTGGGAATTTTGCCTGAGAAAGGACTGCAAGATTGGTCCCAATGTGATTTACACCATTTTTACAGCCTCTTTTTTCCTCTCTTGCCCAGTAAAGCAAGTAACTATTCTGGTGATTAAATGCTTTCCTTCACAATCGCTGTCCTGTTTCCGTTACACACTGGAATAGTTGTTACGCAGAGCGAACAAGTGACAATCAATAGGAAAAGGCTATCCAGTTATTCCCAAGCAAACAAAACAGACTTTTTCAAAATGACCAAAAGCAGAAATTAATTATCCAGTGGGAGGTTTCATTTCTATGCAGGTCACTTAAGGTAGGTCTGTGCTCTGGATAAAATATGACTGCTAACCACTGGCCCCCACAGGAAAACAAGCCTAGTACTTGTGAAGCCTCTGACATACAAAGCACCTTAGTATGTTATTTTCTTTTTCTTTGAAAAATGGTTACAATACACAGACAGATTTCTTGGTTGCTCAACATTCATGTTTTACAAGTGTTTTAATCTGTGAAATACATTTGGGCCTCTCACCTGGTGTTTAGGTGAGAAGTCTAACATTTGTGAAGTATAGGCATTAATGGGACTTACGCTTTGGGAGTGTAGAGATGTAAATGTATGGAAAGGCTGTAATGTGTGTGATGTGTCAATTCCCTCCTTCTTCAGTCTTGCCACTGCTGTTTATTCCTACTTTGCTTTTTTGTTGTTGTTGTTTTTTAAGGCGATTAGGATTTTCCGAACTACCAGCTGTGAGCCTAGGAGTCCATCTACAGAGGAAAACCAGGGTTTTCTCCATACACAGGAAAGCTCACCCAAACCGAATGTATGTTATTCCTCCATGAGCACGGAAGTCTCCATATTGAATCAAGCAGAGAATACATACTTTTATTGTCGAGTACAATTGCTAATGATCATAGATTTAACTCTGTAATACTGGCACTCTTATTTATAAAGGAGCCTCCCTCATCCAATTAAGTGGACGCTCCTTAGAAGAGTACCATTTGAAAGACCATAGTCACTGTTACCAAATAAACAACTTCATTTTTATGTCTGCCTTAAAACATTAACTGCCAAAACAATAAATTGCCTATGTGTACATTAAACCCAAAAAAGTAAGATAATTCTGCTTTAAGACTATAAATGTCTGCAGAACGTTCATCCATTCTGGGGGGAGGAAACTTTAGCTTATCAATTTTCAATAGTTACATTTGAGTGGAGAATGAAAAAAATCAGTGTTGGACTATAAGTATGTACATGTGCAGGTATACTACACTTACAGTAATCATGTTTTCTTCACTGCCAAAACAAACAGGTCACATGATCCGAATGACATATCACTTCTGCCCGCAGCAATCACTATTTCTATAAAAATAATATTACTATTATCATAATAAATAAGTCCAGCCAACCTGCCGGAGGTAATTATAACTCACCCATTGGACCTAGGTATTGCAGTTTATGCAGCAGGTATCATACAGGTCTGATACTCCTGCAATACCCTTGTATAATGGGATGAATTAAGAAGTACAGCGAAGATTTTCAGCATTAACTCTGAAACTTTTTGCCTTGGGGGAGGTGGGATAGGTTAAACTGAGAACCTTCTGGTCACTTAAACTTTCTTTGTGGTTCAATATAAGGCTCACTCTCTCGGAACAAAAAAGAAATCTCAGAGCTTTGATAGAGACTCTGGATGATATTAAGAACTTCAAACCCCAGATTTTTGAAAAGAAAAACAGATGTCCTGTTTGTTAAGTATAAATAACTCCGTACATTCAACCCTTTTTTTTCTGACGCTGCATTAAATTTTATTTAAAGCTGGGTACATTTAAACTGTAAAAAGAGAGCGAGAGGGAGCCGAATATGTGGGCGACAAACCTCTAAATCTTTTCCCTAGCGAAAGAGGGAAAAAAGAAAAGTCAGACGGGAACCTTTCATCGAGATGAAAGTGCTCCCTGGGTTTCCCAGCCAGCCAGGTGTGTCTGCCCTGGTCAGTTGCAGCAGTGAGCGGATTTAGCAGACCTAGGCTAAGAGGAAGGGAGAGATTGTGGAGCTAGGTCTGTTCCAAGCAACGCGCTTCGCTGTGGTGGGGCAGGGCCCCTTTTTATCCATGCGATTCCACAAGGCCTTTCCCGTCTGGCGCGCCTCGCTCCGCATAGTTTAGAGCAGCCCCTGGGCTCACTTACGTGAGGACGTAGTTGACGCTGACTATGCAGTGTGGCCGCGAGGATCTGCTATTGTGCACGATGGTGGCATAACTCTGCACCCACACCCAGCCGCCGTGCTTGGCCAGGAAGCGGTAGTATTTGGTGGTCACCTGCCCTTTCACGAGCACTGCGGAAGATACAAAAGAATGAAAGGAAAGAAAAGGACCTCAGTGGAGTACTGCTGCTCCTTGCATGCCCCCGCCCCGAGAAGGGTTACCACTCACTGGGGAAGCCCAAGTTGCTTTTGTTAGCGGGAGCTCAGATAAAGGGCTACAGCTACTTCTCAAGGAAGCTGGCTCAGGGCAAACGGGTGCTTTAGTAAAGGCAAAAATACAGATCCGAACGTTGTGTGTGTGTGTGTGTCTTGGTGACAACGATCCCGCGCCCACTGAAGTTAATGAGAAAGCTCCCACTGACATCAGAGGTGCGGGCTTAGTGCAGATAAATTCATGTCCGGAAATTTCCAAACAACAACTGATCCCATCACTTATGTGTCTCCGGGGTAACCAATTCATGTCAGCACATTAACAAAAAAACAATGTTCACAGAGTGCAAAGGAAACTACATGCCACTAACTGTTTCACAATAATAAATAATAATGCACAGTCCACTACTGGGGGGGGGATATTTTTTTTCTGATAAAGAATATTTAAAATGGGTTTTGCGTCTACTTGTGCCCGTTACATTTTCTATAAATGGGAAGAAAACTTACAGGAAACGAATATCTTTTTCATTCATTCACCTCCCCCCGTGTATTAATGTCAGCGTGATATTGAAATAAAAATCGGATCTACGACTCGGAATATGACTGTTCCAAAGAAATGTGTACATAAGATTCGTGTGGCATTGCGAGGCTGGAGAAAGGGAGTCTGGATTTTACTGGCAGGCCCTTTTGGAGCCGGGAAAAGATTCCCAACTGAAATGTCTGAGATTTGATCGCTTTAGTTCTTTCCTCATAACGGGTTGCTGAGGGAAAGCATCGGTGAATTAGAGACGCAATGCAACTGCTCCTTGTCCACTCCCCACCCTCTCCCACCCCCGATTTCGTCCTAGGTGTAAATCAAATAAGTCCGGGTTTAGAGGGAGAAGGCTAACATCAGGCCTCAGAGGAGCTGTCCTGGGGACGGGGGGGGGGGCGGTTACTCCCTTGTGCTTTAGCAAACAGGACTCCTTACACAAATGGTGAGCGCAGCGCAAGTGGAAAGTGTCACAGCCATGGACGTGGTGGTAAAGGGTCTTCTCTATCAGGTCCTGCGGCTCGTAACCCGTCAGCTCAGCCACCCTGTGGAAGAGAGAGCCAGAAGCATTCACCAAT
Organism: Chrysemys picta bellii; assembly: GCF_011386835.1. Classification (NCBI taxonomy): domain Eukaryota; kingdom Metazoa; phylum Chordata; order Testudines; family Emydidae; genus Chrysemys; species Chrysemys picta. The sequence goes on from NC_088793.1 coordinate 77,735,551, forward strand.
AAGTGACCGGGCAGAGAGCGAAGCCGGACAGGAAAGAGCGGGGCCGGAGTCTGAGTTTAAAAAGCAAACCGGCTACCTGGAATCTAAGAAGATGAGCTTCATGTCCAGGCTGGCCCGGAACATGAACATATTGCTGTGCAGCTTGATTTCTGTCACTGCGCTGGGAGGTAGCGAGTGGCCAACAGCGACCAAGCCAACGTTCTGGTAGCAGCCATCGAAGGGGGACATGTCCAGGCTGTACTGGCGGATCTTCAGGTAGCCGCTGCAATGAATGACCTGCCAGACACAAGACAGGGACACTTCACGCCCTGCGTACACCACGGAAATCGCTCGCGCTTGAAAACACACATACTACACGGGTGGGCACCTTAAAGGTGGCCAGCACCCAAAATATACAGCCTACTGGAGAGCAGCGCAGTGTCATAGGAATTTGCCTGTTACCATGGTCCTGGACAGAGAGAGATTCTTTTCCCTATAGAACAATTCAGCAATCAGGACCTGATCCAGACCCATCGAAGTCAGTGGGGGCTGTTCCAGGGATTCAAGTGGGATTGGGATCAAGGCCTAGCTATGCTTTTATTATTCCTCTAAACATTGCAACAGTCAGAAAGACGAAGTGGTGCCAGGTTGTTCACAACTGATATTTGTAATTTCACCCACACAAGATGTATGTGAGTGTAGATTAGGTGCGTGTATATACGTAAATAAATATGTGTAAGGTGTTCGTTACATAGATATGTATTAGACACCATATGTGTATGGTATATGTATGTGGATATAGATTTATACACATTTCACACATATACATAGTATATATATTTTGATGTTATAATAATACTTTATTATAATGCCTTTTTCCTGCAGGAACTCAGAGCGATGTATGTGTATTAATGAATTTAGTCTCACAATCATTATTCTTCCCCATTTTACGGAAGAGTCGGCTGATGCAAAGAGAGATGCTGAGAGGCAAACGTCACATAAAATGTTTGTGAGACATAGAACCCAGGAGTCCTGAACAGAGGTACATAAAACTAAGACTCGGAGGAGATACCTGACAGGACCTTAGACTAGGAGAACTTCACCTAATTTGAAGAGCCTTTACAAACTTTTTTAAAAGTCCATCCAAGTTCGCCCAAAGGTTTGCAATGGATCAGCTCACAGTTTCACGGGAACTTCAGTGGGTTTTGCTTGGTTTCTACTACAAATTCTGGCAAAACTTGGGGGATTTGGCTGAGTTTGGCTTTGTGGTGTGTGTTCATGTATCTGCAACCCGAAGAGAAACTCTGGGCCTGAACACGAAACCCACACTTTAGAAAAGTCCTGCCCGCTGAAATCGCTCAAATGGGCTGAGGTCTCATTCTGACTGCTAGTCCCCTGCTTTCACACCGCAAGACCCAGCGGCCTAGCCAAGCACAGACATTCTCTAACATGCACTTCCCATCCTTCTGAGCAGGAACCTCTGGTGACTCCTGTCCACGCACCTTGTAGCCCCCGCAGGTCAGCCCCGCATTCCTCTTAGCCAAGACGCACTTCATCCTTAGGAAAAAGGAGCGCTCGATCTCATACTCTAGGGGAAAAGGCAGAGGCATCAGTGAGAAAAGGGCAGCGGGGCCTGGTGGCACCTGATGGCTTCGCTTCCAATGCAGAACCCACATCCGCACAGGCGCTGAGGCCAAGCCGGGAGAGAGAATGTACTTTACCCTGCACGAAGTGAGAGTGGTAGGGCTGGTGAGCTGTGAGCACCGCGGTCATCTCATCGTGATCAGCAGGGTGGATGTATTCGTAAATGCTATTTCCGGTCAGCTCTACCTGTGAAGAAAGAGGAGGATTTCATCTTTCTCGCCATTGACATAGCGTGCGTATGTAGCTGGTGCTAGATGTGCGGCCATCTGCTCCAGTGGTACAGCTCTATAAACACACAGACAATTACAGTGTCCTGGCTTTGTCTGGGTTGCCATTCACACTAGCTCCGGTTTAAGCAAATCGCTTAGAGGCAGCTGTACATCTCCTCTGGAAAATACAGGGATATAGATAGGGGAATTATGCCCTGTCACACGCACGTATAAGCCGTTAGTGGGCAACCTGTCCACTTACCTGTGATAAACCCAGATGAACGGAGGCCGTCTCTGAAATGTACATGATCTTGCCGTCTGGAGCCACAACAAATATGAAGCCATCCAACGTCTACAAGGAAAAGAAGACACCACATATCTGTGAACTACGTGTGCCTGGGATTGATTTAGCAGATCGGGGATTCCAGCCTGGCTTTCATTACTAAAAGAGTTGGAGGGTGGGAGGAAGCTGGAACATCATTTCAATAGATCCGCGTAACGGGGCCAGGATATGAACATAACGCACCTCAAAACAGGGGACCTGTTTGAAATGGCTCTGTAATAAAATGTGACAATGAATCAACCTAAGACTCCAAAGCAGCAAGAACAGAAGCTCCCAGCCTGGGCTTTGCTGACCGTTCCCACTGGAGAAATACTGAACACTTCCATCCCCCATCTACGATTTCAGTAGAGATTTTAACTCTTACATATTTGCTTAAGAGATTACAGCGAGCAAGGAACGATCTAAAACTCTCCACAATGTAAATAACGTTTGAAACGGACAGAACTATGTAAAAGGCTTGTTAAGATTAAATAGATAGATAGATAGATAGATAGATAGATAGATAGATAGATAGATAGATAGATAGATAGATTTAATAAGCGTTATTTGTGTGCACTGAGAGAAGAACAGGCCTCTGTTTATTAGAGGCGGGTATAAAATGCTGCAAGACCCCACAGTACCAAATGCCTGAATAGCTAGGATTGTAATCACTAATATTCCTTTGTTAATCCTTTAGGCAACAGTGAGTTTTCAATTGTGTCATAGCTGAATTAATGTTTTCTGTGTCTTTAATTAATCAATGTTTATTCTAACTACCATGGGATCAAGGCTTTCTAACCGTTTGCGGCACCTGTACATATAAAATGTACTCCTCAAAATAGCCCCCTGAATCCTCTCTACGGTTTCTCCCACTTTTCTTATCACCTTGCACCACTTTAAAGACACGTGTTTGTGCTCAGCAGATTTCTCAGAACAAGACAACTACACTCACAAATCTTTTCACCCTGCTGACTGACAAGGCTGTTGAGATTAGGGACCAAATCAAGCTACCACTTTCTCCTTCGGACACATAGAATGGCCTCCAGCAAGTTGAAAGGCGCTGCGCAGCCCATTGTACCGTGATAGAGGCAAAGGATCGTGACAGATAAATTCCACCACACTGTTCACAATTCTGGACTCTCCTTTTGTGAAGCACGTGAACAGTTAAAGATTAGACAAGGGAATAATTAAAAGCTCAGAATATGGTACGATCTCTTTAATCATTAATACCAAATGGCTCGCGTTTCCAGGCCAGTACCTGCAAAAGATGGGATCCCAGCTCCCGTCCAACATTATCCAAAGGGCTGGTTCGACTAGTATGGCCCCAGGCTTCGCCAAGTCCTGTTTATTTAAGACACACAAAAATTAAAGTGAGACGACAAGATACAAATTCTCATTGGCCAGTCAGGGATGGTTTATTTGAAACTAAAACAAAGAAAACCAAACACTTTAAAACGTTTTCTAGTAGTTGAATAAGCGGAAATAATTCCCTTATTGAGTATTTTAAAATCTAATTCCTGTTTGGGGAGGGGATATCTATGTTGGAATTACCAGTAAAATTCATTAATAAGAACTGAGTGAACTCAACTAAGCCAGGGAACCGGCTCCAGATAAAACGCTATTCAACCTGGTCAATGGCTTCTAGAAAGTATAGGGTGACCAGATGTCCTGATTGTATAGGGACAGTCCCGATATTTGGGGCTTTTTTTTATACGGGCTCCTATTACTCCCCACCCCCTGTTCCGATTTTTCACACTTGCTATCTGGTCACCCTAAGAAAGTAGCTTCCCGGAAGAAAAGGTAGTACAATATCTTTGCTTCTGACCTCATTGAAAAATTACAGAACAACATCGCGAGGTATCAAAATGAGACCCAAAAAGAAATATTTAATTTCAACAGAATGATGCGGTTAACAGGACTTGAATACAGTTCAGAACGATTTAAGTGTTATAAAGCCAATGAAATACAGCATTGCTGTTATCCAGTATTATTCGATTAGAGAAGGATAACTCAGGTATGTGAGTATTTTATTTCGTGTGTTTGCCGACTCTTCCAGAAACGAATGTTTTGTATTGTTTGCGCACAACCTCCCAAGAAATTAACAAGCTGAATATGTAGACCAGGCTATATATTGGGTTGGCTTTAAAATGTAACCCTGGCCATCAAGATAACTTTCTGATTTGATCAGCGATATGGTGTAAATCCCGAATAAGGCCCCGATCCTTCATTCCTCATCTATCTATCGACTTCAATAGGAGCTTTTGGGTGCTCCAGGGATGCAAGATCGGGTCCCTGCATTTTATTAAAATTTATTTCCACTTTAACGTATGCCACTAAAAGTAAACTACCTTTCTCGACTTCTTTCCATAGCTGCAGTGTCGCGACAGCACCAGACAGTGCATAAATGTACTTCCGAAGCGGTCGGAGTCACTCACTAACCAAGGTACCAGCTCCTCTCTTCCCAATCAAACCCTCTTCCCCACGACATACAAGGCCCTCTCTCTCCCATTGAAGGAATGAACTCTCTTCACTGTGAATGATCTGCTTCCAAATACTCCGTCTAGTTGGATTCAACAAGGAATCTCCCCGGACGTTGCTAATGTTTCAATGTGTGCTTGTTTTCCTATATGCAAAAGGCTAGGGAAAGGAGCCGGATGGAACGGACTGTGCCGGAGTTAAAAGGCATTACCCATAAACAGTTTAACAATGCTGTTGCTGAAATAATTTCAATTTAGCGATTAAAACCTTTTATGCTTACACCATTAAACAAAGCTTAGCAGTGAATAAAAAAAAGTGATTGATGGCTGCGCAGAGCAAACCGCCATGAGGCGAACACGGGGTCCAAGCAGGGACAGCCTCCCACAGAATTAGCCCTTTACAAACTCCTCGCGGCTTGTTTTTCGTTTATTCAGATGCAAACAAACAAGGGATGGGAATGGAGGCGATGTGGAGCAGTTAACTCCCTCTCAGTATTGACCGGGCTCACCTGGGTGTTTACACGTCTAAATAAAGCTAACGATTTCTCTACCGCTATTCAAACACTGAAGCGCCCACTCTAAGGCCGTGCATTCTCTGTCTCTCTCTCTCTCTTCAGCCATCCTTTCCTCCATTTCTCCTCTCCATCCCTCCTTCAATAGGTCAGAGCTTTTAGCAGCGCCAGCCCCTCCTCGCTCACCATCTCTCTCCTACCCCCTTCTCAGTTCTCCACAAGAGTCTCTCTCCTTAAATCTCCACTTCTTCCTCTTCTGTTTACATCCCTCCCCTCTTCCCCATGCCAGCATCTCTCTTCTCCTTTCTGCCTCTACGCTTTTCTCTCCTCCCCTGCAAACGGGGTAATACCCCTCCTCTCCTCAATTCTCCCTCGGCCAGGGGCCTCAATAGACTGCCTTTCCCCCGCCCCCCAATACATATACCTCTGCCTCTATCCCCTGATCCTTCATCTCGCCAAATGCCGGCCGGCAGCAGGGTCCCTGGGATTAGTTCCTTCTGCTCAATAGCAGGTTCCCAGTGACTTTCCAGAGCCCCGGGGTAAAGGGTTATGGGAGAAGTCTGCACCTTACGCGCTTCTATAATAATTGACAATTGTGCTGCCCCCGAAAGCAATCATCCCATCTCCCCGTTAGACAGCAAGCGAGCCACAGACGCACTGACTTCTAACCCTTTTTACTACCCAAACGCAGTAGTAAACGATTTCATTCATGAGACGGTGGCGGGGAAGATACTGGAAAGCATATACACCGTGGAAAGCGCGTGGTCAAATTAACAGGCACCACATTTCCTCTTGAAATTAACAAGTACTAACATTATCCTGCAAAGGTTGCATCGTTTCCAGAGAAAGACCGAAAATTCCCCTATGAAATTTTGATTAAGTACACGTTTCGGAGGTTTGGTTTGGTTGTGCTTAACAATAAAGCCCATTAAAGTGAGAAAAAAGCACCACTTTGCATAAAATGTCCTACCCGGAGTATCAGGAAGACGGATTTCTGTATTTAATACAGCGGCTGAATTCCTTGCCTAGGTTCTAAGTTGTTTATTAATCCGAGTTAACGGGTCTAATTATGCTGCTCCTAAAAGGGAAAATAGCCCTACCCTTGCGGGTTAATGAATAGCCCATCTACATTACAGGTTAACTTTTTTTCACGGAGCATTGCACTCCTTTTTTTATGTGTCAGGTGGAAACCTTTCGCTGTTTAGCTGTGTCTAAGTTAATGTTTTATAATTAAATGTTTTCACTTGTCTACCAGAACCGGCTTTTCGAAACCCCACAATATGAGACAGCTCTTTGTATTTTCCAGGTGTTTCAGTGCTTTCAAGTTAGAGACTATTTTTATTCATTGCCAATCCTTCCGACCACCCCAGCCCATTGCTATCCTGATGTCCTTTAAAATTCTGTTTTTAAAGGGTTGTGCAGAAAAAACTCTTCATTGATGTAACTTTTTTTTATCTGTCTGTCTATTCGTTTTAACACCCAATTTTCTTTTAGCGAGGGGGGTAAACTGTGATTTCTTGCACTTGACCTACCGCAGAAAATTCTACAAATCCTTTGATTGTCTATTTAAAACAAAACAAGGAAATCAGCTTCCTTTTTGCTTCAGGATTACACTGGAAACAAGATCTAAAGATTCTCTTGTAATTTGGAGAGGGGAACAGAATAATAGGTTTGGAATAGAAACAAGCAGCTTTGTGAGGGGAAGGATAACTAAAGCGCTTTTAGGCAAAGGATTTTCCCAGCTAAAGTGGCCGAAAACAAAGCAAAACATAATCTATTTTGGAAGATTTCCAAGATATGCCACATTAACCTTAGTAGATAAAATTTGCTTTCCTCCCCGAGCCCCCCACCTCCATCAAAGTCTGGTTTATCATATTTACATAAGTAGCCTTAGAAGGGATGTATCTATTATGGATCTAAAGCGCTAGCTGGCTCACATTTCATTTGAAAATCTAGGCGAAGTTTTACTGTTGCTTTATACCTGATGCATTGTATTAAAATACCCCCTGACCCACGGATTACCTCAATGGACTGGCTGCATGGGCTTTGTAATTTCCTGAAAATGAGATTTCGATTTATAAAACAAGAAACCAATTAGTAACCAAATGAGGCGAAGTAGATCCACTAAAATTGACCTAATCCCACAGGCACCATTTAGGCCAGTTCTTGGCGAATGAATGATGAGCCACAGTCTAGCGTGGGCTCAAGGCATCATCCAGCTGTGTTATTGCAAGCAGCAAAAATAAATTGATCGAGCTTTTCCTTCGGAATGAATTTTCTACTCTTGACAAAATATAGGTTATAGCCCCTACATAACAGCCTCCTCCACTCGAGGTTATTTCTTATAAGAAGATAAACAATTTAGGCTACAAGGAATTGCCCATCTTTAGGAGAGAGAAGAAGGCGTTCTAGCCAACCTGGAATGTTGCTTCGGCTATTAAACCAGTTTCAGCGCTTTGCAGGAATATATCATAGGACGCTACCATGTTTGGGACTGAGGACGCTGACTCATTCTTTATTTTAATAACTTCTCTGTGGAAATGCATTTAACGTTCACAAATTAAAGGCCACGAAAAACGTTTCTTTGCCTTTTCTGGTGTCAGTGTATTAGCCACATCAGCTGAATCACAAGGGACCTTTCTGGGCTTTAAAATGTTTCATTTCCACCCATACACCCCCAGACCACTGGAGTTCACACGGACACTTCCCTCCCCAACGCTTTAAGAACCAACAGCTTTGATCTAACCATATCCACCCCCTCCATTCGATTGATTCAGTCCTTAATGCTAGCAACGAGGGGCAAAACTGGGCTGATACATACAGTGTAGTTTCTGCCCAATAGCATTTTGGCTGCAATACCCGGGCGCTTATTTGCCATCCAACGGTGGCAAAGGAATGGAAGAAGATATCCCTTCCAATAGTTTCTAATTTGATCTAGGAAAAATAAAATTAATTAAACAAACGGGGAGAGGGGTAGGAAGAATGTGATTCCAAAAGGCACAGCCACCTCTTTAGCACTGGCAGATCTGCTAGGCCAGGAAGCTCTCTGTGTGCATCTGCAGCTCTGAAACACTCGCTACCTTCTTCCCCTTCCTTTGTTTGGGAGTAGTGAAGAGGGGTTGGCTGGAGATGCAAGCCCTTATCGGTTTTGTTTTCACTTGCTGGCTTTTGAAATGATTATTTCCCCAATAAACTATGGGTCATACAATCCGGATTCAGCGGAGAGAAAACAAACAAACAACTTTTCGCTCCCGTTTGGAAATCACTCTCAGACAGTAAAAACAATGGTTAAGGGGTGACTAGGGGTTGTGAATGCTTCCGTTTTGAAGTTCCCATTCTCAGACGCCTGAAGGAGTTTTGTTTTCGGAGGAGTGGTGCTGGTCACTATCTGAAAAATTAGGCACCGTTTTGCTATGCCCTTTATCCTCGTTTACACTAAACTTTGTAAGAGTGTTTGGCCTTTGGTGGGGAATGCATTTCCAGGCTGCGCTCTGGAAGTCTGTAATGCTGAGTACAAAATTAAGCAATGCCAGCACAACCCTCCTCATAAAAAAATGTGCACTAAATATATATTTAGTTAGATGTGGGGGTCTACAGCCATATAAATAAACCAGCGATATGTTAAACCTATTTAAAATAGGACCAAACATACAACTCGAATAGAAATACTGAAATTATTTTATAGCAGTGTGCTCCGATTCTGCCATCTTTATTCAGGCAAAACTTTTCTTGAAATCAGTAGGCGCATTTGCCTCAGGCAGGTCTTGATTCTGATTTTCTGTACTTACACTGAATAAAATATATCTATCTAGCCTTCAACCCTCGACCAGATCCGGCACCGCCTACCCTGGCAAATGTCTCATGGAGTTAATAGGGAGTTTTGCCTAAATAAAGACTACAGAATAGGATCCATCTAGCCTGTGGTCCTTACTCTGGTAAAATAAATAAATACATTCAGTGGACTCGCCCACTGACCTCAAAAGGAATGCTTTTTTCATAGAAGTGTAGGACCGGAAGGGACCTCAATAGGTATTTTTTGCTTGGGGGAGGACTGCAAATCAGGCCCAACAAAGTGATATGATGTAATTAAACGAACATTTTAATAGGGAGGAGAGCACAGCACACCTGAATTCGATTTGTGCTGTTCTCTTTGGGCACCTAATGTTCTTGCTTCGGATTTGTTTTCCTCTGCAAACCTGACGGGCAGCACACTCACTCACATATCCAGGGAAATGAAATGACACAGGCAGCCATGACAAGTGAAGCTCAAGCTCGAGGGAATTCCCAATTGCCCGCTGTTTGGCATCCGGAGTCTCAGCGTCTTTGCAGCGGGACCCTACAAATGGGTGCGAAAGGCTGTGTGCGCACAGGAAGAAGGCTGCGCTAGGGGCCCGGAAGCCCAGGGCGCAGCGCAGTTTGCCGGAGCAAAGTGCGTGGCCCACCCATGTAAGCAGCAGCACCTTCCCTTCCCCATATGTTGCCTCCATGCAGCCGGCCAGGTGAAGCCCCTCATAAAGCTTTATAAGTGCACAGGCATTTCACCCCAGAGTCCGTATGCAGCTCCTAAAGCAGCACCTTTCGTGCTTCCTCATCGCCCCGCACCAGCAGGGCTACTTTCTTCTCTCTTACTGTGGTTTCTTTGGGGGAAGACCAGCTAACCAGAGGGTCATTTCTCCCACTCTCAAAGGTAAAACCCCACCCGCCCTACTCACTGCAAAACAAAAAAGGCACAGGGTGTTGCATGCAGGAATCAACCTGAGTTTATTAACCGTTTAATTGGTTTACTATCCAGGGCCTGTTTTGCTACCTCCTAGCGTAGCCCTGACATAGATGATTTCTTAGTTAATCCTACAGGCACTAGTCAACGATAACTAAAATCCCAGACATTTGAGACTGCGAATAAGCATCAATTCTTCCTTGGAGGGTCCAGATGAAATGAAAAAGCTTTTACAAAAAATTGCTGCTCATTTCGAAGTGTCTGCGGATGCCATTAACAAAGCTTTCTAAAAAATTATTAGCCCGATAAACCAAATGCGTTCATTTGAAACAAAGATTTAGTTAATATCCGTATTTATTCCCTAAAGAAATAGTCCCTACATAAGCATCAATGCTAGGGGAACAACAGAGAAATGCTGCCTGCGCTGATTCACTACACAACAAAATACCAGCATTTTGCTACACACACACACACACACACACACACACACACACACACACACACACACACACCAATGTAATGACACTTTACAATGTAAGCCACGATCTGCAATGCCAAACTAAAACGGCAGCCACAATTTTGGAATTTGATGCAGATCGGTATTCTCAAATAATCCAAATCAACGTTATTTTGTTCACAGGTAGCTATCCTGACAACGATTGTACCAAATCGCTATTTCATATGAATGCTGAAAAGCATCCGCCGAGTTTTTTTTTTAAACCAATTTTTATTAGCAAAAGAGAGGGGGTGTTGCTGAAGAAAATATTTCACCATTGATCTGATATGTGCTTTCTGGCACACAAATCTGCTTTTGCAACTGTTATGCAAGAAGTTTAGTTCTGCACTTCACATTTTAAATCCACTCAAAACTAGAATTAAACACAGAGAGGCAGCCTGGAGAGTAAACTGAAGCTTAAAGGCTTTTAAATGAGAAAAACTTCTGTAAGAAAATAAACATTGAAACCTAATGCTCAATCATTTCCCCTAGCAGTAAGAAAAACAGCATTAAATCACCTATCCACGTGGGAAACGGATTTTTTTTTCGGTTAGTCGTTTAGCCCCTAAAATAAAATAAGATTAAAGATTTCAGTATTGAAATGCTAGCCATGATTATTCTGTAAAGGTTTATTTAAACAGTGCCCTTTGCTTGAGTCTGTGAATTTAAGCGCCTTTCTGTGTGGACTACCTACAAACAATTTTCATGATCGTTTTCCTAAACTATTTTCGCAACGAGACAATAGCATGGACTTATCAAAATATGTTAAACTACTAGTTCTCTTTCTACGAAAAAAAATATATTTTTACACACACACACACACACACACACACACACACACGGCTGCATATACCTGAAAAAAAAATCACGGAAATTTTTTGAGCTATTTGCTACACGGGGGATGTTTGCTCCTTACAATTTTCTAAAGCTGTATTAGACTCGGCGTTTCAACTCTTTAATGGTAAATCGCGATTTCAGGGCCATATCTTGTCGTCGGTTTGTTTTTAAAAGCAGAACTCCCTACTGAATTCACAACATGGAGTTGTGCTTAAAAATTGATGGCACGGTACGGCCCCTTAGTGATTTACCAGAACTGCAGGCCTTCCAAAAGTTAGCTGGCCACTGGAAGCTCCTGTTTGTCTTCTCCATGGAGGTTTAACTCCATGGACCAAAAGGATGCAAGCTGACCAAGCCGCTGTTTTCAACTATAATAGAGTTCCCCCTTGAGAGGTTTAATTTACAGCAGACTTGTGAATGGGAAAACGGGAAATGTTAAGTATTTTAACCAAGCTTTTTTATTGGTATTGAAGAATTCAATTGTATCTTAAACATGAACCAAGGAGGATAATGATACAATTCATCTAAAATCTTTGCTTACTGTAATTTAATGTTCGCTTTCTTTCTTACATTAGAAATTTGAGTTGTATTCAATATACAATTATTCCTATATTTCAAATAAGCATAGGAAACTGCACCATGATAACGCTATGCTTATCCATCCACCCACTCTTTATTTTAATCGTAAAACAATTTCTCTGTTAAAATAATGAATCCGAAATGTATCTGCATGCTGATTATATAAAAGCTGTTCAAAAGGAATTATACACAGAAAGATGTTCGCACATTATTTTTCTGTCTATGCACAGCTCTGTGCCTGAGCAGATAGTATCTATATCTTTCTACATATAATCATTTTAATCCGTTCACATATAATCACGGCCCAGATAGATTTGAATTCATTATTTTAAGAGGGCAGTTGTTTTAGTAGTTGCACAAGAACTGTTAGTTAGATACAGGTAAAGTTATTCCAACCAGACATTTAAATAATAGGTTTGTGGTAGAAAGCCTTGAGGTGACACGTTATTTCTCTATCTTCTTGAGCCTCTTATCCGTAGGCTTTCGTCAGTAGTCTGTCTCGCTCCCAAAAGTTTGTATCATTTCCCTTCCGGGGGAAATATAATGAGAAGGTTCCCACCTTTAAATATACCCCCTCTCTGTACCCTGCCACCTCCTTCAGTAACCCCTTTGCTACTGGTACATAATTTCTTTGCCTCCTATCCACATCCCATCGTTAATTTCACACTCTTGCCTCTGCTGGCGAGACCGACCCCTAGATTTCCCCCAAAACTGCCCTAAAACTGTCCCTCAGCTCCGATCCGAGCTTAGACTGAGCCTGTCTCAGACTGGAAAGGGTGGACCCACCACTCCTTACTGATGGCCTGGCAGAACTCAACAGTGGCTTCGCTCTGCTCAAGGGCCGGTGAGTTTCGAGGTCATCAATAAATTGGGAAATGAACGATGTACCCGAAGTCGGGGCCCCGCTTCTACACCTGCATAAACACACGCAGACACGTAGAGTTGGAGGTAGGAGCAGACTCTATTCCGTATTCATCTCGCCAGAAACAAGCAGCGTTCAGCGCAACAGTGCGTGTGTGGGACTGCGTGCCTGCCATTCTTGCTCACTCACAAGGAATCAGTAGAAAATACGCAGGAGGGAGAATATATTCTGCGTGGCGCTGGCTGCAGAAACAAGCACCGCTAATACAACGCCGCGTTTGTGCTGCTGTTTCGGTGGTTTTGCGCCTGCCCTACACAGACAGAGGGGCAAATAGAGAGAGAGGAATATATGCCGTGTGGCTCTGTCTACAAAATCAAGCCCTCACAACGGGCGTGTGCTCGTTTCTGTCCCTCTCCCACACAATATCCGCGCTCTTTGAGAACTACACTGGAAAGAGCTTCGGTCCCTGCTTCCTTATTATTATTTTAACTTTCAGTTTGCCTTTAATTAGACTCTGAGGGGTTTGCTGCGTTAAAAATCCCATTTAGCCTCCTCCCTGGTCTCTCTGCACAAATTGGCATATGTTTTGGACAGCAGCAGCTCTGGCTATGGTGCACTTTGCCACACAATTCCCTAGTGCATTCAAACATTCTGCTTTGGCACTGAGGGACTGGGATCAGCTATTCTTCTCTTCCCATGATTACTCACAGCCTACAAGAAACACCATATGCTTCTTCTGATCAAACAACCCGCTACAGAGGCACCAATAATTGACGAGACCTGCTCGAAATCACGCAGAAAGGTAGCCTACTGAGACTGCAGGAGTTGACAAATCATTGCTAATAATCCTTTTAGGAACATCACGGCCATCAGAGTTTGCAATAGCTTTATTTTTATAAAGTGCGCGTTGACAGTATAAAGGACAACTCGATCTCTTTTTAAACAGAAGGCAGCCTAGTCTAATGATATTCAAGCCGGCAAATCACAGCCACAATAGGAATGTGCAGTTTCATTTATTTTGTTACCTTTCAGGTGCTACAGCTTTGATTCATCTCCTCGCTTGGTTTCAAGTTATTAGGAGATGGATTTTATTGCTTAAGGAAATTACTTCAACATGCAATAGATTAGAAGTTACTGTCAAGAGGTTTTTTTTTCTTTAAAAAAAGCAGTTTTAAACAATCTGACAGAAAAAAAATCTTCCCGTATCCAAATATAGATATCACCCCTCACATACTTACACTAAAAGTATAATTTAATAACGAACTGACTTCGATTTTCAATCAGACTTTTAAAAATGCGAAGACTAATCTATTGCCCTACTTTTCCCATCTCCTGATAGAAACAGATTCGATCAAATAGCCAGTCTTCCTTTGTAAAATACAATATCCTGGGAGCTGTTCAAGCTGTATATGTGAGTCATGTTATTAATTCGATTGGAAGAATTTCCCGTTTCATAGTTTTCTCTTCCACATACAGGATACTCCATTCAGGTGAATCTACATAAAATATTCGTGCAGGCTTTTTCACTAATTTTTCCCTCACATTAAAAGAAATAGATTCAAGATACAAGCGAACTTTGTGTAGTCCCTCTTTAGCGATGAATAGTCCCTCTTAACTTTTCCTGGTGTTTGTTTTGCTTGGCAGCGGATCTAGACATTTTAAACATTAACTTTCAATCCCTAGATTTGGTTAACGGCAAGACTTTTTAAAGTATATAAGAACTCCGAACCCTGATTTACTAAACAGACTAGACTGATCCTTCTTCCACTGATATCAACCTAAAGTTTGCCATTGACTTCAATGGGAATAGGATCAGGCCCAAACTTGGACCCCATTTTCATAGGGTTACAGGGATTTTCAATTCTTCTGAGTGTAGAACTATTATTAAATATTTCAGAGACCATTTAACATCACCCAACCGTCCTAATGACTTTCAGACCAGGAGACACCACATTCATAATGCAATCAAGGTTTATTTGGATTTGTTATTTATTTGTATAGCGTTGTACCTGTAAACTGTGGCTCAGTTCTTGAACTAAGGCTTTAAGACTTAGCATAGACTTATGTAAATATTTACCCATATATTAACTCCCCTTCATATAGCTATAAATATGGGTGGATTGCCCTTTTTTGTTATACACGTGCTTCGCAAGGGATGCAGATCTTACATAGTAGAAAAGAAAAAGTCATGTTTGTTTTAGTAGAATACGCAGCTGAGCTCAGTATCTTGAAGTGTTGACAAAAGCACTGTTGGTCCCCAACCAAACATGTCCCATATGTACTGAAGTGAAGTGAAAGTATTTACGGCAGAGAAAAGGGACAACACAGGACACCTTCCTTCAGGAATTATACACTGCCAGATGAAATTTACATAAGAGTAAACTATCATCTGGACTGGAATTATAATGGAGGCAAATATTCATTTTCAGTAAAGTCACCTACCTTCAGGAAAAACCACCCTCATTTTTAAATAGCTGGTGGTGAGTCTGATTATTGAGGCTTTATCCAGCTGAGAGGTGATAGCTGAGGGCAAAGGCAGTAATTTAGCCAGTTCATAAAATTCACTGTTTTCTTTCTCCCGTCTAGTCCGGGCAGCATTTTTGGACTTCTCTTTCATTGTGTTTTTTTCCCCCTTCCTTCTTACAACTTGAGCTCCCCAGATTCATCCAAAGAGGGGAGAAACTTTCAATTACAATTCATCTTCCAGAAGCATCAAACATTGTTTTTTGAACGCAGAGGGTTATTCTTCTAAATCTTTAAATGGTATAAAAAAGATTCAAGACCAGGAGTGATAATTTAAAAAAAATATATTCACTTAAAAATAACATTAACAATGCAAATGGATAGGAAAAGGTCCAATGCAGCTCAGAGAATCCCAGTAACTGCGGAGAGAGCTAAATGCCTGCACCACACAGCAACCAAATCAAGGTATTCTGTCCTTTTCTTCTACTCAATGCTGCAAACATAGCTTCTCGAAAAAGAGACATAATCCTCTCTTTTTTTCCCTGCTGTCAATCCGATGCCCGAAATGATTGGCCTTCGGCTCCTTCAGTGGGTAACAGGTACAGGTTACTTCCTTCGTGCCACTGTGAAGACAACAGCATTCCTGGGATGAGAGATCTGTTACACAATGCCACAGGTAACCATGTTATTAAATCTTAAATAAATAATCAAGAAACAGCCTCTTACGAGTTGCACCATTTTCTCAACTAGGCTCACAATGGAAAGTGTATTTTTGCATCTCTGGGTGAGTAGCGGCTGAGAATGGGTAGAAAAAATAAATGTTCGTATATTCTCCACCCACTTTTCGGCTGCACAGACAAACATTTTATGACCAAAATGAAGTTACAGGTTTTTATTTAAAGAATAGGGAAATTCTGCGCTCTTTCCATTGCAAACTAAACTAGATTGTTTCCTTCTTCCTCTTTAAATGCTAGTGCCCGGACTGCAGAACAGAAGCCCCTAATACATTACTACGTCCATTGAAACGTGCAAACAGTTCAAATCCCAACGCATTTGTACTTTTTCCGTGTGTTCTCTCAATTCATCGTTGTGTGAGCCGGAGTCTGATTTCTAAATCCACCCTCTAACCTTTGAATGAAAGTTACATGTTTAGATTCTCTGGACGCATGCTACCGCCCCGTCCTGCCATGGGATTGAGGTAACAACAGCATATTAAACAAAGAGCGGCACAGTGTCCAACTAGACCCGGCGCACAGACAGAACTAGCCAAAAAGCAATCACAGAAGGGGGAAGCAAAACAAAATTATACAGACACGAATCATTTCTCCCGTGTACAGGTAACATTGCCACTGGTCTGTGAGGCTGATCTTCTTTTACCTACCTTCAGTCCCTGCACCCGGCAGTCTGCAAAAAGCTCTCTCAGGGTGAGGAGCCCAACTCTTTAATTGAAACCATTAATATCAGCAGAGGGAAAGTTGGCTTCTCTCATTGCTTCTCGCACGGATGGATAGACAGATACTGCTTCCTTCCCATCCCCTTTATGTGGTTTCAGACTCCCTCTCCCGTAATGGGTATGAAGCTGATATTAACGAAGAAGCCCTAATTTGAGGCTGAGAAATGCCTAATAACTTCTTTATAGCTAAAAGGCTTTTAGCACAACTTCATTTCTCTCCCTGCCTCAGCCTAGCCCTCCCTGAGTGCCACTCATAGGCCCACCTCGCCTCCTATTGGTCCCGGTCTCCCAAAGGTCGGTCTCCCACTGGCTGAGAGGCAGGGTGACGCCACCGCGTTCCGGACACACACCCCTTTACCCTTGTGCCGGGCTGGGTCTGCAGCGTTCGCCCTCTGACCTCCCGGCTCCTGGCGTCCTTAATGAGCGGGCGCTGGGAAAGGCAAGTTGCCACGGGCGAGACACACCCAGCCGCCGGCGGGGACTGCTCTGTCTAGCGCGGAGGCTGCTGCTGCGGGAGCAGCGCTATGTCTGTCCTGGGGCCGGGCCTTGGTGACGGTGTGCTCGGGAAAGGATGTTTCGCTGCGGCTCCCAGCCTGTGCTGTCCAGCCCCGCACCTGAGTCCTAGGGCTGGTGCTGGCGCTGGCGCTGAGCAGCGGGAGAGACCCACCGCCTCGCAGTCACCGCTGACCACCTCGACTGCAAGATGCAAGGTCTCCCTGTTGAGCTCACTCAGCAGAAGCCCGCAGGAAAGGAGCACTCCGGCTCCAGGGGCTTGGTTCCTATTATGTATGATGTTGATAAGTAGTTCAAACCACTTTTCTTCTTGCCAGCAGCCGTGTTTGGTGGGAGAGGGAAATAAGTGCAGCGGGCATGTTACCTTTTAACCGCACAAACTGGGATCCTGCAGAGTCCACAGTTGTCAGGCTCGGTGACAACATGAACTGAGGCTGGGGGAGAAACACCGATGAGGGAGGGTTCTTCGATACACACTCTGCAGAATCCCTCATCACGAGACTTAGATACTTTAAAACTATCTGAAAGTGAATTCAAATCATGGGGGCTTGAATTGAAAACTGGGAGATCTTGGTGACTTCTTTGAGAAAGCCAGGCAGCTCTCCCTGTTCATTACTGGGGGCGGGGGGAGTCAGGGGGACTTGGAAATAGTTCGTTTAAACCAGACACACGTGAAAACTCTTTTTAAAAAAAATTCTGAAAATAAACACCAAAGATCAATCCAGGAATTTCATGAAGAAAATTATTTATTTTAAATGAAATTACAGCGAACTATTTGCTGTCTACGCAAAACATTTCCAAAAAAAACTATTATGTTTTCGAACGTACGAAAGTGTTTGCAAAACATCCCCCAGAATACATAAACCACTTCAAGTCTCCACGGTGCCTTTTCATCTTCTAGGTGCGGATTACTGGTCGCTGCTTAACGCTTTAAACCGTCCTTTGACTAAAAGCTTTCCCTCTATTCATTTTGGTAAATAAAGTGAACATAATAGTAGAAAGAAAAAGAACAGACACTCATTTGAGTAGCTAGACGTTTTCTTCTATCATAGTCTCCATTTTTCTTTTGTTTTTGTTTTTTGGGGTCTATTGCAGCAACACATTACTAAACAAACACAAACTCAATACATCCAGTGCAGGTAGGGATTTGACACAGACGCGCATTTTAAAAGGTTCTCTGCTGGGGGAGGAGGGCGGAAAGACTAGGGTGGGGGGGGGGGGAAATGTCTGATTTTAAACATTTGCCTCCCCTGTTGCTATGGCCGAGTGTTCAAATGTTTGTTCAAAAATAGTGACATCTGCCTCCGGGTTTCCATTTGAGGGCAATAAGCCTGCAGAATGACACTGACATTTCTTGGAGGCTATTTAGACATCTGGGCAACAACTGGACTAGCATTGCCAGGTATCCCGTGAGTTATATGGCAGCTTGAACGGCATACAGCTCCTTTCATGCCACCCCTGGGTCTGAAAAAGATTCAGTTGGTCAGAATTTTTCAGATTTAAACGGGGAAATCATGGGCACCCACCCTAGAAAATTGCATATAGCATCAGCGTTTACAGTAACGCACACAGTTTACCAAAGGATACAGGCCCCAATTTCTTATTTACAATGGCTGTCGCTGTGGGGATGGGAGAGAATTTGGATAAATGCCCCAATACTGTGAGTAGATGAGTCCTAAACACGCTCATTCATTTTTTTTAAAGTTTAAAAAATAAGTGCTATGGTAGATAAAGTAAAGTTCGGAAAAGGAGCAGCATATAAAGGATATTTATTCCGCTTTCAGAGTAATATGAACCGCAGTGGACAAGAACATTTCTAATCATCCCTAATATTTTTTCCAACAGAGTTCAGAGTCAGTTACAGAATTATTTGAAAATCAGGCAATTTTGAAATATTTTGTACAGTAATATTTTGATTAAAGATAAGCTGTGCCCTAAGTGACTTTTGTATGTTGGTATCAGTGCTTGTAGGGTTGGTATACAGAGAAATCCAATACTTCGTCAACAATTCCAAAATTAGTATGTAGGTCTGCAAAACAATCGAAAGACCGATGGCATGGTGGGCTAAGCAAGGCTGTTCTAATGTCCCAATGAAGCTCATTTGTCCAAGAAGGGAGCGGGTTATTTTGTTTAATAAACAGAGTGAATGCAATACTGTACCATGGTAAATCCTCAGCATACAACTCCTCCTTGGGACACAGTTTGCGAAAGGGAGGGAGCATGAACACTCGAAGACCCACCTGTGAGGCTAAGTTTCGAAGCCCAAGGAAAGGAAAAGAAACGGGTTATTTAACATACATCCCTCTTTCCAGTTCACCGTAAGCCTCGCCACGCGCCCTGTGTACTGCCCTGGGCGGGCAGTCGCGCTGTGAATTGGCAGCAAGGGTGGTCAGTACAAAAGCGGGGCTCTTGCTGTCAGTTCCTGCGCAGACTTGGGGGGGGGGGGGGGGGGCTGGCTACACTTCACAGCGGAGCCTACGCTGGGAAATTAGCCAGTGAAGGGACAGTTGAACGAGCAGGTTGTGGGTCCCAGTTTGCGGTGCAATGCGGTCACTGTAAAAGGGAACATTTTAAGAGGGGCTTGCGGGAAAATAACAGGCTCGTTTCACAAACGGGCTTCTAAACGTATGCAGGCAAAAACGTGTGTACCCAGGCACCATAACGCGCGGTGTACCCTGCATCACTTTAGATACAATGCCACAGAAATCAGAGCTGGACGCGACCCCCTAGGGCACGACTGTTCCGTAACTAGCGGATTCGTTAGGGCTTTGATTGGTTTGTGAATTAGGGAACCGTGTTGCAACTCCAAAAGGACCAAGGGGACAGGTTTTAATGCAAATAAAGTCTTTTAAACGCTCTGAAATTGCTGGTATGTTTATTTATTTATTGCTGGCGACTCATAGGGTAGGGATTTTGAGGGAATCGCTCTGGCCAGTCCCAGGGTTGCTTAAAGAAATAGCCTCTGGGACCTCTGTCCTCTGGCCGAATTTTGAGCTCCCAAAACACTGATCAAGGAATGCAGAACCCGCCCTTGTCTGGTCCTATAGCATTAAAGACATTGTCCTGAATCTACGCTGATTTTAATAAGATAGGGACACGTTTCCTTTCGCTGAGCTGCATCACCTCAGGGACGCTTGTATTAGTGCGCTTGTCTGAAAACCTAGGCACACATGGCAATGGAAAGTCCAGTTTTATGAGACCCATAATTTACCGAGGATACAGAACTAGCAGATACCCTTAGGAACGCCTTATATTATGTGTGTTTTCATACGTGTCTCATTCAAG
The DNA here is from genome assembly GCF_011386835.1 of Chrysemys picta bellii. NCBI lineage: Eukaryota > Metazoa > Chordata > Testudines > Emydidae > Chrysemys > Chrysemys picta. The sequence continues at coordinate 77,755,899 of NC_088793.1, forward strand.
ACTGTATTGAAATAAATATACCTAGTGAATGCACTTTGATCCGTTCAGAAGCAATTAACGTGTTTAACTGATCTGGGCTTTTCCCCCCTTGTGGTCTAGGTACTTATCCCTCCTTTTCAGCTGATGGTAGATTGTCCAGCCAAGTAGGAAAGTGAGAAAGCGGATTCTCTTTAAGAACACATGTAACAGTTGATAGACACTAGAAAGCTAGCCTGTAGCTCTAGGTGATTCTGTAAGTATCATTTAAAATAATTACAGGACTATTGTGACATTAGATTAACTACTATAAACATGCTCCGGCATTCTTGTCACCTTATTAAACAACATTTGGGCTATATACGCCCTTTCAAAAAACCAACTAACCATCCAAACAAAAAACTCCACAATGCCGCTATGGGGCATTTCTCTTAACCGTGTATGCCCCTGGCTTTTATTTCTTCTTTAGCATCAACGTAACAAGATAGTTTACATTCATGTTTCCCCTGACTCAATTCTTCTTGGCGCTGATCTGTTTAACACACTATTGATAATCAAATTCTATACATTTGATTGTTGCAGTGAGTAAGGGAGGGAACATAAAATCTATTTTATGTTAGTACAGATTACACCCACGCACTTTAATCTCTCTGTTTACACTTAATCTCTGTCTGTCTGACTCTAAAACCAAGGCAGAAGCTGAAACACTCCTAGTAGAGAGTACTTGAATCAAGTTACTGCTACAAACCTAGACAGTATCCGCTTCCCCTCTCTATCTCACACTCAGACATTTTGTTGCATTACACTTCTGCGTTTTGTACCAATTTATGGACATTCTCTCTCTCCGTTGAACAGATGCCAAAAACTAGAAGGTGACGAAATTTAAAGTAATGTTTCACTGCCTAATACTGCAGTCACATTCTTGTATGTGCGCTCAGAGAAAGTCTGTATCCGGAGATGATTGTTCTTGTCTTCATTACATAGAGTGAGATTCTTCAGTCAAATACTAGATTATTCTTGCTTGGATGGGCTTTAGGAATTAAACCAAGTGATATGTATAGATACACAAACACACACGTGAGAAATCCACCTCTCTTCAGTGTACATTCCCTTTATTTAGATTACCAATGACCTCTCCCCTTTAGCCCTTCCTGGCGCTATTTAGCTCTCCTTGTAGAGGTGTTTATTTCCGGATGGCCAATGGCTTGTCCTCCCTTTGCGATTTATGTCCCTCTTCCCAAAAATGCACTAGCCCGGATGCTGAGCAACGGGTCTGATGACCATTTCTCGCTCTCCTTTAAAATTAAAGAAACGGCCTTGCTATTATTCTTCGTGAACATTTCGAGGTCCTATTCCAGAGCCTTCCGATGAGCATGATTCCGAATTCCTATACCATGTGCCGTCTGCACAGTGTACTCTACATATAAGAAAACACGGTTCCCCAAAGCTGCTATAGAGAACAGTTGACTGATCCCCTGAAGTATTTAGAGTGAGTGGTTGGGAGAAGCGAAATTTAAAGACATGTTCAGAAATCCAGGGGCTGTATACGCTTTCTGAGCATGCAGAATTCCCCAAAGTTAGTACTGGCCGAGCCACGTGCATACCTTTATTTTTACATTGCAAACACACACACACACACACATATATACGATTTCACTGCACTGTGTGCTCAAAACACAGCGTAGCCAAGGTTTGAACATCTGAAGCGCAGAGCAGATGGGGGACACACAAGTGCCTTTTGTGCCGTGAGCTTCTCTGCAACAGTGACAGCGATGGCTCCCTGCACACACACAAACGCGTCACTTTCATAAACTCCGTATTGCGCTGTCACAATTAGTGCTCCCCTCACCTGCAGAGCGGCTCGGAGGACGCTAATGAGATGGGAAGAGTGGCCTGCACGCAATGGGCCGGCGCTGCTTTCACTTTTGGTAAAATGGGATTTTGGTGCTAATTAGCCGGCAGCCAAGGGAGGAGCAGGAGAAATCAGATCGGCTGGGGGGAGCAGCGCTTGCAGGAAGACTGGACTCCACATTTCCATGGAGAGAGAGATTCAATTAAACGGAGAAAGGGGAACAAAATTAACGCGGAGTAAATAAGATAATTACTCCTCCGGCGACGCCTGATTGATGTTAATAGCACGTAATTTTGAGCCACGTGGAAACAAAATATTTTAATCACATTCGAAAGGGTCAAAGTTGCGGGGGAGCTGCCGCGTGACAAGAGTGCCCCCAAACCCAGCTGTGGCTGCTGTTTTCGTGGGGCGCAGATATTATAACCAATTTCTGATCGGGTACAGATACTGTTACCCGCTTATAATGGTAATACTGGCAAGGAGGGTGGGATTGGGTTTTTTTTTGGGGGGGGGATAGCCAGAAAAGGGACACCCCTGCGAATAACAGGACCTTTATCCCTTCCTTGCCACGGGACTCTGTCTAGAGGCTCCATTTCCATATACAATCCCAGCTGCTGTCAGTCTTTCCTTGTAGCTGCCTTCTCGTCTCAGTTCTCTCGGGAAGGCCCCTACTTTCATATCAAGCCGAATTCTACTAGAGGCCTCATTTGGCTGTCCGCAAAGTGGCCGTGGGGCCACACTGGTAGGAGAGATGGCGCTGGCCTTTAGGCAGGGCAGCTGCTTGTTGCTGTCTGTTCAAGAAGAAGAACAGGAGTACTTGTGGCACCTTAGAGACTAACACATTTATTAGAGCATAAGCTTTCGTGGACTACAGCCCACTTCTCATCCGAAGAAGTGGGCTGTAGTCCACGAAAGCTTATGCTCTAATAAATTTGTTAGTCTCTAAGGTGCCACAAGTACTCCTGTTCTTCTTTTTGCGGATACAGACTAACACGGCTGCTACTCTGAAACCTGTTCAAGAAGAGGAGGCGACAGAGAGCACATGACCGATTTGGGGCTTGGCCTTGCTATTTGGCGCATGCTCAAACAGAAGGAAAACAGCCCCTGGCTCCACAGACCTGACAATTCTCACTTACTGCCCATGAACATTACAGGGAGCAAGAACAAGTCACTTTGCTGGGGAAAGTGTTTCCCTCCAGGCCTTGGCTCCTTACCAAGCTCTGATCCAGATCTAGTTGCCCTCTAGAACAAGCTTCTTTCATTCATATGTATCAGTACAACTGCGGCCACATATCAGCTTTGCTCCTGGGCCTGGCCTTTCCCTATCACTGAAATCTCTTTTCCCAGGGCCTGGCTCTCATTAGCAAATAAATGATTACATTAGCTGGGGACTCTGGGGGGGAGGGAATCTGTCAGCAGAAGCCTGTGTAAATTTCAGCACCCCAAAGAGTAATGTGAAAAAGCAGGAACAGCTCCAGGGGCTGTTCTTGTGATCAAGCAGATAATTAGAGTTCACCAATAGACACATTATGCTAGAGCATTTCCTTATTCCAATGAATAAGAGCAGCCTACACAGAATGTGATCCACACATTCTGTATTAAGTATAAACACATGCCATTTTACACTAATTCAGGAACACCAAGTACACCTTCTCCCCCACCCTGCCCCATAAAATCCCTTCTTCCAAAATCACCACCTCAGAAAAACCCTGGGGAAATAAATAGCCCCTGTAGTAGATTCAATCTCCCTCAGACCAGGTGGGGCAGGAAGGAGTGAATTGTAGGTTATAGAACATCCTAGGAGATAGAACATATAACAATCTTAGGGCAAGGACACACTGTGGCTGGTATTCTCCAGCCAGAACTCAGCACATTCTCCCAACACCTGCCCCTCTGAGGGCATCACATGGTAAGAGCTCACCCCTCTCCCACATTCTAAAACCCACAGAGCAGACACACATACCAATACTTAGGAATCAGGAAAGCCTGGGTTTGACATTCAGCTCTGCTGCTGACTGATGTTAATCAGTCTTTACCTTTCACAACTCTGATTATTACGCAGTGCCTCCCACCACTCTGATGGGTTACCTAACCAGGGACTAGAACACAGTTCTCTAATGTGGGAACCCAAAATCCCATTCACTTAGACACTGCCTCTTGGAAAGAGCAAGCTGTATCATTTAACATTTATGCTATGATGGTGCCCACAAGCCCTGTGACAGTATCTGATTAAAATATGACCATGTAGATCATTGTTGCAACCACTGTTGTATATTTGCAACAAATCTTGTACAAAGGTTGTCAAGTGAGATGTCTATGAAAAGGTTATGATTTGCTGGTTACAATTATGCTACACCTCCACCTCGATATAACGTGACCGATATAACACAAATTTGTATATAATGCGGTAAAGCAGTGCACTCTGGGGGGCGGGGCTGTGCACTCCGGTGGGTCAAAGCAAGTTCAATATAACGCAGTTTCACCTATAACGCGGTAAGAATTTTTGGCTCCTGAGGACAGCGTTATATCAAGGTAGAGGTGTATCTGTATGCATATATCATTTTTGTATTTGAAGTTATAAATATTGGCTCTATACCTGGATTTCAAATGTTTGCTCCTCCAGTAATGCCCACGAAGTAGTTAGCCAGCACATCTTGGAGGGACTATTCAAATTGAGTGGCCCATCAAAAGAACATTTAACTCACAATGGACCATGGGAGATGCCCATCTATACTTAATGGAATTTCCTGCTGTGACTGTGCAAAATTGACCATGAACATGTGACTTGCCCATGTGACTCCAAACACTATCTGGTCACCCGTGATTCTCCACTAGCTGTGTTGAGGTTTTTGTTTGAAACAATGGGTTTCCCTCCACCTGGCAAAGGATATTAAAGGCTTCTATCCTGCTCCAGCCTCTTTTTTGCCCAAGCCTCTAGACTATGAACTTATACTAACGGGAGCATTCTAACCAAGGAATTCATAGAATCATAGAAGATTAGGGTTGGAAGAGAGCTTAGGAAGTCATCTAGTCCAACCTTCTGCTCAAAGCAGGACCAACACCAACTAAATCATCCCAGCCAGGGCTTTGTCAAGCCGGGCCTTAAAAACCTCTAAGGATGGAGATTCCACCACCTCCCGAGGTAACCCATTCCAGTGCTTCACCACCCTCCTAGTGAAATAGTGTTTTCTATTGAGGACCGTCCAGTGATTTAGAACAGGGATCGACAACCTTTGGCCCGCGGCCTGCCAGGGTAAGCCCCCCGGCAGGCCGGTTTGTTTACATTCCGTGTCCGCAGGTTTGGCCGATCGCAGCTCCCACTGACCACGGTTCACCGCTCCAGGCCAATGAGGGCTGCGGAAAGCAGTGCGGGCCGAGGGATATGCTGGCCGCTGCTTCCCGCAGCCCCTATTGGCCTGGAGCGGCGAACCGCTTACCCTGGCGAGCTGTGTGCCAAAGGTTGCCGATCCCTGATTTAGAAGCAACAGAGACTTATCAAGCCAGCAGTTTATTCCATCACTGCTACAAGCCTGAACCAAGAACTTTGCAATTACTGTATGTATTTGATTCCTTTAACCAATTTTAACTCTCACCTTTCTTTATTTCTTTTTATAAATAAACCTTTAGATTTTAGATACTAAAGGATTGGTATCAGTGTGATTTTTGGGTAAGATCTAAGTTATATATTGACCTGGGTATGTGGCTGGTCCTTTGGGATCAGAAGAACCTTTTATTTGATGAGACTGGTTGTAAAGAACCACTCACTTTTAAATCCAGTGTTTTCAGTGGTAACACAAGGACTGGAATGGCCAAGGAAACTGATTTTATGACTTCTTGTTAGGCAGTGTGGTGAAACAGAAGTTTACTTTTGTTGCTGGTTTGGTATATCTTATGGAAGAATAACCACCAGTTTGGGGTTTTGTTTGCCCTGTTTCTCAGCAGTTTGTCCTGAGTTTGGCACTCTCGGTTGTGACCCACTGAGGCGTGGTTACAAGCCCTAATTAGGATCAGAATCCCACGTGCTAAGTACTGTATAGAGCAGCCACTTTGTCTTTGGCTGTGCTGTTTGTGACCGAGTAGCCCCGTTTCATAGGTAGCCCACTGTTTCAATGTGTTATGCATTCGCTTTTAAAGTCTGGATCACGGGGGCAACAGCTTACTCTACAGCCAGCTAATATAGTTAGTCCAATAGCTCAAGTGATACCATTTGGTGCTGAGGGTTCAGGATTCAGACCCTGTTGAGGATACATTATTGGGGTAGGAGGGTATGTTGCAGTTGCACATAATAGAATTGATCTTTCCTTTAAACCCCAACATGGAAATAACATTTAACATCCCCCCCTCTCCCCCCCCCCCCCCCCACACACACACATTAAAATGATGTTATTTGGGTTGCACAGCCAAATAAGGAAATATCCAGAATTAAGGTTGCTCATGCAATTAGTGTGTGTAATTACATGATAACATACTACCCCCCCACCCCCCAGGACCCCTGCCTCATTCAGAGCCCAGGATGACCAGTGCTTAGGCAATGAGGCAGCTGTTCAATACTTCTGTTCATCCTCATCATTCAGTGTGTGGCTTTATGCCTTATTTAGTGGAGTGACTGCTGCTGAGCAGCTGCATGAGGGCCAGCCACTTGTATGAAGGTTATTGTAGGAGACCTGCTGCCAGGGGCTGAAGAGCACCAGAGCAACAAGGAAAGGAAACGTCTACCCAGGACGGCTGCAGCTTTCGTAGGAACTTTGTAGTCCCTTCTCCTTGAATCTGAGGATTTCATAGGAAAACTGTGTTCATGTGGGTAGACAATGGAACTCTGCTCAAGTACAGACGTCTACCTACACAGATCCATTTGCAGGAATGCTGCCGTGGGGTGCTGTGACAGATATGTAGTCACATTGCGTAATACAATGCTGGAAGGTGCTTAGATAGTACAGTGATGATCAGTGCAGTATAAAAATGACATAGAATAGAATCTCATTGAGTCAGGGACTCTGGGTACCTCTATACAATACTTGGCACAATGGTACTCTGATCCTGATTAGGGCTTCTTGGTACAATCAGAGTAAACATGTTAAATAATAAAAAATAACATAAATAAATATTTGCACCGCAGATAACATTACAGTTAAATCATCAATTACTTTCCAATATTTTCTCTCATCTCATCTGATTAATTCCACTGATGTTATTTTCTCCAAGTAAATTGAAACCCAGTGATTATCATATTGGTTTACAGTTTACAGAGGTGGCCACACCTATTTCTAAAATCCACCAAGCAAAACATTGAATCTTAACTAACAACACGAGGGCCATGGTCTAACCAATTATAGTTTGGCATGAACATAAACATCCCACCCACCATGAGATCAAGAAAAGGGGACATATGGTAATTAGACTACTGTTGCACATAATTAGTATTAAAATATTTAAGTATTTAATACTAAGTTAAGCAAAAATAAAAATGTACATGAGAATGTACATGAGAAATGTACCTAATAGGCATAGGATATGACATTTATTGTCACTGATGAAAAGACATCTGAAAACTCATTTGTGAAGATAAATGTTGTTTCAGACCTGAGTCATCATTTATTCTCTCTGTATTAGCAGGTGTTTCTGAAAAGACTCCTTGACCACAAGTTCATTCTTCTGATCACTCTAAACCGGAGCTGAAACATAGTTTTATATTTAGATTTTAATTTTCTGAGTTCAGACCTAGCATAGCAAGTTTCCCCCTAAAGTAACATATCTTGTGCAGACAGCTCCTTTTGTGCTACAGAAAGAAATAATAATGAGAAAGTATTCCAGCAGGAGGAGCTGGTTTAGAAACAAATGGATACCATGGCAACTCCTGACTCTACATGACACCTAATAACTAGCATTTATGTTAGAGATTGTCTGTGTTATCTTCAGTTCTTTATATGGGGTTTTCCCTTATTTTAAATCACAGAAATTGAGCTTTTATGTATAGTATAGGTTCATGATTATGCACAAATGAGGGTGTGCCTGTGTCTACTTTAAACATGTGCCTATGCAAGCTATTTTCAGTTGGGTCTGGTTCATATTTCTGGATCCATCTCAAAGATGAAATATTTACTGAGAAATGTACTGACTTTCTGGGGAAGTACTGCATAGGATCAAAACCCCGATATTGTATATGGGCATGGTAGAAGACAGAACAGAGGCACAGGAAAATGTCAAAGGTTCCGACTGTTACACAGTTACCTTCAGCTCTATTTGATGCATTTACAATACAGGAATAACCATATCAAATCAGACCAGTGTCCTGACTCCAACATTAGCAAATACATCAGCGATACCTTGGAACGGTCAATTATAAACCAATTTGCTCATCGGGGAGTTGTATCCTAACCCCCATCAGACATGACCTGAAGCATGGGGGTATATTCTTATATATTTTTATCCTACCTAGTGTGACTGTGGACTTCTTCCTTTAGCCATCTAATTGTCTAATCCCTTTGTGATTCCATATAGATCAACCCCACCTCACCACTACTGTATTTCAAGGGGAGAATGTGTGCTCTTGCTTATAAACAAGTGAAAAGGCAATTGTATCACCCTACCTTACATAGGTCTGAGCTGAGCAATCTTTGTACTCAATAATTTTTGCAGTACTGTTTTAACTTTGGACAAAGGGATATAGTTGAAATTAAGCCCATGCAGCAGCAGAAGTTTCATGAAGAGACTTCCTGCAGCCATGTCATTGCGCCCTTGCTATTTCCCCTCTGAAGATGTTTGACATTAACCCATTTCTTCTTCCTCCCCTGAGAAATGTTGACAGTGTTTATATTGCAGTAGCATCCCAAATATACCACATGCTTCCCAGCCATATAGGAAGATACAGTCCCTGGCTTGGATAGTTCATACGCTACCAGAAGGCAAGATGCAACATGCAAGAGCTACAACTTTTGGCGGGGAAAACAGAAGCATGGGAAGATGGGATTTACAAGCTAAAGGTCACACAGTCTTGTTACAAAAACATTCTCCATTATTTACAAAATCCTCCTCTACTCCCACTAACCCACTAAAATCCCCTTCCAGGGCTAAGTGCCCACTTACCCGGAAGATGGTAGGAGGACTCCTGCTTCATGTCATGCCAGTTGGGTCCACTTGGTCTTTCTGGCTGCATGAAGAGGTCTTTACAGGTGACCAGGAACAAAACCACAAGGTGCCAGGTTCTAGCAGCGTCATAGAGGCGGTAAAGGTCTGGTTCTCTCAAGATCAAGCCTTTCTTCTTCTGCCTCTATCGGAGAGTCTCTAAGCAGAAGGGCAGTCCAGACTCCTGGGGTTCAGCCTAGTGCTAAAGATCACACTTCCTTCCTCACATATGGGGCTCTGGTTTCTCAATGAGAAAAGCTCTTTTACATGCTATGATAATAATATATGGCACTAACCTGATTTACTAACGCTCCTGTTGGAGCAAAGTTCAGTTACATCCCCTGGGAATTACCCAGCCTTCTCATCATTTCCCAGCCCAAAAGGGCAGCAAAGGTAGTGCTGATCAACATAACGGATTGCTGTCTTTAAATAGGCTGCACTAATTGTAGTGCAGAACCTTTGAACCCACTATTCACTGCAGAATGGGATTTTCTCCTCAACAGGTGTGCATGGGGTTGTGGTGGTGTATTAATTTGGACGAAAAAAAATGGGCCCAAAGTGCTAAAGGTGTTAACATAACTAAGTCCTTGTTCAACATTAAACAGTATTAAACAGGGTCTGGGGCTTGGTGTACAGAGACCTCAGCCTGCTTAGTTCCATGGCGAACCCCATTCAAAATCCTAATAAGCTTTTATTAAAAGAAGGAAAAACAGTTACAGTGTTAAGTAAGGTTTTCATTGCAACAACCACCCTTGTTCCCTTTCTCTTCAGCTGGAAAGTTTTTAAAAGGAATAAACTCCTTTACAGTCACTTAAAATGTATTAAAGATGGTAATAACTGTCCTTTTGGGGAAAAGAGAAGTTAGTTAAGATGAACTGTACCTATCATTGATGCTGCTGTTAAGTCTGCTGCCGTTTCTTAGAAGACAAACACACACGAAAGGGAAGAGGAAAGAACAGCAAAAATAGGAAATGTAGCTGCTAGTTCTGGTTTGACTCTCATTTGCAATCTCACTGCTTGAAAAAAAACAGGCTCTGCACATGGCCTCATCAGTCACACTGAGACCTGGCAAACTCGTACCAGCATTGAGCTGTTTAGGGCACTGCTTTTAACTGCCTCTCTGGTCACAGGCTCACAGTGGTGTGGAAAAGTATACCGTCTTGGCTGGCTAACCCAGATTCTTATCAGACAGAAGGAAAAAGGAGAGAGATAGGAAAGAGAAGAAGTAAGGTGGGAAGAAAAAGGACGCATGTGGGGTACAGAGACACAATGTCTCACATCCCCAGTGGTATTCAGGATTCAGCTGGAGCTAGTGGGGTCATCTAGGTCTCTCTCTCAGGCCAGGTCTGGCCAGGGCATCTCTTAGGATTAGGACAAAGAAGGTCGGGGTGCCAGGAAATGGTGGATGTGGCAACCATTGGTGTAGCTCATTCCTTCTCCTTTCAGTCAACCAGCATCTCGGAAACCAGCTTCCCCCCCAGCGTCTCTTTCAGAGGATCCCAAGAGGGGAGTAATGGGCGGAGTAGCCCTTCCTCATCATTTTGTCCACCAATTAGGCCTAGTTTCTGACACACTGATTTTGGTTCTCTAATTTCCAGTTCCACACTTATCAATCTTGATCTTAATAGAGTCCTTGAGTTATATCAGTCAGACTTTTTGTTCGGACATATTCAGACTGCCTCGTTTTTGCACCTTTTCCCAACAACTTTTGTTATTATAGGTTATTGTGACACTTTATAAACATTCATTCACTTTTTATAGCTGAACTCCCAGTTAGGGTAAATTTGTTAATATCACAACAGTGGCTAGCTGTTTCTGGTGCAGGTGGAATGGGGTCCCAGCGTACATTGGTAAGCTATTTGGGAGAAAAGAACTGTCCATTGCTTTGTGCAATAGGGCCCTGAGTTAATTGACGGCCCCTAGGCGTCACCATTTACAAATCAATAATAAAACAATACAATAAATAATAATATTCAGGATTCCTAAGAAGCAGGAGCAGCCACTCCTGATGATTACAATGGGTCCAACTCCCAAACAACTGTTAAGAACATCCTCCCTGCTGAAATGAAAGCAGCCAGGACTCCTTTTAAAGGGGTCATTGCCCCATAGCATTCTTGGGGTGAGTCCAATCTTCCCCCCTTGTTAGGGATGCCCCCCTTGGGGTGCTTGTTCTATTAACAGCATTTTTTTTTCATCCACTTGGTTTATAAAGTTATTTTTGTAAAGCAGCTTTTTCTTGGCCTGACTTTCCTGGTGGCAATTTTCCTTTAACGGCAATGACTGTCAGGTATGAAATAATTTTAAAATATTAGCAAGCTGTCAATTTTAAGAAAATGTTATTGATCATAAAGAAGACATATTAGAAAATAAATCTGCAGCTGTTAATCTGTGAGTGGTAGGTCTGAGTGAGGGACTAGATGTTTAGATTAATGCTGTTGTCTATTAGCCAAATCCTTTGAAAGTGATATTAGAAACTGATCCACCAACAACATATGTTGAGAATGCATTTCATCTTCTGGCCTCTCAAGTTTTAGCAAAGGGTAATGCATCAACACAAAAGGAGCTTTGCCATATTCTTTAATTTACTTTTCTTTAGGTGGTGATGGAGAGAAAATTTTAGAGCCAGATCCTCGAAACTGCTTTATATACATGGACCCATCCTTCTAGATGGAGACCCATTGACTCACTCACTAAGTTACTGCAGCTGTCCCTTAAGACTTTCCCAAACATGGTTTTTTAATTGAAAAACAAAGTATTTGGATTACCCCTTAGTGTCTGCTTGGCAAATGAGCTTTCTTTTCATTTGTTTCAACTGTATGGAGTTGATTTCTGAAGTACCCCATTTGGACCCTTTCATTATTTCCAGGGAAGACTGAAACAAAATCCTTTTTCTTTAAAGTTTAACATGGCAGAAAAATGGGAGAATCGCCACAAGAGTTTTCAAAGTAGCTCATCCCTTTTGTTGTTGTTGAAACATTTAAATAGGAAATATTTGGAGCAGCTCTATCCCATCATGGGATTCAGAGGGTCTCCTCTGAGCACTGCTGCATTTTACACCTCCCAGGATTTTGTGCATGGGGCCTGATCCAAAGCCCAGCGAAGCTAATGGGTGAATCTTTCCATTGACACCAATAGGCTTTGGCTCAGACCATAGGAGAGTAAACCTCCTGCTAAATAACTTAAACATGTTCAAAAAAATTAGTCATGGGCAGAGTGGGGGGCAGTTGGTTTGTTTTCTTATTAATTTATTTTGGAATTAAGGACAAAAAAGAAAAAAGAAACCATCATATTTTTGAGTTTATACAAGGTGAAAAACCCCACTGTATTTTTAGAATTAAACTGTTCAAGGTTTTATGTAGAGCAGGGGTCAGCAACCTTTCAGAAGTGGTGTGTCGAGTCTTCATTTATTCACTCTGATTCAAGGTTTTGTGTGCCAGTCATACATGTTAACGTTTTTAGAAGGTCTCTTTCTATAAGTCTATAATATAGAACTAAATTATTGTTGTATGTAAAGTAAATAAGGTTTTTAAAATGTTTAAGAAGCTTCATTTAAAATTAAATTAAAATGCAGGTGGCCAGGACCCAGGCAGTGTGAGTGCCACTGAAAACACTGGTCTACAATTTTTGAGACGTCGTCTGCTTCAGAGATAAAATGTGCTATTTATCATGTATTTTGATGTGCTGAATTCAAATATGACAATTAAAACAACTGATTGGCTACTGTTTCTAAGATATTGAAGTTTTTACATTTTATGTCTATGTATATTGTGTAGATAGTAGAGTTTTAATCATAAATTGTAAACCTAGGTCTTTTCATGTGTTTATGGTTGCTTTACATAATAATATTTCACCTGTCCTGTTTATGTAACATTTTAAAAATCAGCAAAAGGGTTATATAAATAAAATTTATTATGCAACAAAAGGCAAAAAACTATTATGTACATAGTTTAGTCCTATTCAGTGTCTACTCGGCGCTTCTTGGCTTGTCTCTTGTATTCATTAAATGGAGCATCTCTTGTCACTGTCCAGCAATAGTCTGCAAGCATTGATGGGCTCCATTTGCCCTGATAGCATTTCTCCATTGTTGCAATGTCCTGGTGAAATCGCTCGCCGTGCTCATCGCTCACTGCTCCGCAGTTCGGTGGAAAAAAATCTAGATGAGAGTGCAAAAAATGTATCTTTAGTGACATGTTGCAACCAAGGCGTTTGTATGCCTTGAGGAGGTTTTCCACCAACAACCTGTAGTTGTCTGCCTTGTTGTTTCTGAGAAAATTTATTGCTACTAACTGGAAGGCTTTCCATGCCATCTTTTCCTTGCCATGCAGTGCATGGTCAAATGCATCATCTCGAAGAAGTTCACGAATCTGAGGACCAACAAAGACACCTTTCTTTATCTTAGCTTCACTTAACCTTGGAAATTTTCCACGGAGGTACTTGAAAGCTGCTTGTGTTTGGTCAATGGCTTTGACAAAGTTCTTCATCAGACCCAGCTTGATGTGTAAGGGTGGTAACAAAATCTTCCTTGATTCAACAAGTGGTGGATGCTGAAGACTTTTCCTCCCAGGCTCCAATGACTGTCGGAGTGGCCAATCTTTCTTGATGTAGTGGAAATCTCTTGCACGACTATCCCATTCGCAGAGAAAACAGCAGTACTTTGTGTATCCAGTCTGCAGACCAAGCAAGAGAGCAACAACCTTCAAATCACCACAAAGCTGCCACTGATGTTGGTCATAGTTTATGCACCTCAAAAGTTGTTTCATGTTGTCATAGGTTTCCTTCATATGGACTGCATGACCAATTGGAATTGATGGCAAAACATCGCCATTATGCAGCAAAACAGCTTTAAGACTCGTCTTCGATGAATCAATGAACAGTCTCCACTCATCTGGATTGTGAATGATGTTGAGGGCTGCCATCACACCATCGATGTTGTTGCAGGCTACAAGATCACCTTCCATGAAGAAGAATGGGACAAAATCCTTTTGACAGTCACGGAACATGGAAACCCTAACATCACCTTCCAGGAGATTCCACTGCTGTAGTTTGGAGCCCAACAGCTCTGCCTTACTCTTGGGTAGTTCCAAATCCCTGACAAGGTCATCCAGTTCACCTTGTGTTAGGAGGTGTGGTTCAGAGGAGGAGGATGGGAGAAAATGTGGGTCCTGTGACATTGATGGTTCAGGACCAGAAGTTTCATGCTCTTCCTCGTCTGACTCAAGTGAGAATGATTCTGGTGCATCAGGAACCGGCAGTCCTTCTCCGTGGGGTACTGGGCATATAGCTGATGGAATGTTTGGATAATGCACAGTCCACTTTTTCTTCTTTGACACACCTTTCCCAACTGGAGGCACCATGCAGAAGTAACAATTGCTGGTATGATCTGTTGGCTCTCTCCAAATCATTGGCACTGCAAAAGGCATAGATTTCCTTTTCCTGTTCAACCACTGGCGAAGATTTGTTGCACAAGTGTTGCAGCATATGTGTGGGGCCCACCTCTTGTCCTGATCTCCAATTTTGCAGCCAAAATAAAGGTGATAGGCTTTCTTAACCATAATGGTTATACTGCGCTTTTGTGATGCAAAAAAGTCACTTCACCACAAACATAGCAGAAGTTATCTGCACTGTTCACACAAGTACGAGGCATCTCTGCTCACTTTGGCTAAACAGAGATGTGTCCTTTTGCAAAATCAAACACTGACAAATAAGAGAGCACGACACTGTATGATTTCTAGAGCTGATATAGAGCAATTTATTCAGCAGAGTGATGTAAGCTTCGTTATGATTGCATCATCCATGACTTCTAGGAATAACATGATGCAATTCATATCATGTATGATGCAATACCAGCTTCAGATTGCATCATTCATTGTTTTGCCTAAAAAGCAAGTACTGTCCAAACCCAGTCATAGATTTATTCATAGATCCAGTCAAAGATATATTTTAGTCATTTCTGGTTTATATTGAGATCCCTTCCCTTCATAACTCACTTATCGTCCGCCATTCCCAAGTCAAGGATCGTATATGCTGACCCAATAGCATATCTTGAAAACTAGAACCAATCAACAATTTTAAGCATCATTTTCGTTCTCCGTGACCCAGAATTAGTAAAGTTTGACTACATTTATTTCAGAAGCATTTTGGCTGTAGAGCAGTGAAATCAGCTCATGTGCCGCCTTTGGCATGCGTGCCATAGGTTGCCTACCCCGATGTAGAGGATTCTGGCCCAGATCTTCTAATATTGTACAGCCACTTTGCTATCACACGGTCTACGGTCTGTTGTCTCAAACTGGTGTAAAAGAGCCATTTACATTTTTCAATACTTTTCAAACACAACTGGAATGTTCAAGGCCTCTAAAATCCATCCATCCTATTTGTGAGTCACAAGCATAGTTCCTCATTAAAGCTGGTCTTGCAGCTTTTTTCAGACCACAAGCAAAAGTTGCCTGGTGGCAACACCAGTTTGTCATGAAGGAAACCAATAGGCAATGTATTTACAACAAGAATAGGATGCTCCTGAATACAAATGCCTTCCCCACAGCCTTTAAAGTGAACTGTTTGGAAATAGAAGACTAATGACTAAGGTCCTCCTGCAAACATTTATGCACAATCTTAACTTTACTGATGTGTGTGGTCCCACTGAAATCACTGGGACTGCTCACAACAGCAAAGTTAAGCATGTGCATGAGTGTTCCCAGGATCAGGACTTAAGCATCAATCCTTGGGAAATATTGCTTCTCCATTAGCTTCAGTGGGCTTTGGAGCAGGCCCTAGGAGTGGAATCCTGGTGTAAAAGAGGCATTTACATTTTTCAATACTAATAATTAATAAAAGGATGAGCTATTCTGGAAAGTTTTTGTGACAATTCTCCCATTTTTCAACCAGCTCTGTCCTACTGCCAAGGATATCATGGAAGGATCTGCCTTTTCCATCACAAACTGAATATATGTAAAGAATTTTCTACACATAAGATAATTCATTTGAGTTTGCTAATGATTTTCTAAAGTGATGTTACAGTCCCATTGCATTCAGCTTCCATAACCACATAAATATTTTCTCTTACTACTGTGATAACTTTTGAATATCGTTTTATCTCTCATTGCTTTATTGAATGGACAAACCTAATCCCAAGAAATTGGTAACGTTTCTTGGCTCTGTGGGGCTGGATTAAGGGAATTATTGATTTATTGTAGTTCACTAATATTTCAGGTCCTTTCTCAAACAAAAATTCTTTCAATCATCATTTACTTTTTTAAAATGACTCACTAGAGCTTTCTCTTACCTGAACCATGGGTTTTAAATAAGGATAATAAATTCATATATTCATTTGGAATACCATGAGATGGATGGTATTTATTGCAGATTGGTTAATTCTAGAGATGCTTAGAACAGGAAAGTCAAGGAATTTCATCCAGATGGCTGGATGATGCTACTCTAACCCAGTCAACCTTCCCCAAAGGACATGCAATGTTCATCCTAAACAAGCCTTTGTTCAATTTAAACATTTGTCTCAGCATACAACCTAGAATATACTTTTCCTCCTTTTCTCCAACTTTAAACTGCCAGCGTCCCTCCCTCTTTCTCTTCCTCTGTGGGTAGCTGCTGTAAAATGATACCCACTGGAAAATTAAGTGCTTTGCAAATTGGATCTCTAAGTCAAGTCTTCAGGGTTCCTGTGATATTTCTTTTTTACCTCCTGCTTCCCCCTCACAGAGACAGTGTGACAGGACCAGAAAATGTGTTGTAAAATCAAACTCTCACCAATTCTCAGAGGTCCTTGGATTATAGTATGAGAATGCAGTAATCAGCTAATGAATACAGCTGTGAGAGCCTAGAAAAACCCACCTGTTGAGCAAGCTCTCTCATTTTTCCTTCAAGTTTTAAGTTCATGACCAGTGTAGCAATAAGCCTCAATGGGGTGCACGTTAGAAAGCCATTACTGCATCAGGTACATCGGGCAGTGTGATGCCAAAGCCAGAGTGCCTACAACCACCTCAGACATGCAACAATCATGTGCTATTGCACCCTCAGGTGTAGGTTATTGCTATTAGAGTGTGGCTCAATTTAAAGAAAAAAATACATTATGGTAGATGAGTGATTCATGAGTGAGTGGGAGGGAGTGCAACAGTGTAGGGTTAAGCAATGTATCATTCCACTCTGAAAAATAATCCATAATAGAAGGCTAACACAGTAAAGCAAACTGTTCTGTACATCCTCACCCAAGTGTAATTTATTTTTAATTATTGGATAACATTTCAGAATATAGCCCTCTATAGACCGTAATGTGACTTGCAAAAATAACACATGAGGGCACTACAAACCCTCTGCTAATAAACCTTTGAGGAGCAGTGGGGAGAGACTGACTTTTTTGGTACAAATTGTATAGTGTGCAGACTAATGAGGTTCTGCTCTATGTGGGTGGTTGTGTTGTCTCCATTTCTGCAGGGATGAGAGCTGCATTCTGAAAGAGGTGGTTTGTACATGAATCAGCTAGAAAAGCATGAGCCACAAGTACTGTGCGTGGGGCTTTGGTTAGACTGGATCTGTGCCCCATTTAGTGTTAATCTGCCATTGGCTGAAGTTTTAATACATTGTTCAGTTCTGGGCACTTTAGTACCAGAGAAGGAAATCAGGGAAGAGTGACATACAGTGATTTGGGGGCTGGAGGGATTGATTAATTAGTGAGGATGTACAATGTAGCTTGGCTAAGCAATGACTCAAGGCCTGATCCAAAGTCCATTGAAGTAACGGTTTTTTTTTTTCCATTGAGTTCAGTGGGCTTTGGAGCAGGGCCTGTACAGTTTGCATGTTTGGGGGAATGATAAGCCTCTACAAACATTTGAAGAGGATAAACATCAGGGTGAAAAGCAGTATTTCAGGTGGTGAAAGGGGTCTATCTAGAAGCAATGGGATCACATTACAATAATTCAGACTATTTGGAAAAACTGCTTGATGGTAAGCTCTATTAGATTGTCAAAGTCTTCCATGGTTGGGGTGGAAGCCCATGGCATGGGGCACTTTACAATAGAAAGGACAAAGCATTAGAAAAGGTACGTTAGGGAAATATCCTGGCCTAGGCTTGATGAATACAAAAGTTTTTTCTCTCTCTAGATGTAAGGGTCCTTTCACTGTTCTCCAAGCTCCTTCAAAATCATTTAAGAAAATAAAATAAGGCTTAATTGCAGAATCCTTACAATGACAAAGATGAACATTTATCAGAGTTTGATGTTGCTGCAATATTACACATAATTAGTCCCTAATGAGTTGGATTTGCTGTCAAATAAACTGAGTTGTGTGAAGGGAACTCGCCATGTGTAATTGGCATCAGAAACAAGTTTAACCCATGAACTGGGGGAAAGCATCTCAGGGAACTAAATGAGAAAGTGCACAGTCTCCCCTCCCCACATTAGGAAGATATGCCAGTTAATAAATGAGTTATTTCAGCTCCAAGGTGCTAATATGCTAGTGGGTGAAGAATGCTGTTTAAAACTATGGCTTAAAATGCGGTTAGAAAAAACATTCAGTGCTTCATGTTACCCTGTTGAAGACCCACCTCTCTACTGTGCCAGTTACAAGCAGGGCCGGCTCTGGCTTTTTGAACGCCCCAAGCAAAAGTAAAACAAAACAAAAAAACAAAAACAGGGCGGCCAGAATGGCAAAGCAAAAAAAAAAAAAAAACCTGCGGCGCGGCCAGAGCGCGGGTGCAGGGGGACCGGCTGCAGGGGTGGGGAGGTGGAGGGAGCGGGCGGGAGAGAGAGAGACAGGGGCGGCCAGGGCTACAGCAGGGGCACTGCCTCCTGCCGCCTGCTGCGAGGGCTCCGCTCCAGTCGGCAGGAAGGGAAGGAAGAGGACTGCCCTGCAGGGCAATCTGGTTCTCTATGCCGCCACCCCCTACAGGGCGGCTGGAGCGAAACAAACAAACAAACAAACAAACAAACAAAAGGTGGCTGTGCCGCCCTAGGATTGGGCGGAATGCCACCTTGAACAATCTGCCGCCCCAAGCACCAGCTTGCTCAGCTGGTGCCTGCCCTGGTTACAAGTAACTATAATGGCATGGCTGTAAGATAACTTAGGATCATAGTGTCAAGTATCAGAGGGGTAGCCATGTTAGTCTGAATCTGTAAAAAGCAACAGAGGGTCCTGTGGCACCTTTGAGACTAACAGAAGTATAGGGAGCATAAGCTTTCGTGGGTAAGAACCTCACTTCTTCAGATGCAAGTCTTGCATCTGAAGAAGTGAGGTTCTTACCCACGAAAGCTTATGCTCCCTATACTTCTGTTAGTCTCAAAGGTGCCACAGGACCCTCTGTTGCTTTTTAGGATCATAGTGTGTGTGTATGTGTGTGTGTATATATATATATATATATATATATATAGAGAGAGAGAGAGAGAGAGGGGCAGAGCATGGGATTTTCAAAAGAGCTCAGTATCAGCCTAACTGTGTTGCTATTACAGTCAATGGGAGTTTTGCCATGACTTCAGTGGAAGCAGCTAGGCCATTGCTGAGTGCTTTTGAAAACCCCACCATAAAATGTACAAACAACAAACCCAAAACTTTGACCACAATCTGAGTAAACAGAGATAAGTCTCTCCCTGACCAATGCACTTCTTTGCTGTTCCCCTCCCTCCTGCCCTTCAGCTCTCTTTTTGCAGAACATAAACTCTTCAGGGCAAGGGCTGGACTTTCTTTTGTAGTTTCACAGTGCTGAGTATATCATGAGCACCATTAAAAACAAAGGGTAGGTACTTATACTGATTTATAGCATTAATATCAACCACATTTTCTGTATGCATCTCTGTGCAGCCTCACTGGCTTTGGGATTGTCTGCACACAGCTCTTGTACCAACGTTCAGTTTCTGAAAAAACGACACTGATATAAGCACTTTATATTGGTATAACTATGTCCACACCAATGGCTATGTCTGTTTCTAAACCAACATACTCACATTGACCCAAAAACTGGGGGTTGCCCAGCACTTGGGGTTTATTGAAGAATCTGCTGGTTTTGGAGAGCGGCTATTTAGAAAAGTGGCTTCAATAGCAAAAATGTTGTAACTTGTGGGGACTGCTCCCTATGACAACGTTGTGCATACCTGTGCATCTCTCAGACTCTTCAAAAAGAATCTTACAAGTTCAGACAACCCTGTCCAATTCCCATTTCAGGTTTTAACCATTGATTGGCAAAAAGCATCAGACCACTACCGAGTTTAAAAGGATTGCTGTTATTGACACTTCCCAAATGAACTGCACTGCTGGGTGAAATGCTGAGGTGCTAAGCACCCCGAACTCCTATTGAAGCTAATGGTAGCTGCTCTGCACCTCTCAAGCTGAGCTCCTTTGTTACTTTTACTTTTTAAAATGTTTGCAATCCTTCCCGTTAAGGGTACGAGAAAATTCTCCCCACTAGCCAACCCTGCTCTCATCTCCCCTTTCTAGGCATCCTCCTTTTTTTTTTGTAGTCTCTTATTCACTTGTGTCACGGGATACGTACACCCTATCACCCCGCGACACAAGGGCTGGGGCAAGGGCATGGTAGCCCCGTGGTTAAGTCAATATGGCTGCCCTTAGTCTCAGGGCTGTGCGGCCTTATGGCCAGAATTAATATAGGATTACCCTCAGCTGCAGTGCGGTTTGGCCCAAATGGCCAAAGTCAATAGGGCTCCTCTTGGTTGCAGGGAAGTGCGGCCCAATGGCCAGAGTCAATAGGACTCCCCTTGCCTGCAGGGAAATGCAGCCTAATGGCCAGAGTCAATAAGAGGGGGCTTGGAGAGTCACAGAGGGGCAGCCGTGTAGGGGGCAGCCGTGTAGGGGGACCTAGGTCCTTCCTGCTCTACCAGATCCCAGTCCAAGGCATGGTAGTGATGAATGGGTTCACCACTAAGTCGGCAGGGAATCTGCCCGAAACACGCCAACTGCTGCAGGGACACTATTTAGTCCCTCCCTAAGCTACTTCCTACTGTGACTCCTGCAGTTGAAGTCTGGGCATCCTCCAAGTCTATGTCAGTGAGAGATGTTCTCCCGTCAGTATAGTGCGTCTTCACCAGACATGCTACAGCAGTGCAGCTGCACTGATAAAGCAGCGCCCATGCAGCACGGTAGTGCAGACATGCCTATAGAAGTTCACATGCTTAAACTCATGTACGTGCTTAAATATTTTGTTGTAGAGTGGCCTTAACCCTTCAATCCATACCCATCTGCTTTCTCTCATAACTCCTAACCTGCCAAGCACAAAATGTCTGAAGATGACCCAAAAGACTAATACATGTGGACATACCGGAACTCAAGCAAATTTCATTTCTTTAATACATTCTATCATCTCACTTTCATGATTCAGCATTTCAATAATATAACTAATGAACAGCAAGAACAAGTCTGAGCTGGAAAGAAATCAACCTGAGTATGAAAATGGAAGCTGTACCTTGTAATCAACTACAATGAAGAGTTAGGCTTCTCCCCTTCCTGGCCTTATACACCTTCCGAAGACAGACAGCTTGGATATTTTAATGAAGCTCTGGTAGTGACTCAGCAAAAGAATATCTGCACAGCTTTTTCAACTAAATGTGGTCACCCTTTGGTTGAAGTGGCCTATCGGGTGTTGGGCAGCAATTAGAGAATCCACACAGTGATGGCCCAGTTGAGACAGCGATGATTTCCATTCCCCACCAAAGCCCAGCCTCGTATATCCAAAACCTTCACTTACACACATTCTGCACTCCTTCCCATCCAGCTCTTCCACTGTGCAGTTCTGGTGCCTAGGGAAATTCCGCCACACTGAAAACAGGGATGGATGTGGCCCTAACAGAACCACCACCAAGGGAAGAAGTGGGCCTTACATTTTATTCAGTATTTTATATTCCAAATATTTCTGTAGGACAAGCTTTGAGCTAAGGAGAGACAAGAAGAAATTGCGAGGGTATAAAAATATCAGAGTAGTGAAGTCTGATGCATACTCTCAATTAGGGTTTAAACTCCATCAAGGTATTCTGGGTTTATTAAGAGAAATTTTATTTGGCTCTTCTTGCTGAGTGAATAACAGAGTAGAATCTTGTAACAAAATAAAATATTCATACTTCTGGTCTATATTTAGTATGAGGGTGAGAGATAATTTTATTCCTTAAATACGAAAATGATTAGACAGTATAAAAATGTAGGAAAAGGGTTGATCTCAGTTTTAAAACACCCAGAGCAGGAGAGACTGTGATTTTCCAGGTCTACAAAATCAGAAGAAAGGGTTTATTAGGACTCATTAACTTTGAGAGTACTGGATTCAAATTACATTGAAGGACTACGGAACTCATTATGAGATTTGAGGGCAAGACTCTTGTAAACATATTTAATTGCTGTGAGATATAATCACTATGGAGAATCCTTCCTCTACAGAGATTGTTACCTCTCTGTAGATTGAATCCTTTATAGGAATGATTTACACAGAGATTTAACTGGTAGAAAACACTACAGTTTCTTCCAAAAGTTATTCTTGGAATAAAAGTTCAAAGACACAGATGTTTAACCTCACACTGCCACCAGTATGTGACATTAATAATAATAATAATAAGGCATCTTTCATCCCCAAATATCCCAAAGTACTTCACAAAACTGTGTGGCCAAAGTATCTGTTTGTGTAACTTTACTGCTGTCAAAGGCATTACAGAAGTAGAGAATTTGGTGCTATATCTGTGCAGCACCCATGAAATCGAGTAGTCTCTGGGCTAAGGACTATGAGTCAGATCACATCTTTAAAAAAAGATATATTAACTGATTAAACCTGAATATTAGATAGACAGGAGCAGAGTCATAAGTAGTGACAGAATGGACATTATTGCGCAGGAGTGGAAACTGAACGTCATGAGGGCTATTCTCAGTAAAGGCTCTGCTTAGCCTACTACTGCAGCACAAAAAGCCTTTCTGTGCAACCTATAGGCATTCAAGACAATTTATCTTTCCCCTCCATTACATTAATTTATCATCTTGCTTTGTCATCCACCATTCAACAGGAGAGAGATTTTTCCCAATCTACCACACATTAGCCAATCACTTACCTAATCGTAAGCTTTCTTTCCTCCCCCTGCCCCTTGCAAATTCTTACTTAGTAGCTATTGGCTGGAATAGTCAGCTGCTGTCCCTGTGCTGGGACTCTATTCTATCCAGGTTATTATACCACACTCAACACTATAATATCTGAGTGGCTTTCCAGTAGTGTGTTACGCAATGTGACTACCGAGCTGTCACATGTTGCTTGTTCTCTCCTCCTCTCACCAGAGGGAAAAGCATGTGCAGTGTCTTGTTTTGGTAGTAGTTTTGCTATTATATAAATATACCTGTTGCTATGTGTTTATGTTAGCGAAGGCAAGATCAAAGAAATGTGCTTTGCACTTGGAGCAGCAAGTGGGGAGGTTTGTGGACATCCTTAGTTCTTAGGGGAGTTCATTCCATCCTCTCGGACTGCCCTTGGAGAAGGTTCTATCTCCCACACAAATGAGCTGTACTACTATTGTTTAGAGTTCTATTGTGCCAGAGGAGAATAGTTGTCAATCATGGTCTTTGTCTTGGAGCTTTAGATGGTCTTTCAGATAACCTGTGTGACAGCTCTGACAATATCCTAGATAAACCTTGTTGAATTAAGTTTATATATTTTAGGAGTTTTCCTTGTAATAAAAATGCAAATGTTTATGTACAATTGAGGGATTGTTTATATTTCCATGGTGGAGGGGACCACAGCCTTCCAGGAACTGAGAACAGTAGGGTGTAGGTTAGGCAAATTCACTCAGGTTGTAACATCTCTAGAGAGCTACCACCAGTTGGAGACAGGTTAAAAAATACACTGGTTCAAACTGGATTTTCCAGGCAGCAGACAAAGAAAAGATTTTTGGTTAAATAGCCTGAGTTGAAACTGATTCAGGGCCTTTTTTCTGATCCAGCGAACAGACAGGGCCTCCAGTCCAAGGGAGGCCCCAATCCTTAGGGAAGGGTTGGAAGGTTTTTGGCCCACTGAGGCCCCATAAAATTTGAGGGCTAGTTCTGAGCAACAGCTGTTCTGAACTGATGACCACAAGAAAAACCTTTGTGTGGGGTTTGAAGGACTAATCACCCAACAGAGCACTTGTTGGAGTTAGAGGGTGATCTCTGGTAAGCTAATTAATATATGCATAGGTACTTTTATTGTTTTTAATATGTATACGCCATAATGCTTTCACTTTAGGAATAAATGTGCTTGCTTAGAAAGAGCTGAATTGTAGGTGTGACTGCTTGCAACTACAGCTGTTCATAACCTTTGGAGAAAAAGCAAAGTGCAGATGCTGGCTAGTCTGGTTTGCTGGGAATATCAGTATAGTCCGGGAACTGTGAAGTCTGGAAAAACCCCTGTCAGGAGGGAGAGAGATATGTATCTCCACTCAAGAGAGGTGACAGCTGAGGAACATAGAATGGGTGCCCTTGCTGGACCATAGAGGGGGAATATAGGTGCATTATCTTGAACTGACACACCCTGGGCCCCCGCCATGAAGGATTTGAACATAAGGACTAAGGCCTTGACTTTGTTTTGAAATTCTATGGGAAGTCCATGCAGAGAGAAAAGGACAGATGTGTTGTGCTTGCGGCAGCCTGTGTTGCTGAGGAGATGCGCTGCAGCCTTCCATACTAGTTTGAGTTTCTTAAGTGCTGAAGGCTTCATGCCCAGATATATTGCATTGCTGTAATCCAATTGAGAGATGACAAAGGCATGCACAACTGAGGCCAGATATTTGTTTGATAGGCTGGGATGGAGGCTCCTAGCCAAACAGAGATGGTATAAATCGTTACTAGTGGATGCTGCTATGTGAGAACTCAGCATCAGCAAGAAATCCAAGCACACTCCTAGACTAGGGACTGAACTGACCAATTGTGGGTGTGTATCTTCAACCAATGGAAACTGCACGGTGGCTGCAGGCTTTTCAGCATACTTTCCTCTGCCCACCAGCATAGCCTCTGTCTTGTTTGGGTTCAGCTTCATCCAGCTGCTCTTCATCCAAGGACTGATTTCATCCAAGCACTGGGCTATCTTGGTGATAGTGGTGTGGTTGTACATGGAGAAAGATAGGTAGAGCTGTGTAACAGCTGCATATTGCTGACACCTGAGTCCATGTCATCTGACCAGTTCACCTCGTGGTTGCATGTAGATGTTGAAAAGGACCGGAAAGAGAATTGATCCTTCTGGAACTACACAAGTGAAGGATCTAGTGGTAGAGGTGCAGTTTTTCATCACTCCATATGGGAGTTTTGGCCCACTTGATCCATGTAGGTGCATATTGCCTGGCTCCATCTCCAAATCACCCCTGATCATTGGTATATTCAGAGCTGGCACAGGATTCCCTTCTACGGCACAGAGGAGGTGCTGAAGCACTTGCGATCTTTCTGTACAGTCCCAATGAAGGGTTTAAGTGATGCAGTGCGCCATATACCACCCTTCCACCTCAGAGTGAATTTCTGAATTAAGCTTCTTTCAACCAGAGTTCATATTTTAAGCCTTCACCTCCACTGCAGAGTTCTAATAATAGTTTTGTGGAAAGCTTTATAATGTATGTCCTCTTTGCTTTAATCAGGCAGTAGAATGCCAGTTATTTATAAAATGACCATCCCTCAATGAAACCAAGTTTGAAGTTTTAGGTAAGCTTTTTATATAAGCCATCATTCCTAGGAATTTCTAAAGAATGGATGGAAGCTAGTTTGCCTTCTTTCTAAATTGCATTTAAACAACTATTTTAAAATAATGACACTTGGCAGTACCCTGAGATTTCCTGTTTAATAAAGAATTTTTGATTTCACTCTTTGCTTCTATCCATGTGGAGTCTTGGCTCTATGTTGTCTACATTGGATGGGATGTCCTTTTTAGGAACCTCTGACCTTCCAACCTAATTCCCATCCCTGGTGTCATTTGCACATGCTCTTAATCCTCATTTTCTATCCCAAGACATCCAAGCTTTGTTTTAGACAAACTCTCCTCCCCCATCATTTTATAAAAATGGATGCAATTATAATTGACATTTCCTTCCCTTTGTCTGTGTCCCTCACTTTTCTTCTTAGTGGGAATGATCCTTTTATCCCTTATCTACTCTGGCTGCACAGCTTGTAGATTATTACTATTACTGCAGCTCTTCGGGGTATTCTCAGAGTCCCTCTTTCCTCTTTAGCTTGTCAGTTATTTTATTAAAATGAAATAGTTTTTAAACTACTTGTCCAATTTTCTTACACTTACATTAAGTGCGATAGGTGAGGTGCAATACCAATATGGATGAATGGGTAAGTTCTCTTCAGGTCAGTTAGGTAGCCAGGTTGGATGCAGGACTGTCATGCCAAGTTCTTCCTCCTTGCAACCTGCTTTCAGATTCCCCCCCCCCAAGACTTTCCAAAGCTGGAGACAAATTGTGTTTGCTTACACTACCCTGGATGCTTTGCCTGAGTCCAGTGACCCACTGGGCATCCTTGAACAGTGTCTGCACTGGTTTTGCTACTAAAGCCATCCCACACTTGTGGCAACTGGTTGGGTAAAGTGTCTTTGAAATTTCTCTGGGTAGGGGAGGCCTGTAAGGGTATGAGAATGCAGGATTCAGCCACACATCCAGCAGGAAGAGATTTACCTGGATACATTCTCCTCTTTGTGAGGCTGTAATAGGATCCTCGGTGGGCTGCGAGACCTAGCTCCACTCAGTCATGAAGCAGTTATAGGGGAGCCCGGAACGGCCCACTCCACCAGCTCTGACCCAGGGCCCTAGGAGGGTCGGCAACACTTGACTTCTAGGGAGGACCCTCTGAGTTACCCTCCTTGGGTCACTTTTTCCCATTGCTTTCCGGTCCAAGATAAGGAAAAAGGAAACCCAAACCATCAGACCCAACTGGGCTTAGCATACAGTCCTGGTACTTCAAGAAGGTCTCTCTAGCCCCTTTTGGCATGGGCCTTCAGGGTAGGTCTCTACTCTTCCCCAGCCTCCAGAGCTGGGTTGCTCCCTTTTAAATCCTGTCTCCAGTTGGAGCATGCTCTGCAGGGCTAGAGGGGCAGGGCTAGCTGGGCTGAGAACTGTCCTTTAACCTCTTCCATCTCAATGTGGGGTTTGTGTACCCCATCACACAGGTCCTTCAGACAGTAGAGAAACCTGGAATTGTAGAAAGATGAATTTCAGGGAAGGAAGACCCTAAGCACTTGATGCACATCTAGGGACCTCAAGTCTGGCCTTGGGATTGGGACAGAAGTTGTGGAACAAGATCTCCTGATTAAGATGGAAGGGTAGAGACCATCTCTGTGAGAAAACTCAGGTACATTCAGAACTATTTTATGGAAAATGAGGTACAGGGGATAGCAAATCAGGGAGGCAAGCTCCTCAGTTTTCTTGGCTGAGGTGGTGGCCCTGAAAAGATGACAATCAATGCAGGAAAAGACTGGAACAGCAAAGGTCATCTCAAAGCAGACTGCATTTATCACCAGGCACAGGCTCCAAGTTGGAACAAGAGATTTAATAAAGAAGCTAAGATACGAGAATGCCTTAAGGAAACTGGTTAAGAAGAGATGGGACCTCCATCTCTGTGGGACCTCTGAGGGCACTCAGGGTATGTCTACACAGCAAAGAAAAACCCACGGCTGGTCTGTGCCAGCTAACTTAGGTTCACAGGGCTTGAGCTATTTCATTGTTGTGTAGACTTCTGGGCTCGGGCTGGAGCCTGAGCTCTGGGACCCTCCCACCCCACTGGGTCCTACAGCCCCAGTCCAAACCTGGAAGTCTACACAGCAATGAAACAGCTGTGCAGCCCGAGCCCAAGTTGGCTGTCACAGGCCAGCTGTGGGCTTTTCTTTGCTGTGGAGACATACCCTCTGAAGAAGAGTTGGTTCAGAGCTTCTACTATCCCTACACAGGCCTGGTTACAATGGTGCCACACAAGGCTACAACAGAGGAAGATGGGAAGGTCAGATCCACGTGGTGGTAATTTTGGTGACTGTTCCCTGGATTTTTCTAGGAGGAAATTCTCTTTGTTCTATTCCGTCCTATGTCATTCTGTGCCTGGAAGAAAGATGGCACTTCAACAGAGAACAATTGGGAAGCCTGCCTATAAATTGGAACAAGAAACTGGGCATTAAAATCTTGCATTTGGATTGGTGATCGCCTGCCTGACAACTCACCCATTCATCCACGGTAGTGGCAGCCACATCACAGAACAGCATAGGTAATTTGTACCTGTTTTCTGTTCCTTTTTGTCTGATTTTCACATTCTTGTTAAAACAAGTCACGGCTGCTCTCACTTTTCACTCTTCGATATCATTGGATTGAATATACTGATTGTTTCTTCTGAGCAGCTGTTTTAAATACTGCATAATTTCCCCTAGTAGATTTTTTAGATAAAAGCGGATTCCAATCAATTTGCTTCAGTTCATATTGCATTACTTCAGACTCTTGTCCTTACAAATCCAATATTTTTGCAATGAACTCTCAAGAGTGTTTCAAATATAGTATTTAGAGACAGTCTGAACTATCCATAAACAATTAACAGAGTAGAGAATCACAACTAAAGGATGAAACTGAAATCCAAATTGTACAACTGATTTCCAGCATGAAAAACTCCAATCAGTTCAGACAGAAGATTGAAGATCTTATGAAAAAGACGTATAACACAGATGCAGAACACACTTTTGTGACATGCAGTTTACAAAGTTGGCAAGAGCCAAGATCATCACCATGGTATATTATGTGATTATGGCAGAGCTGTACTTCTTCTAATTAACTAGAACTGTTGATGGAAAATGTTGTTTGCTGTAATCCAAGGATTTCCTTTAAGAACTGTGTCTCAGTTCCTCTGAAAGTCACGTGCAGAGTAATGTGGTTTTCACAGAAATACGTTTTTTCTAAAGTATCTGGGTGAATGAGTGAAGCTTTGCCTAAGTATTTTATTTTCCCAAAATTATACGGGATGTAGTCTTACCTTAAAGATGCTAATAAACTCCTCATTGCGTTACTGGATTTCCTGTCATAATGATGTCACCATCACTCTGATTGAGGTCTTATGCAATAAAGTTGCATTGGATTAGTGAAACATAATTACATTTCATTTAACATTATACCTAAAAATACTCAAATATAAACGGAAATAGTCATGCTTTCTTAAACAATTTAAATTTACCGTTTAGTTGTAAACTGAATATAGGAGAGGCTCATTTATCTGAAGATCTTTGAATCACTGGATAAGAATCTTTCCCCCTCCTCCCCGTTCCCTTAAATTTTAGAGGATGCCATTTGGATTTTCAAGAACAGCTGGTCTTCTCTTTACTGCAGTGCAGGCACAGTCTCATGCCTAAAGCACAGCCCGCATCATTTTCTTCAGGCAGCAGCTCTTCACTGCATTGCATTCACTGCATTTTGGGCACATGAAGTACAATGAAGGTGACAGCAAAACCACAGGGGATACCACTTACTTTTAGCTAAAAGTGAGGACTGTCATTTTCAAACCTGAGTGCCTAAAGTTAGGCTCCCCCATCCATATTCAGGCACCTAAATAGAAGTGGTGTGATGTTTTAAAGGCGTTGACTCCAAGGGGGGGTAGCTCAATATCTTTGAAAATCAGGCTACTTCTAATAAATATGGGATTTAGAAGCCTAACTTTAGGGATACAGGTTTGAAAATTTTGGCCACGAGGTATAGTTAAATGTATTGTGCTGTAACACACAGGAAACATTAGAAAAAGAAGAGGCACTACGGCTCCCAAATATTTATAAAACCAGTGCGGCAAAGTTGATGAGTGAAACAGCAAAACTCTTCATTCAAGGTGACAAGCAAAACCAAAAGAGAAGCAAGGAAGGATTATATATCAGTTATACTGCAGCACCCTCCAATGTGTGAGGTGTAATACAAACACATAGGACAGTCTCTGGTCCAAAGAGCTTACAATCTAAATACAAGACAAAATACCATTCACACAGTGTCTAAGCAAAACATCAAAGGTAGGTATATCGTGCGAGTGTTCAGACATTCACGTGTGCGTTTTTAAAGGTATAGAATTTTTGTAACAAAGGGTAATATTGCCTTTTGTGTGTTGGCTAGGCTTTCCTGAGCCACTCTCAATCTTAACACTTTTTAACAAGGTATTTTGTTTACAAACCTATATGAGATTCTATTTGCCTTTTGGGGTATTGTGTCCATAATTTATTTTTGTGAGCTGCAGTGACTGCTTTACACTAGATTGGCAAAATAAAGTAACTAATGAGCAGCTCAGTGACTCATTCTTCATTCAGAAAAACATTAACATTCATGAAATTGGTATATTAATGGGAAAAGAGAAATGTATATCTATAAGCACTGTATTTGTATGTTTGTTCATTTTTAAATCAATAGCTTGATTATTTGGCATGATTTCACAACCAGATTTATTAAATGTATAATGAGCATAAGTATTTGAGAATATTCATCACCTTCAAAACATAGGGTATGCTTAAGAGCTGAGTTTTATCACTATATATCCCAGGAATCGGCAACCTTCGGAACGCGGCCCATCAGGGTAATCTGCTGGCGGGCAGTGAGACATTTTGTTTATGTTGACTATCCGCGGTGGCCGTGGTTTGCCGTTTCCGGACAATGGGAGCTGCAGGAAGCGGCGGTCAGCACGTCCCTGCAGCCTGCACAGCTTCCTGAAGCGCCCATTGTCCAGGAACAGTGAACCGCAGCCACTGAGAGCTGCGAGAGTCCATGCCTGCGGATGGCCAACATAAACAAAATGTCTCGCTGCTCGCCAGCGGATTACCCTGAGAAGCCACCTGCCGAAGGTTGCCGACCCCTGAAATATCCTATACATCTTACATTGAAAAGTCTAGTGGAGCAAATTTCTTACAGATATGTCCTTTTATACACTATTATATATCAGCAATGCTTTCTCTCAGGTCTTAGCTCAAGTTTTGAATTCTCCTCATAAATTAAGAAAAAAAGACCATTTAAACAATACCAACAGAGTGGCTACACATTAATCATTTTCAAATGAAGACTATAGCACTAAATGTATACAAATTAAAATAGCTATTATTTTCTTATTTTGATCTGCCAACATAAAATTATGGCATTTACATTAATAATACAACAAATCCATTTTACACTTCAAGAATCGTACAAAGATGAAACAATAAAAGGCAACACTTTGTAAAAGGCTAAGGCCACTGTGGCTAACTCTGTGTAACTAGAATCAATACAGCAGTCACTTTCAATTTCCTAGGTGTCTTGAGGTTAGAAGTTGATTCGACTAAGGCAAACATAATTTCTCTCTTGTCCAGAGTGACTGAACATCCAGGTTTCAAGACCACTTCCTTCAAACGGATTGTTCAGGTAACGTTACTTCAGAGCCAAGTGACTCACAGCTTCAGAGACCTCAGTGCTGATCTGTGCTGAGATGCTGGGTGGTTTGATATTCAGATAAATGTCATACTGTTGGTCCATGCCAAGGTAACTGTCACTCATGAGATACAATGTGTAGATATACCTAAAACAGAATAGCAGCAGCATCAGTTTCTTTTTCAAAGAAGTCAACATTTAATTTTAAACATTTGGATAATTTTAAGTCAAAGCTCATCTTACTTTCCAGGAGTTTCTGGAGTATAAAAAGCAACCGAGACAGCATTTCGATATCTGACATATCCAACTCTTTTCAGGGCAATGAGTTCTTTTTTATCCACTTCCCCCAATATCAAAAACCACCCTTCATCTTTGGCTTTGGGGAATCGAGGAGCAACTGCTTTACTGTCTTGCCTTCCCTGTTGGGCAGAAAATACAAGTTAATGCAACTGGGAATCTCCCACCCAAACCATCATTTGTCTTTGTATGGTAACCACACCATAAAAGACAAGATGATAAATTTGTACAGAAAACTAGAACTGAACTAGAACTAGAACACTTATCAGTTTTCTAGACAAAGCCTTTTGAAAAAAATGTGAGCTACAGGAACATGCACAACAGAAAACAAAATATTATTCCAAATATTGTTGCATAGGTTTCTCTTTATTTTCTAAGCAAATCAAATTATGAATGAAAAATCTGCTCCTTTTGATAATTTAATCTAAAACACAGTGAACGCTATTTTCTCAAGAATGGCTAATCCTATTCCTAGCATCTTTAAATAATATTAAGCAACATTGTTCCAGATTAATATAAAGACAATGACAGTAGTTGAAGTCTTTATTTTAGGTTGATGTAGCAAAATGGAAGATTATTTCAGTGATTCTTTAAGATTGACTTTATTGCTGAAAGTTGAATGTACTAATAATGACGCACACTCAATCAGCATTCATTTAGTGTATTGTAGATGGAAAGGTTTTACTGAAGATCCACAGGAAAAAAGAAAAGCACTAACAGAGCAACGAAACTTCATACAGAGACTGATCATGCTGCCACTGCAGTCAGGGCTATTGTTTGGAAAAGAAAGGTATTTTTCGGATGTCATTCTTGCATGAATAAAAGTTAACTTCTAATACTATTATAAATCCAACCCTGATGTTAATATATATGCCTCTGTTATTCTTGTTTTACACTTAAGGTTACAAGAACAAGGTTGTCTCAAATTTTTCTAAAGGAGAAATCAAGAAGTATTTTGCTCATACACTATGAACAATAATTTTGCTGATAATTTGAATTTACAACTGCATTATTTCCCCCCAAAAAATAATTAGCAAAAGAAAACTAGAGTGAAATCCTGGCCACATTTAAGTCAATGGGAGTTTTGCCATCAACTTCAATGGGGCTAGAATTTCACCCCTGGTGTACAACTATTTGGCATTTACTTCAGAAATTCCTTGAGAGTCTGAAGGTTCAGGCTCTCCTAGATGTTGAACTTACTGATGGTACATGGATGAATGCAGATATTCTACAACTGCAAAATGAATCATGATGAAAGGGCTACTGCACCACTTAATCTTCTGCTGTGCTTTTGGGTATAAGATTTAAAGCCAAAAGAAAATGGCTTGTATTTTCAAAAGTGATGAATGATTTTGGTACCTCAATTTGTGTGTGTCAAACTTCAGATTAGTTAAAAGGACCTGATTTTCAAAGAGTGCAGAACACTTGAGTAAATGTAGAGTAAGAGTAAGAAGGAAGGGGCAAAGCCTAATGAAGTTTAATGACATCATTGTATGTTTGTTATGGATAGCGGAAGATCACAAGGAGAATCCAAAGTAGGGACTAAAATGGAAAGCAAGTTAAATTTGTATTAAGCACATTACAGAAAAATAGTGAAGTACTTAGCAGAGGATCATAATTCTTTAAAAACAAAACTAAATACAGTTATTATGACCCTAGGAAATGAAGTTAATCTAAATGTCAGAAAAATATAGAATATATTGATTCATTTAGGATTTTTAACCAATTAGCGAGGCAAAAACAAACAAATGAAATATTCCACATATTTGAGCCATTATCCTACAGTACTGGAAAAATTACCAGCCTCACTACTAACATTTCCTGTCTTTGAGCTAGGCTGCCAAAGAAACTACCACAGAACTAATGATTTATGTGATAGCGTTAATAGTCCAACAGAAACTTACTGTATACTACACTTCTAATAACTCAGTGCCTGAATATCAGAATCTGGTGCATTACAGAATGAAAATTATGAATACCCTACCTTGTGATGCCTCATCTGGACTCTCTGCAAATTTATCTGGAGGACATATTCTTGATCAGCATGTAACTTGATCCACTTTTTGTCATCCCGCATATCTGTTGCCAAAGTAGGGATAGGCAGTTCATTCTGCTCCTGAGATGAGTCATCCCACCATCCTTTGATGCTCAAACTAACATCTATAACTGGCAAATGGGACAAGAAGTTCCAAGCCTGTGGAATAACAGATCATGCACAAAATGACAAAGTTCAGTTTCAGCTACAACACAAACCTCTAAAATGCATTCTGCTGTCATAACCGTAAAAATGTCATGATGTATTCTACACATTCATGTACATTTTGAACTTATTATTATTATGTTATTAACAAGTCTGATGTATTTTAAATGATATAACTAAAGATCATTCCAGAAAATGCTTTTTTCCTCAAGTGTACTATACATGCTTCACCAAGATTATGGTATTTCTGAACAAAAGGAAAAATCCTTACTACTCCTGATTAAAGTATTTTTTTCTATAAGCCACTAAAAACTAGTATAATTAAGGTCTGAATTAAACTTCCTCAACATAATCCAAAACGAGTGAACCAGTGCAGTGCTAATTAGTGACGGGCAAACCTCAGAGAGTTCAGAGGATCAGTTCAAATAATTATTCAAAAGTTCAAATGCTTATTCAAAGTTAGCCATACTTAAGGTTTTCTTGCATCCATCCCCAAGAAGTTTCCTTGTCCTTACAGTCCTCCTAAAGACACTCAAGTCTTCCTCTTATCACTTCACGAATCTGCAACAATCTCTCAGTTTTCTCTCCCCCACCATCTCACTACTTTGAACTGGTACTAGGGACATGCAAACTGTGTGGGTGAACGAAGTGCTCCTTCAGCCCCACATGTGATGGCTTTCTGCTTTACTTTTTATTTGTAGAAACATTTTAGACCTACTAAGCTAGATCCTCAGCTGGGGTAAATCAGCATAGCTCCATTGTCTTCAGTGAAGATATGCTGACACTTACTAACGGAGCATCCTACCATTTAATTACACACGAAGTCTCATTTACATGTTAAAACTACTGTGTCCAATGACCTCATTACAATATGGCTACAAAAGAATCCAAATAATTCTGTAGAAACCTTGTTTTAACTGTGTTACTGCCTGGAACTTTGCAGAGCTGTATTATGGTTCAAGAACATAGGTTGATCCTGCATATATTGTGTGACCTGACCATGTTTTTGATTGTGTCAGAGGTATGGTAATCTAGTTCCACAGTATGGTAGGTTTTTACTGTGCAGACAGGAGCATATTGTAACAAAGTAGCACTGAGTGAAAAACTAAACTAACTACAATGTAGATTTAGTACAATCAATCTCCAGGCCTAAAGACCGATTTTGCTTTCTGAAGTTATGACCTGTGGTATGGTTTTGAAAATTCTATGTTCTAGACAAGATTAGCTCCTAGATCATTGAGATGACAACTGTAGCATGCCATCTGTTTCAGTCATGTGATGTGGAGAGATTCAAATAATACTCTTCATTAAATAATGCTCAAGAAAAATATCAAGTGGTGGTTGCTAAAAAGGGGGGACAGAGCCATAAAAAATAAATTCCAGCGTGAAGGTTGCTAATACTAGGTTGTGGAGCAGATACTTTTGATATGAATTGAGAAATCACTTGCTTTTCTATATCTCTCATATGGTATTAATATGGCAACTCTTCCTTTTTGTTGGGTGGAGTATCATTTTTCATTAGAAAAAAATATTTTGGCATTAGCTAACATTCAGACCTATTCTGTACAGCTAATAGGTCCCATTTTAAAAAGTGTCTACGTGAAACGTAAGTCCCATTTTCAAAAGAGATTTAGGCACTTAGGACTTTCAATGAGACTCAGTATCCTAAGTGCGTAAAGCACTTTTCAAAATGCAACTTAGGCTCCTAAGTCACTCATATGCTTTTGAAAATTTTACTGTCTTTTGCTATGCAAAATTACACACACTTTTACACATATATTATATATACATATGAAGAATGTGTATATTTGTGTGTGTATATAAACACATGTACAATACCTGCACCCACTAACATATGCACCTACCCCATATAGGATAGTGATAACCACATAAAAACTGTACTGTAATTTTTCATGAACCTTTGATGTGATCATTGGTACAACATTGATTACCAATAATCCTTATCTCCAGGATTTATTCTAGCATTTCAAATCCAGATTCAAGGGCTGCCATTTAAAAATTATCAATCTTTTTCTTTTCCCGAGATGAAGAGTTTTCTTCCTCTTCCTTCCCCCGAAAATTTCACTCGTCTAAAGCTCAGGCTGGTCACTATTTGGGTCTGCATTAATGGCAGATTTAAGTGCTATTATGAACTCACAATCCATCCTGGCCGAAGCAAGAGCTTTGTACCATTGGAAAGGGAATATTCTAGGCTTCCCCATGGGACACTTATCACTTGCTTTGGATGGTTCCAAGATATCAGACTTTAAATTGGTCATATTTTATGTCCAGAAAACGAATTTTTGGTCTTTTTAAGAAGTGTTGTACATTTAGTATTTTTTCATTTCCTTTGACCCCTGTGCATAAAACACTTGACTTTACAGAGGGAGTGCCAAAAATAATCCCAATAGAATTAAGAAACCCCCAAAATCTCTAAACCATTTCCGAAATAGTTGTTCTGAAAGATGTGTTGTATGTACAGAATACATAACGATACGATAGAAAGGTTTTATCAGCCAATATTTGAGATGGGCTGCATGATTTGTTCACACGTCTGTCATACATGAGTTATGTGGCCACCCCAAACTCATGTGACTGAAACTTTTCCTTTACACTGTAACACATCATACATCCCCCTCTCTATATGTATCTATATTTACATCTCCTTCCCCACACACTCGGTATGTACACATCACATACACACAAGCTATTTTTGAAGAAACTGCTAAGACATTTCAATACCAGCCAAACATATTTATCTGAGGATTAATCTTCATCTATTGAATCAGACGAGAACACTGCCATGCATACAATTATTTAATTAGCAGCCAAATCCTCTGCCAGTCAGCAGCCGTTCCAGGCATACTGATGGGGCAGTAGATGCAAATCTCACAGTAGTACTGCTTTTTCTCATTACTACTGCAATTAGCACTTAAATTGATGCTTTAAACATACTAATTTCTGGAATAATTCAGGATTTGTATGTTACCTGGGATCGCCTCACTGCAGAGACGACACCAGATTGCTACGCAAATTGAAGCACTTTTGAGCCAAATAACCATCATCATATCAGACAGAGCCAATTTGCATTTGCTTTTAAAGATAACAGAATGGCAATTTATGCAAATAAATTAAGTAAGTTTACTTCTGAGTTCTCCCTGAACTAATTATAACAATGTTCTAATTTTTCATCACATCTGAAACTTGGACTGCAATCAATGTGTATTATGTTAGAAATCTGTTGTTGTTAAACGAGGCCTTGTTTGGATTTAAATAACTTTCCTTTATTCAAGATTTTGATGGTAATTTAGTTAGAAATGCAGATGTCTGTTATGAACATTTAAATATTTTCCTTTTTGTTTGCATGCCAGTGTTAGATTTAACAGAATCTGAACAGTCAAGTTCAGTATTTCACTTTCAATTATAAAGATTTTTTAAAAAAATCCACAACAGACATTTTTGATGTTTTCTTCCTTTATGTGAGTATTTGCAATCAATACACTCATGTGATGAATACTATAGTATACTGCTATGCTTTAGACTGGAAACAGCTTAAAGCAATGGTATCTTAAATACTTTGAGACTATAGTTTTTTTCTCTGAGAAGAGGGGAAAACTCATATGCTTTTCCTCTTCCAAACAGAAACTGAACATTGGATCTTCTACCAACTATATTCCCAAAAATATTCTGTTTGAAAGAATATTTCAGGAACCAGCTACAATTATATTTGTAATGCGTGTATTCTTACTGCATAGCTGACTACAAAAAAGGTCGATAACTATCAGCAGATTGAATGTTCTAGGGAAATACCTCAACAGGCTAATGAGCAGCATTAACATCAGCTATGAACCATATTGGTGTTGCTGGATAACAGGGAAGGGGGCAAAATAACTAGAAAAGAAGCTGGGGGGGGTGGGGGGGGGGAAGAAACCCTTGTAAAATTAGGCCTTTCTTTAAATTAGAGTAACAATGTGTTGCACTTTATATGTATTTTCTGCAGAAAATAATGTGATATTTGCTGAAAGGATATAAAAAGACTCTTTCTCCCATCTACTTTTCCATCCCAATCACATTTACGATGAACTCTGAAATCACTATAGAAAGCATTACCTGTGTAATGTGTACAGTTTGCAAGTCACGGTCTACAATGGAAGCAAAAATGTTTTCTTTTCCTTCAGAGACAGCGATCAATTCAGGAAGACACTCAATAGGTCCTTGATAACCTCCACGGTAACCTCCACCCAAGCCCTTCCTTTTTTCTTGGTTCCACTTCCTGATAAAGACAACAGAACATATTTCCAGTGCAGAGTTAACAAATTATTATACAGAGAGGGATTTGCAAAGGGTGGTAAGAAGAAGGAAAGAAAGAAAAAGAAGATAGAAATTTCATAAAAGTGCTTGACCCCCTTTGCTCAGATTATTGTCTTGAAAGTTTGCATGATGAGAATGAAACATCTTTCTTGTTAATCAATTATAAATCCTAGAATCTGAACGTTTGATTAAGACCGTTGGAACTGCCGCTGGACATAGTATTGAAAAATGGCATCAATTGTGGCACTAATTGTGTGGTAGCCCAGGGTCAAAGATCATTAAACAGTTACCATTCTTCTTTAAAACCAGTTTTATAAACTGAAAAGAGATATTCACCATTCGATAAAATCTTTAACGTTAATAATTTTCAGTTTACAATTTACACTTTATATATAGGAAATCCCCAATCTGAGTAAAACAGGAGCAGCAGTCTTATCAGTATGATAAGCAGCCTCAATTGATACAGAAGACTCAAATTCTCATTCTTATAGTTATTTAGAAATGATTTTCTACAAAGGATATTCTTTGGAGATGCTGAATATTTGTTTTCTGTATTTTGATATTAAGACTCAACACTGACCTCTGATACTAAATACCAGTAATTTCTTTTTGCATTGTGTTAATTATTACATTACTTGTGCAGTACATCAGTTTGATGTACAGTACTGCATGGACAAAGTTGAGATAGGCATACTCAAGTTGAGTATGGGTATACTTTTATGGTGGACCAAAGTAAAGATGCAATATATAAACAGAGTTAGATTTGGTGGAATTGGGAATCCTTCCAAAAATTCATCCCTTGTTTCACTGTCTTAAATCACACTCCTTTAAAATACAATCCAGGGTTGCCTGAAATATTTAATGAACTCTACAGAGGTGGGTGAACTTAGAAATAATTAAAACAAACAAACAAACAAGTTGTTGGGAGAGAAATAGCAAGCGTGGGATGGACTTAGATTCTGCTATATTATTAACATTCCAGGACACAATGACAATCAATATGAGAAAATGAAGAGTCAGAAAGAACTATAAACATTTTGAATAATTACATACCTAAAAAGGTGAAGATGGTGTT
The DNA here is from genome assembly GCF_011386835.1 of Chrysemys picta bellii. Lineage (NCBI taxonomy): Eukaryota > Metazoa > Chordata > Testudines > Emydidae > Chrysemys > Chrysemys picta. The sequence continues at coordinate 77,795,060 of NC_088793.1, forward strand.
GTTCTACATTGGGCAAAGTAAGCAGGGAAGAGTCGTGTTTCCATCGGCCTTGGATAACCATCTGCACCAGATTGGTTATATTCAGAGCAGTCACTAACCAACCCTGGTTTGCTGCAACATCCAGCATTGCCTAAACAAACAAGACATTAAATACAGGAATACAGTTGCAACTACCTCTTCTTTTGTGTTCCAGAGACAAACTAACAACATTTCTTTAATGTTAAATGCACAGGGACTTACTGCACATAAAATGGGAGTTTGACTGTGAGTCTAACTAACCTCCTATTGAAGTCAATGGAAGTCTTTCTATTGACCTTAATGAGAGTTGGATTAGGCCCTAAATCATCACTAAAACGTATCCCAAAATGTAACAGCAGTGATCCATTTCCAAGTTTGCCTTTAAAAACAAATCACTGGTTTGGGGCACTACATCAGCCTACAATGTGACTTAGAGTACAGTCCAAGCATTGTCTGTAAGGTACACATCTAAAAGCTTGCTTTAAAGGGATGAAAAGTTACAGCTAAATTCAATATTGTTTTTGAAGGTTTCTGTATAAGAAAGAGTTTGTATACTTGCAGAATTATTGAAAACACTTCTAATTCAAATAAATAAAATAAATATTAAAAGTTTGTCCCCAAAATGAATATTTAATGATAGTTCGTCGCATTAGGTACTAGTAGTGGTTCCATTTCATGGATGACGAAACTGAAGGCCAGAGGTAAAATGACTTGCTAAGGCGAACACAGCAAGTCAGTGTCAGAACTGGGATTTAAGCTCAGAAGGTTCCTGACTCCTAACCACCTCTTCATTCAGACAACATTGCCTCTCAGTACTATAAATGGGCCATTACTAATTTTCAGTCCCATTTCTAATTTTTATTTAGTTGATTTTTTAATAGAAACTGGAAATCAAAATAGAATGTATGCGTAAGTAGCATGACTGAGGACCAATTCTGCAAAGACGGGTACTTGTGCTTAACTTTATGCACAGTGAGCAGTCCCCTCACTTCAATGAAACTGCTCTCAACCAGGAGCGGTGCCAGGGTTTTTGCCACCATAGGCAGCAGTGCTCCTCCTCTGAGTATTCGGCGGTGGCGGTCCTTCCACTCCACGTCTTCGGGGCACTTCGGCGGCAGGTCCCGGAGCGAGTGAAGGACCCGCCGCCGAATTTCTGCCGAAGACCTGGAGTGGAAGGACCCCCCGCCGCCGAATTTCCGCTGAGGGCGGCAAAATGCTGCCCCCCAAATCCTGCTGCCCTAGGTGACTGCCTAGGGTCACCTAGTGGAAGCGCCGGCCCTGCTCACAACACGTAAATTAAGTGTATGTGTAAATCTTTGTAACGGTGTGCTTAAGTTTTTTCTTGTTGAACCAAAAGAGAATGTGAGAACTTTTCAAAAGAACACAGTCAAAATAGGAATGTTTAGTTTCAATATAACACTTTTATAGTGAATACAAATATTTAAATATATAATACAGTTTTCACACTGTGCACAGTACATTACAACAATTATTAGAATTTACTGGGACATTTCAGTTGGTAATGGATTCTGCTAAAATACATTTATTGGTCTGCAAACTGCAGAAACACTTAGAACAACAATAAAATCAGATTCTTTGTGCTAATTTCATGTAAAGATGTATTTTCAAAAGCAATAATTAGTTAGGTAAGAAATTTGAAATTTCATTAACATTTTGGAAAATTGTTAAAAAAAGAGCAGGAATGTTCAGTAATCATTTCAGTTTGGAATGTTTGGGAGTACTGGACAGTTTCCATACATTTTTTAAATTTAGGTTCTTAGTTTTGATACTAGAATCCTGCAGGCTCCTTTTAAAGAACGTGCTTAAGACGTATTTGTGTTTTTTCAAGACAAATGATATTGTTTGATGCTTCCTCAAGAGTGTACTTACTTGCAATACTTCTAGCTCATTTTACAGCCCACTAGTGGAATAATGAGGAGCTGTGTATATTAGCCTGTACATTTAATCAAATGTTTTACAGACAAACAAAAGGCAGCATTTACTTAAGGCAAACTAAACAGTGAAATCTTCTTTAAACAAAGGAGTTGTTTACACATGCTGAGCTATTTCAATTAAATTACTCTGATTCCGGAGAAATGCTGAGTTTAAAAACACACAAGTTGATTTCAGTCATGGTCAGACACACATCTTACATTAGTAGATTACATTGCAATTTCAACAGGTTTTGTTCCAGACCAGGGTGATAGAATCACTGACATATAGAAAAATATTTAAAATGTTGTCCTGAATTGCCTAGGTTTTGCCCCATTTCTCATGAAAGATGTGGGAAAGTGTCCTGCAGTTGTTAATATTCTGCATGCTAGGAATCTTTTTGGTGAGTAAATCTGAAATGTTTCCATTTGCCCTATAAATACCTGTAAAGGCAAAACTATCAATGTTGACATGGTTATGATCTTCTCATAAGAACCCCCAAGCTGATTTGCATTTTTTTGCTATAGAAAGTCTGATGATGCTGGAAACCAAATTTGAAAGGAGTAACCAGATAGCCTACGAGCTAGTGTGTTTGTTCACACACAGATTTCTAGTCATATGGAAGGAGGAGATACCCTCAGTATTTATCAAGGAGAAGACTGCCATTTCTAAAATCAACTTACTGGTAAATTAATAATTTTCCTGCTTGTAGATTGTACAAAGTATGTCTTAGTCTGTAACTCTCACTTACCAAAGGGTAGCTACATCAAACACTCTCCCCAGACAGTCATACCTCTAATGGCCACTGCTCTTTTCCCACTCTTCTTCCTTCCTTCCTTTGACTCCTTTCTTCTTGTTGCTACTCTTACTTAATCTTTACCTATGCACTTGCCTCACTCCCCAATTCGCAATAGCTAACATACATGGGCAACAAAGTGATACCTAATTACATTATCTATTGTGTTAAGAGACCCCAATGGTGGAACAGGTGTATTCAAGGACCTGTCAGTTCTCTGCGGCTGTGAAGGCGAATGAGGGCTGCAGCAGGACGCAGACCTCTGGTTTCTCAGACTTCCCTTCCACTGGGTCCAGACCTCCTTCCTGCTAAGTTTCGTAAGGCTGCCGCAGGTGCACCGGCTCACCCACATTAAAAGATTACATATGTAGGCCTCTGCCAAGGGTGTTAACATCTCACACTAAAAGTCCTGTGGTGATGGGGACAGGAGTAGCAATCTCTGGGAGTCCCTAGTCACAAATCTGCATGCAGGCGGTGGCTGTGTGTTGGTTGTCTTGCACTTGGACTTGTGAGACAGATGCGCAATTTGGCAGCTCTTTAACATGCGGCATCTTCATTCTAAAACTAAGGTCATCAGGACTATTATTACCAACCTTGAGTATACTGATGACTGTGCCACCCTCATGCACACCGAGGCTGACTTGCAGTCCACACTAGATCTTTTCTCAGGTGCCTATCATTCACTTAACATTGGGAAGAACAGCCTGCCCCAGCACAAGCTGCACCCCTTTACCCCCAAATTGTCATTGGCGGTGAACCCCTGGAAAAAGTTGGGTATTTCCCTTAACTTGGTAGCCACCTCTCCCAGACAGCCAATCTTGATGTGGAGATCAAACATAGGATCTGTTGTGCCAGTGCATCCTTCGGAAAGTTGCTTTATCGTAACTTTATTGACAGATCTGCAGATGGAAATGAAGATCCTGGTCTTCAGTGCAGTAATCATCCCCACTCTTCTTTATGAGTGCGAGATACGGGTGACATACCAAAGCCATCTTAATCGTCTGGAGTGATACTAACAGCGCTGCCTTATGAAGATTCTCCGTATCAGATGGGAAGATTGTCATACCAATGCCAGAGTTCTCTCTGCAGCTAACACCACCAGTGTTGAGGCAAAGATTATGAAACATCAGCTTTGCTGGGCTGGTCATTGTGTGTGGATGGCTGACAGTCATTTTCCGAAGCAAGTTCTCTTTTCTCAACTTAGTCGTGGTAAGAGGACCCAGGGGGGACAGAGGAAACACTAAAAGGACACCCTGAAAATATATCTTAAGAAGAGAGGCATTCACCTCACGAATTAGGAAGAGCTGGCTGGCAATAGACTGCAGTGGCGTTGCATCATACATCAAGCCTCAGCCCGTTTTGAAGAGAATCGCCTTGCTCAAGATACTGAGAAATGGCAGTGGGAAAAGGAAAACGTACAGCATCCTGGCCAGCAGCTGTGCTCTCTCTAAGCAACCATCTGTCACATATGTGAAAAAACCTATAGAGCACAGATTGGACTCCTCAGCCATCTTAAGTCTCATCAATGACTTTTCCCCACGGCAGACATCATGCTCGTATCAAAGGATAGCCACCAACTGTGTGAATAGCAGTTATTCTTTTGCTTATATGAGCATGACTTTCTTTATGCTTCCAGTATGTTGAGTTGGTTTTCTTTTTGTAATCTACTTCTGTTGACAATTGTAAACATTTGTTTTTACCTAAAATAAAGTAGATTTTTGTTGAGGGTTGCGGAGCGAGGCAGATGGGTAGAGAGAGAAAGTTCACAGAATGAACTGAAGGATCCTTTTTTATAGACCATTCATAGAAATTGACAGAGGCCAACTTACAGATATCCCCTATGGTGTATCAAAAACCTGTGTGGGGGGGACTGTGTGCTCCAGATTATTATTAGGAATCCACATAGCAAATCCTCTTTAATATTTTGCTCCTTTACCCATACAATTTATTTACAGCATCTCGGTCTTGATGTGAAATACAAGATAGTGACATTGTGAAGGAATTGGTACAATGGTAAAGTTTGCTTTTTTAATTTGCTATCTTGGAAACCTACACACATTTTCATTTTTAGCTAAGTATAAAACATACACATGCTTGATACTCAATGGAAATTGAAATTCCTGTAAATACTCAAGATAACAAATTGAGTCATTCAGTTTCCTCCAAATTGGCCATATATCAAACCTACTAGCTAAAAATTAGAAAAAAATTCAACAGATTTATTTCCAAGTATAATAATTACTACTACTACTTATTATTTGTGTAATCAGATCTCCTGTATCCCACCATTTTCTCTTTCACCTCACTCAACACCAACTCATTATGAGTTATTAATATTTGGCAGAGTTAAACTTGATGGTTGTTTATGTGCTCCAAAAAACAATTCTTCTAATTGACCTGATCTTTTGTCCCATAAGTCATTTACAATGATATAACAGCCTGCCGAAATACATGGTGCATTATAATTTTAATTCTTGTTAGCCAAACCTTTAAGTATGTAATTTTATAAATATCTTACAGCTGATAACAGGTTAGGCTAGATTAAGAATGTTGTTCCAGAGTGAAAAATTGCACATGGATAAATCTGGTCGCTGGAGCATCTCATTTGAGCTTCACAAAGATTTCATGATGATGCTGGATATTTTAATTAAATTTATGAGATTTTTAAAAAGAATAGCATTAGATGAAAGTGACACAGATCATGCAAGAAATTTGCTTGTAGTAGAGTAAAACAAAATTAAAAAGTACATGAAAGCATCTTTTGGTTTTTTTGATATGGAAGAGAAGATAGACTGAAAGGAGGAACCTGGGAGTATAGAGAATATGTATTATTCCTGATTTTGTTATAAAGAATGACAGAGAAATAAAGGAAGAAAGTAGAAATCATATATTGGCCCTGATCCTGCACTATTTTGGCCCCTATCCGATACGGATGTACTCATATGGCTCTTAATGCAGGATTAAGGCCTTAGCTTGTAAGCCTTTTAAGTGCTTCTTGTCTTAAAGTGCCATGTCCTCCAATGATGCTATATAAATAATCACAGTAACAATTAATGAGGTGTACTACAGCACTATTTTGGCCTTCATATCACACAGCTTGTCTAGAAAACATCCAAGGGACTGAAAGTTCATTTGCTTTAAAGATCAACTGTAGACGTTCGATATATGGGACTTCTGGCTCACTCTGTAATAAAGCAGGTGTGAGTAAAATAGTATCAGTCATTAGGGATGAGCAAATATTTATATTAAGTTGATATTCAGATTTCAGAGTGGTATTTTGATTCTGATATTGATTTTGACTATTTCTCTTTTCCCCAGGAACACCTCCTGTATGAGAGCTTCAGTGCTCACTTCAGGTGACTCTGCTCCCTCCAAGGAATTTTCAAAGGGCACTGGGTGGCTGCTTCTCATTCAGTGGTTGGCTGGGGGGGGGAGGAGGCAGGGGGGTAAGGGGAGGAGGAAGGCAAGCCATATATAGATTCTGCCTTCTAATCCCAATTTTTTTGGATAGGGTCCACTCTGTTGTCACCACTGGGGGTCTTCATTTTCCTTCCCTCCTCAGGTTCCTCTTTTTCTCTCTGACCAAGCGAGGCTTCTTCCCTTTCTTCCATATGTATCTTACTTTGTGGTGCCTCCTATGTCCTAGATGCCCCCTTCTCTAGGTTGGTCTACTGATGCTGAGGGCAGATGGTGCAAGGCAGCAGGGAGTTGCCTCTTCTCTTCCTGGCTCTCTGCCAACCCTTTCAGCTGCTCCTTCTATGCTACATCAGAGAGACCAGTGATGTCCTATATTTCCCACAAGGCTCTCCTGGCTCCTCCATGATTAATGGTGGTAAATATAGATAGAAATCTCTTGTAGAGTGGAGTCTATGTAGGTGACAGGGACTCTTGTCTCTCACATTGAAAGTTAAGCTAATTATCAGTCTCAAACATCAGAGGAGTTTGACAAGTTAGCTGTCACTTCCAGCAAGATCTGAAGGGCAACGCAGTGAGAATCTAAATAGAAACATCCATCATAGAGGTTTAGGTCAATCATCAAGAGGACATGCTGCCCTATTGTGCCTTCAAAGTCCACTGGTTCCTGATGTGAATGGATACATTTGTTTCTCTCAGCCACTCATACTAGGGATTCTGAACTCTAGAGCCAACTGGCTGATTCACAGTCAGTTCTAATCTGGGGAATGGGAACAGGAAATAGGAAACAGGAACTGTTCTACAGGGTCTGGCACCTTTTAGCGGTCAAAGTGGATGTTATCTTCTACCCTTGGGAATTTGATCTAAAATACATCGTCTTCTTTCCTTAGTAGTTTTTATATAGAGAAATATAGAACCCCCCCAACGCTATTTTAATACATACATTTAAAAGAGGAAGTAATGCAACATGGGAAAAAATGGCAGTGGCAGAAGCTTCTACCCATCAATTTCGAGACAGTTTCAGTACGTATGTTCAAATAAAGTACATACTGAAAACAAACATACACACACTTATAAAACTGATCCAAGTCATAGGAGCCATTACGATTACTTTGAAATTTGTCAATTTAGAAATATACTGGAGAGTTTTAAAATTTTTCTTGGTACTAGTTTTCATATCTTGCCACTTGTAAACTGAACAGGCTTAGGTGGAAGAGAAACTGTATAATGAATACAATTTTAGGAGCTCTAAAATGACTTACATGTTTTTACATGTGACATTGAAGTGTTAGAGTCTAGTATCTTGGACCTTAGAAGGCAAGGCCTACTTCTCATATAAATGTTGGGAATCTCTTGTTTTTGCCATGGTTAAACTTTATAATACTATGACTGTGCGGTAGTGGTTGTGACTTCATAATTAAGGTTGAGTTCTGTTTTGCCTTTAAAGCAGAGATTCAACCTCTTACCTTAGTAGGAAGAATACAGTGTATCCGCTGAAAAAGTACAGCACTTACAAATAAGTAAATCAGTGAATTACTTTATGAGTTAAAATTAATAGATTCATAAATTCAAAGGCCAGAAGGGACTGTTGTGCTTACCTGTCTGACCTCCTGTATAACACATGCCAGAGAATTTCTCAAAAATATTCTTAGAGCATATATTTTTAAGAAAAACATCCAAACTTGTTTTAGAAGTTGCCAGTGATGGAGAATCCACCAGGACCGTTGGTAGTTTTTTCCAATGGTTAATTACCCTCATGGTTAAAAAGTTATGAGTTATTTCCAGTCTGAATTTGTCTAGCTTCAACTTCTAACCTATACCTTTCTCCGCTAAATTGAAGAGCCCATTATCACATATTTGTTCCCCATGTAGTTACTTATAGACTGTAATCAAGTCACCTCTTAAACCTTCTCTTTGTTAAGATAAATAGTTTGCGCTGCTTGAGTCTATCACTATAAGGCATGTTTTCTATTCTACTAATCATTCTCAGGGCTCTTTCTGAACCCTCTCCAATTTATCAACATCCTTCTTAGATTGTGGACACCACAACTGGACACAGTCTTCCAGAAGCAGTCTTACCAGTGCTACTCTACTCTTCAACTATATTCAATACTGATATGGTCTCAGCTGGAGTACTGTGTGGGCACCACATTTCAGGAAAGGTGTGAACAAATTAGAGAAAGTCCAGAGGAGAGCAACAAGAATGACTAAAGGTCTAGAAAACATGACCTAAGAGGAAAGATTGAAAAAACTGGGTTTGTTTAGACTGGAGAAGAGAAGACCGAGGGGGGACATGATAACAGTCTTCAAGTAAGTCTTAAAGTATATAAAAGGTTGTTATAAAGAGAAGGATGATACATTTTTCTCCTTATCCACTGAGGACAGGACAAGATGTAATGGGCTTAAATTGCAGCAAGGAATATTTAGGTTAGATATTAGGAAAAACTTCCTAACTGTACGTGTAGTTAAGCACTGGAACAAATTACGTAGGGAGGTTGTTGAATTTCCATTGTTGGATGTTTTTAAGGACAGGTGAGACAAACACATGTCACGGATGGTCTAGATAATATTTAGTTCTGCCATGAGTGTAGGGGGCTGGACTAGATGACCTATCAAGGTCCCTTCCAATCTTACATTTCTATGATTCTGTGAAATACAGAAATAAAATAACTTCTGTACCCTTACTCAAGATTCCCTTGTTTATGTATCAAAAGATTGCATTAGCCCTTTTGGCTACAGCATTGTACTGGGAGCTCCTGTTCAGCTGATTATCCACCACAACCTCCAAATCTTCTCTCAGTCACTGCTTCCCAGGATAGTGTCCCCCATCCTGTAAGTAAAGCTTATATTCATCATTCCTATATTTATATTTAGCCATATTACATTGTATATCATTTGCTTGCCTCCAATTTACCAAGCAATCCAGATCCTTTTGAATCAGTGACCTGTCCTGTTCATTATGTACCATGCCCCCAATTTTTGTGTCATCTGTAATCTGTCAGTGATGATTTTCTGTTAATAACTAGGTCCTTCAAGAGTTATAACATTTCTGTCAAATCTCTTCTTTCTTTTGAACAAAATAGAACAACACAGACTCTTCAAACTTTTCCTATAGCTAAAATTGATTTAAATCTTGTGCATGGGCTATATTTGAATAAATTAATCAGTAATTAAACTACATTATTAATGATTGTTGTATCTCATTGCTACGATTATATAGGCTGCACACAGACCCAGGTGAGGTTAGATGTTCAGCTGCGTGTGTGTTCTTTTTGTGTTTTTCCTGTGCGCTGCCCCAGCTCTGCGCAGAAAGCCGGCACAGCAGACTTCGAGCAAACTGCCAATGACCACAAGATTCGTCAAGATACAAAGGCACCAGGTCAGATTGATTGTCGGCAAAGCATGGTATTAGTATCCTGCAGACTTTACCAGACCACTAATACATGTTTGCCCGTAACAATGGACCAGCTCAGTGAACGGTGGGACTTTCTGTTCCTTTTTAGGCTAGACAAAGACACTTCCTTGGAGATACATTTTTATATCCCGATACAATCAAGTTATGTACTGCCCCTCTGACATAGTCAGTTACTGCCCCCGGACATGGCTAGTTATCACCTTGTACATGTTGGTTTGAGTAAAACATTTTTATTATGTACTGTTATCCTGACATTACCTTTTAGGAGGGGTCAGTGTGGTTCTGTTATTCTTGGGGAATGTTTTTGATATTGGGATGTTTTGGTACCACTTGATATTGGGATGTGTTTGCGTGAGTACTCTGTGCCTAGCACTTCTTAAGAATGTGTATTTTTGCAATATTAGTTCTGTTTTTGCCAGATTTTGTGAGCAGGTCCTGCCTTTTGTCTTTGCTTTATATTAGTAAAACTTTGACTACCACTTTAGCCCAGGCCTCAGACCTGGCTTATGCTTCAGGCTCTCTTCCTACTACATTTCCCCCATTTTTGTCTTTTTACTGCTTTACCCATTGTCCCGGAAAAAGCATAATAAATAGACTGAAGATGGCCCAGTGGGCTAAACACTGTTATGTAGCCATCTTACTTTTTTATTTACACATTAATGCCCCATTTGTTCCTTAGTTTGCACATTCCCTCCTAGGACTGATGGACAGATTTTATTTTTTAATTGTTTTTAGTTTTTTATAGTGAGCCTGGGAATGTTAGGCCTGGGACCATGACTGAGGTATGGGGTGTAGAGTTGTGCTTTGATAACCTGTGGGTGACATAAAGAGGCCTTTATACTTAGTTGGTGGTCGATGAGATGGGCTTTGGTTAGGATTATAAGTGTATTGTGCTTATACCTTACAGAATATTATGGGTATGTATACTAATATATATAAGGGATTACATGACTTTTTTGAATAATTAAATACCAACTATATTTTTATATAACTTGCGATAAATGATAATATATGGGTAATACTGATAGTTGGTATGCATACATATATGTAAATGCATATATAATAATATGCATATATGTATATGTTTGTACCTTAAACATTTTTTATAGGACACATTTGGTTTAACACACCTCACAAAGTATTTAAGAATACAGATGTTTAACAGCCCTTACAAACTGTATAAGTACGAACATTTGCTTTTAAAACATTAATAAGCATTTGATTATTTTTAATAATGATTATTTGTTACTATGGCAGTGTTAGAACTGGCCATACTGGGTCAGACCAAAGGTCCATCTAGCCCAGTATCCTGTCTTCCAACAATGGCCAAAGCCAGGTGCCCCAGAGGGAATGAACAGAACAGGTATGCCCTGTTGCCCATTCTCAGCTTCTGGCAAACAGAGGTTAGGGACACTATCCCTGCCTATCCTGGCTCATAGCCATTGATGGACCTATCCTCCATGAATTTATCTGGTTCTTTTTTGAACCCTGTTATAACCTTGGCCTTCACAACATCCTCTGGCAAAGAGTTCCATGGGTTGACTGTGTGTTGTGTGAAGAAATACTTCCTTTTGTTTGTTTTAAACCTGCTGCCTATTAATTTCATTTGGTGACCCCTTTGTGTTATGAGAAGGAGTAAATAACACTTCCTTATTTACTTTCTCAGCACCAGTCATAATTTCACAGACCTCTATCATATGTCCCATTAGTCCTCTCTTTTCCAAGCTGAAAATTCCTAGTCTTACTACTCTTTTCTCACATGGAAGCTGTTACATGCCCCACATTTTTGTTGCCCTTTTCTGAACCTTTTCTAATTCCAATATATTTGTTTTGAGATGGAGTGACCACATCTGCACATTTGACTAAACTTTTATTGAAACAGCACTAAAGCACACAGCCACCGCCTCATCCGCCAATTCTGGGAGATGGAGAGAGCACTGAGATGCACTACTTTCCTGCATTCACCATCCCAGGTCTGGGAGATGGGCAATGTTTCCCTGGCTTCCGGAGCTGGCAGGGAGGCAGAGTGGTGGGCTTTCTTTCTCCTCAGCAGCTGGGCTGGAAGGCATTGTGAAATTGACAAGAGCCTTCCCTGGAAACTAAAAAATTCTGTTTCAGTTCTCTTGAAATGGAATTTTTCCTGTGAAAATTTTCATGGTTTTTGATGTTTTGCCCTGTTTCAGGATAAAACTTTCTCAAGCGTGAAAATTTTCACAGAAAGGGATTCTCTTTTTTCGAACAGCTCTACTTCAGAGTACTGGGCCTAGGAAGATACCTTTTGAGAAAAAATGTAATTACTTTTGCTCTTCAAAAGTTAAATAAATGTTTTGTTTTCAAATGCAGTAAATCAGAATTGTATACCTGTATAGCTATCTCCTCTGAGAAAAAGATGGCTTACCTTATTTGCAGTTAATAGGAATGCAGCCAGTAGGGCAGATGACACTCCTTTTATATTATTCTCTGTAACCCCTCTCCTTCACACATTTTCGCCTCCCTATTCCACTGCTTCGCCGCCCATTACTACACGCACTCTTCTCCATCCCCTACCCCTTGAAAGTCTCTCTGATGCATGTAAACTAAGACCTTCCCAGATGCTTTATAAGACCCTCTCTGTTGCTCCTTCAGTCTCTAAAGTAATATTATCAATGTGATCTGAACTATGGAAAGAATGGATCATCTATTGTATATATTTGGTTGAGCACAACTCTCTAAGTTTCTTACCTTGCTTTAAACAGTTTTACAGAGAGAGAACCGGCCACAGATTGCGATACTGGCAACATGAAAATTACAGTATTTTATCCAACTGGTCAAAAATTTGTTAAGTTCCAGAAATCCAATTTATTCTTAAATTGTTATTAATTTATAAATTGATATACTGTATTATGCTTATCAACCCAACAGCACAATAAAGTACTTTTGAGAAATTCCCATGGCAATGAAAACCCACTCTCACCTATATAAACAAGCTCCAAGTTCTTAAAGATACCATTATATCCAATTTCAAAGCTTACATCAGTCTACCGAATGCAGAAAAAAGCAACAGCCATTTTCTCAAGATAAATATGCCCTTTTTAAAGGTTACGGTCAATTTCCAATTAATAGTACAATATTTTGTCAATAATTAAAATATTTTAAGTGCATTTATAAGAATTTTTTTTCAACAGCAGCAGTTGTTCACAGTAACTTTCTCCTGAACTTTTGGCCCCATAAGGTTAGCATTCAGGAAGCTCAGCTGCTGTCTAACAAACTTAATTAATCAAAAAGTCATTTCCGAGCAGTAACTATGAGTAAAAGTGCTTCAAGTGTGCTAGCAAGCCTACAAGTTAATCAAAATGCTAATGCAGTACAAATTAAAGTTGTGATTAACATTTCACAGTAGCTGCTTAAGTGAATTGATCACACAAATGGGTTAAGCATTAGTCATTTCCTCCAGCCCCAACTGGGAAAACGTTTGTCATGGGTGGGGGAGGGATTGTACATAAGCAGCACCGTATCATCATTAAACTGTCACCAAGTGCTGCCATACAACAGTTTACAAGTTTATCTATGGTGTGCTAAAAAAAAAAAAAAAATCAAATAAAAAAAAAATCATAGGCCTACAAAATAAATTAGCTCTCTAAAGAGAGCTGGCTTGTAAGTTCCCCTGAACATCTAGTATGCATGGGTACTCCCCCTCTACAACACTACACATCTGTGTTTATTATCTGCAAATGAACACGATCAGTGCAGCACATATCCTAGGTAAAGAGTTTTGATTACTCTGTTGCTTCTGCCCTTCTGAGCTAGGATAATATCAGTCCAAATGTGGAAGCAGCCAGTATTACAATTGTGACTGAATTCGGCTACCACCATCAGTGTGCTACACACATTCATACACAGTGTATGTACTGGCTAAATTAATGTGTTTCAGAAGATTCGTCTATATTTTAAAGTTTACTTAATTTTTCTTCTCCTTTCCCTCCTTCAAAGGCTCCCTGTTTATTTTTAGTAATACACACATCCATTAAAATGGAGTGACTATCCCTTGCTCCAGGCGCTTCTCAACAATTCTTAAATATACAACCATAAAATAGACTGCTCCTGTAGCGGACTCTCTTCATCCATTAATCACATTATCTACAGTAACCAGCAATAACACAGCAGCTATAAACATACTTAAGATCTCCCATCAGAGCCTTCCCACTTCTCCACAGCTAGGGAAAACAAATGGACTTTGGAACAAGCTCTGAAACTAGTGCTATTAACAATGAAGGTGATGGGGGAAGCAAGCTCTAAAATGGAGGAGCACACTCTCTGACTTATATGTGCAGTACTGTAGTTCAGGCATCTCTGCTGATCACAAATGTGCTGGTATGACAGCAACCTATCTTCCAGCTGAGGAGTGCTAGACATAGCTCCTTCTAAAGCACGTCAGTGAGTCCGGTCAGTCACAAGATACTTGTGTGTACAAATGTAGGGTATATGTTAAATATAGTTAAATGGGGCAGAATACTTGTTTCTCTCATATTTTTAAGGTGCCTTCTGAGACAGCTAATGCAAAAGATCCAGTGCATTTACCATAAGCTTATTACTATTTATTATTTTACAGTACCCCAGCATGTGCTAAGCTTCAGAGTTCGAACAAGGAGTTAAGGTCCCTGCCCTGAAGATCTTACACTCTAAGTTTGGACAGGAGATAGCAAAGGGGTACCAAAACAGCAATAAACAGCACTACAATCTCATGGTTTCTCAGTTAAGGGATGTGCATATTTCTCACTGCAAACTGTACTTCTGTCTACAATTCCAGATCTGACGTCTCTTCTGTCTTCTCTCAATGTACAGGTATCCTACTGAGATGTGCTTAACACATCCATAGGCAAACACTCTTCAAAGGTTAAGGCTGAGCTCCATGGCAGTCCTACTCCCTGGAAATACTAAAATGTTTTATCAACGATTATACTACAAGTGGAGGCTCGTAGCCAATCCAAATGCAAAGCCAGCTGCTGTCATGTTATTTCTCAGTGAAAGTGACTGCCCTGCTGAATGTGAGATGGATTGTATTACTATCTCAATTATCCATTTCAATTAATACAAATATAGTAGGTAGTTTCAGAACAGGAGAATAAGAGCTGATCGCTGAATACACAGCCAGAAAGTACAGGTCTTGATAAGAGAAGCAAAAAAGAGATTAGATTTATTCTGTTTCAGATATTATTAAATCAGGGATAGGAACAAAGATGGGGCATTGCTTTTAAAATAATAAGCACTACTACTACACTATCAAAATATTAAATGAATCATTTAGTCAGAACAAACACAAATTTTGTCTTCTACTATAATGGTCTTCATCACAACACTGAAGAAATATCATCCTTTGTTGTAGGCAGTGTAGTTGTAGTCATGTCGGTGTCCCAGGATATTAGTGACAAGGTGGGTGAGGTAATGTAGTGGACCAACTTCTGTTGGTGAGAAAAACAAGCTTATGAGCTTACACAGGGCTCTTCCTTCAGGACCTGGCAGGCACGGGACCTGACAAAGAGCTCTGTGTAAGCTCGAAAGCTTGTCTCTCTTCCCAAGAGAAGTTGGTCCAATAGAAGATATTACCCCTCACCCTTGTCTTTCTGAAGAAACATCAATTAGTCATGCAACTGTTGGCATGTTCAGTGCTATTCCACAGAGCCTTATGTCCTCTTTTAGTGAGGCAGGATGGGAGTGGAGTATGGGACTTATGAAGATCATGCAGAGATAACTTTTAAAACAATTATTTGAGTTATGACAGTGTCCAGAGACTTAGCTGAAATTAATTATTGTTATACTAGGTGCTGTACATTACACTTAGCAAAAGACTGAGTTCTTTGGGTCAGGAGCAATCTAAATAGAAAAGGCAAACAAAGAGTAGGAAAAATGGAGTAATATCCCCTTTTTACAGCTGGGACACTGAGGCAGAGAGAGATGAAGTGACTTACTCAAGATCAAACAAGATGTCTGTGGCAGTGCTGGAAACTGAACCCAGATCTCCCAGGCGTCAGTCCTATGCCTTAAGCGCAAGTCCATCCTTCCTCTCACTGGAAGTGCCTTCCTTAGTCCTTGTCTCTTACTTTTCAATGTGGGGCACAGCCATTCATACAGGTTTCAGAGTAGCAGCCGTGTTAGTCTGTATCCGCAAAAAGAAGAACAGGAGTACTTGTGGCACCTTAGAGACTAACAAATTTATTAGAGCATAAGCTTTCGTGGACTACAGCCCACTTCTTCGGATGCATATAGAATGGAACATATATTGAGGAGATATATATACACACATACAGAGAGCATAAACAGGTGGGAGTTGTCTTACCAACTCTGAGAGGCCAATTAATTAAGAGAAAAAAAAAAAACTTTTGAAGTGATAATCAAGATAGCCCAGTACAGACAGTTTGATAAGAAGTTTGATACAGACAGTGATACATATGCTCACACTTCTTATCAGACTGTCTGTACTGGGCTATCTTGATTATCACTTCAAAAGTTTTTTTTTTTCTCTTAATTAATTGACCTCAGAGTTGGTAAGACAACTCCCACCTGTTTATGCTCTCTGTATGTGTGTATACAGATCTCCTCAATATATGTTCCATTCTATATGCATCCGAAGAAGTGGGCTGTAGTCCACGAAAGCTTATGCTCTAATAAATTTGTTAGTCTCTAAGGTGCCACAAGTACTCCTGTTCTTCCATTCATACAGAAAATTCCTGCAGCCCCATTAAGGACTCCAAAGCTATTAACTGCCAAAGCTGTCACTCAGCTGCCAGGAAGACCACACAACAACATT
This sequence comes from Chrysemys picta bellii, assembly GCF_011386835.1. NCBI lineage: Eukaryota > Metazoa > Chordata > Testudines > Emydidae > Chrysemys > Chrysemys picta. The sequence continues at coordinate 77,811,419 of NC_088793.1, forward strand.
CCTGGGATTTATGCAGCAAATAGGAATGGACACCACATGCACCCCCCCCAGTCCCAGGTAAGTATATGACAAATTTCACTGTAACAAACACCTTGTTACAATGAACAAAACCCATGTCTAAGTGATATTAATCATAGCAAAGATATAGTGAAGCATGTTTGTCCCCCTTTCTATGGCAACAATCGTATTTCCTTATTGGGACAGCAGTGAGACTGCTGGAACCAGGTGTATTGTTCTGTACGGAATAAGCTCTTTAACTGACATTTGACATTTAAGCTTATGAATTTGTTTTCCATCTTGAGCATATTTCAATATAGAGCTGTAATATAAAAAACAAAACGTTTAAAGGGGCAGGGGAAATCTCTGTCTCAGGAAAAGCAATTTTATGATAAAGGCTGCAAGCACTTTGGATTGGGAGAGTGAAGGGTTTTAGACCTGTACCCAAATGAAAATAAGCTTGTTTGAACATATTTACCGTTGCTTACTCTGAAAGAGGCATTTGTAACAGAGATTAAACTTTAAAAGAGATCAGGGGACATTCAGCCTTAAAAGAAGTTATTCCAAGATGGAAGTGAACATTTGTTGGTCCCTGAAGGATCCAGGAAAACAGCAGACTCATGGGAATTGCAATATATATAATTTTGGGGAAGTTCCATAGCCTGTGGTATACTGAAGGTCAGACTAGATGATCACAATGGTTCCTTCTGGCTTTAGAATCTATGGATCTATATAATGACCAGTAAATAAGATACCTTTGTTTAAAGAGACCTGTCTTGAACGAGGAGAAGAAAAATTTAGAAGGATTTCTGCATTGGAAGCCCCAATAAATAAACTTAGTGATTTAAATAGATTTATGTGATTAGCCTATGAACAGCTCCTGTTTGTCTGATTATGCTGCATTTATGTTTACAAAAGTTTCAGGACTTCAGGTGTACGCATAAGAAAGTAATATGAATTTTAGATGACAGTATTTGACGAGTATTTTCCTTTTTACACAGCATGGTATTTGTATAACAAGCTTGCACAATGTGTGTGCATGTCATTTGTGTGTGTGCATGTGCACATGCATGTGTTTTATGAAGGAACTACTAGTAATTCACCAGTAAATGTGTTGAGATTTGAACTTCAGTCAGGATTAAGTCCTCCCACCCCCATCCCTGTTTTATGCTTTAATTAAGTGAAATGAATTTGGTGAAATTAGTCTCCAAATTCGGCTCAATAAATTTTCAGAGGACAACTAGATTTTTTAAGTAAAAGGTTGACTAATGATTGCAGAAGGAACATTTAAAAATAACTTAATTTAATTTTGCCAAGATTAGCTGATAGAACTGCTCAGATGTCAACTATTTCTGTTATCTGACACGGCTAGCATGCTTCCCTGACTCATCACTAGCTCTGCTCAGCACAGAGACACTAAGGGCTTATCTTCACTCTTCCAGCTAAATCTATTTAGTGCGTCTAGTGAAGACACGCTACGTTGACGGAAGCATGCTCTCCAGTCGACGTAATTAATCCACCTCAATGAGAGACGGAAGCTATGCTGGCGAGAGAGTGCCTCCCGCTGCCATAGCACGGTGTAGATACTGTGTTAAGTTGATGTAAGTTACGTCGCTTGGGGGTGGTTTTTTTACACTCCTGAGCAACGTAACTTACATCGACTTAAGCGGTAGTGTAGACAAGGGGCAGGCTCAGAGGCAGAAGGAATGATGGAGTAGGTGAGAAATATGTGGGGGACTGGAGGGTAAAGAGGCTTGTATGTCAGGGTGAAAAGTAGGGATCTACTTTTGCAGTGGGCATGAGATGGGGTGGGAGTACAGGGCCTCTCTGCTGAGGCATAAGCATTTGAAATTCTCCTCCAATGGTGCAGCCTTGGGGCTCAAGGTTGGGAGCCCACCTTTGATGTGCCCATTGGCAGGCTTCACTGCATCAGTTTACATTTCGTTCACATCTTGAAAGTTATCTGCACAAACTTAACAGCTGGAGACTTTTTAAAAATAAGTAAATAAATAAAAGGTTAGCATCTTGAACACAAGAAGAAAGCCTCTAGGAAAAAATACTGGCTCACTTAGGGTGACCAGACAGCAAGGGTGAAAAATCGGGACGGGGGTGGGGGGTAATAGGAGCCTATATAAGAAAAAGACCCAAAAATCGGGACTGTCCCTATAAAATCGGGACATCCGGTCACCCTAGTACTGAGCTGTCACAATCTGACCAGCTTGACTCCTGATGTCGCCTCTGCCTCCCCACCCCCACAATGTTACACACACATACACACACATAGAACTATATCTATCTATCCATCTATCTATATACACACACACACACACACACACACACACACACATTTATCAATTGATCCTTCTCCGATCAGTTCCTTTCTCACAACTAAGATCTTTTTTCTCCACCCCAGTTGACCCACAGTTCATCAACAGGTCAGTGCTAGGGAAAATGGTAACAACCCATACGGAAAGTGTAACCCTGTCTATTGTTTAAGCTTTAGGAACTTTAACCTTTGTTTGGAAAGCATGACTAATAAGATGAAGCAAATATTCTCCCAAGAGAGGCAAACCACGTGACAGTTTCAAAACACAAAAATGTTCCCCCCCCCCCCCTTTCTTTCTTTCCTGGTCATATAGCTCTGTATATACCAATATCTACTCATAGAGGACAAAGGCACAAACAAGTTCTGTTATAGTAAGATAATTATTCAGGAACTTTTTCTTCCGCTTAATGTAACTGAATACTTCATTTTTAAAAAGTGATAACAGTTTTTAAAAATCCCTATTTTGCAATAGGTATTAGAACATTAGTACAAATATTTGTAGTAAAAATAACTAAAAAGATCTTTAATTCACTTTTCTTTTTCAACTATTGCTATGTAGTAAGATCCCACTGAAGTGACAAATTATTATTTAAATGAATTAGGTGCTTTACATGAAATTGAAGTGAAATTTCTGACCTTACTAATGATGTCTATCACGTGAACTCCATTCATAATCAAAGTTTAAAAAAAAGAATTTCTCCTTAAAATAAATCTTCATCACCTTTGTTTTAGTAATTAGAAATATAGGGAATGGGGTTCCTTTCAAAACCTGTTTGCCAAGTTTCTGGCTACAGAAATAAAAATATCTGTGATGTGATTTGCTTATTTCTCTTATTTTTAATTCACCTGGTTCAATCATCATATTACAAGTGGTGCTGGCCTTAACAGGTGGTGTGTTTTGCTAGGGCAAGGCCTGAGACCCACTCCAGCCTCTGGGCACTGCGGTTCTGCCCATCAGACAATGGCATACCTCTTTTGGGAGGGGTGTTGCCATGGGACCTCTCTCATAAACTGGTTTTACAGACTAGCAGCTTGGCACAGCCAGTAAAATGACTCCTATTATTTATTTGTATTAGAACAGCGCCTAAAGGCACAATGAAGATCTAGACCTACTTATGCTAGGTCAGTAGTGGGCAATCTGCCGGCCCCATGCAGCCCATCAGGGTAATCTGATTGCGGGCCATGAGACATTTTGCTGATTTTGACCGTCCGTAGGCATGGCCTGCCCCCGCAACTCCCAGTGGCCGCGGTTCGCCTTTCCTGGCCAATGGGAGCTGTGGGAAGCGACAGCCAGCACGTCCCTGCGGCCCGCGCTGCTTCCCACAGCTCCCACTGGCCTGGAACAGCGAACTGCGGCCACTGGGAGCTGCAGGGGGGCCATGCCTGCAGATGGTCAACATCAGCAAAATGTCTCACGGCCCGCAATCAGATTACCCTGATGGGACGCATGCAGCCCATGGGCCACAGGTTGCCCACCACTGTGTTAGATGCTGTACATACAAATAGTAAGAAGACCCTCAGGATCTTATAATCTAAGTAGTCAAGACAAGGAAAATATTGCTATCCCTATGTTTCACAGATGGGGAACTGAGGCAGAGACAGATTAAGAGGTTTGCCCATGGTAACACAAGAACTGAATGACAATCTCCTGAGTCCCAGTCCAGTACTGTAAGCACAGTACTATTCTTCCTCTCTAGCAGTAGCAGGTAGAAGCAGGCTATTTCTGCTTCAAACTACAGCTGCATTTAACCTGCCTCCCAGAGCTGTGTAAATATTCCTTTTAGCAGTTGAAGTAATTCTATTCCAGATTTATACTGCTGCTCTAAATTGTCCTTGATGGGGACAGTTGTGCGTGTGGTTGTGTGTTATAGGTATTCTTGATGGTCAAATTAGAATGCCTAGTGGTATGGACTTTTTGTGCAACTGCAAAAGTCACAAACTTGGAGAGTGGCTTAAAATCAGTTTGGATAGTGGCAGCCTCCTCTTCGAGCCCTGTGGTAGTTGAGAACTGGGGAATATAGCAACTGAAAATCTCATCTAAAATTAGATTGTTAACATATTCAGGTAAGTTTTATTTGAGCTCTGCAATGTCTAGAGCACTTTTGGGTCCTGTGAAAGACAGTTCATAAATAACAAAAATAAGAATTGCCCACAGAGGTTGGGTCTACAGGATAGCACAGCTCTCAGTGCAAAACTAGGCTTTCCAAAGCACATTCACTTGTAGGGAACTGCAGACCAGTTTCAGGTAGTACAGTGAGGATACTCGGATACAGGCCGGCTTCCTCCTTGCTTCTGGGGTGCTCAACTCCCACTCCGTCCCAGGCGCTTGCTCCACCCGAAGTCCCCTCCCCGCCTCTTCCTGCCCAGTTCCGCCCCCTTCCCGGAGCGTGCCCTGTCACTGCTCCTCCCCTTCCCCCCAGGGCCTCTGAACACCGAAGAACAGCTGATCGCGGTGAGCGGGAGGGGCTGGGAGGGAGAAGGAAATGTTGATTGGCAGGGCTACCAGTAGACGGGAGGTGTTGGTGGAGGGAGGAGGAGAAGCTGGCTGCTAAGCACCCACTAACTGCCTCCTTCAAACCAGTACCAATATCTATTGCCATTCAGTTTTATCTTTATTTACATTAGTTCTGTAATGTTGTGGGCATTCGGTCACTTTCTAAATAAATTTGTGTCTGTCTTAGGTGTTCCAGTCCTCAACAAAACCATATTGCAATACATCTCCAGAAAACAATGTGGATTTTTCCTGGACCAAAAATATTACAACTCAGTAATGCCAAAGAGTAAAGCAGCAGATAAAGTATGAAATGGATTACTGTACCTGACATATTCTTATAGATTGGTCCAACACTGTCTTGGTATCAGTAGCATAGTCTGGGCAAGGCAGCATGGCATGACTAAAATGGGCTTGCAGCAGAAGATGCGTTTTTGTGTGGGAACTGTCAAATGAATGAGGATTGACTTCAATGGGGAGATGTTTTGCCAGTTCACTGTTCATCTGATCTTCATTGTGTCTCACTGGAAGATCTGCATACTCTTCAGCATCCTTAACAAAAAAATTAAAAGGAGGAAAAATAGGTTTTTTTAGTACATAAAATGTAAGAAAGCAATTGCAATTAAGTAGCATTTTTTTGCACTGTCGTTTTTTTTAGGACATTTACAACAAACTACATGGAAATCAGAGTTAGCGCAGATTTTGCTAAAAACAACCATTTTGGCTAGTGATGTTTAAACATCCTTTTTCTTACTCATTTATCAAAACAATAAATGAGTAAGAAAAACAGTAGTTTGTTAAAATATTCAGGAACCATTAAAGTGTTTGAAATACTCTTTATATATCTGATTTTTATGTTAGAGCAGAATAGCGCAGATTTCATAGTAAGTACTGAAATATTCCTATTAGTCAAATACAGTATTTGAGATCGACTACATGACCTAATAGAGGTCTTCTATCACCCTAAATGGCCCATAAAGTGATGTAATGAAGCCAATCTTAGACTTAAACCAAGCAGTCAATAATGCACATTTTCATTTTTCAGAGAATATCCAAATGTTTCTGCTTTTCTTTACACACTCAAGACACACAGTGGGTTTCAAATCAGTCTAACAACTCTAGTCTATTTTAAATATTACAAATATTTAATGTCCAAGCAGTAGATGATCAACGTCTAAAAGATTATTAAAACTGCAAACTAATTACTTGGGATTAAACACTACCCGTCTTCTGTGCCTTGCAGAGGGGCACACATGCTGGCTATGCTTTGCAACTGATGTGTATGCAGGGGCTTTCTGGAATTTATATAGGGGGTCTAGGTAACAATGGGAGTTCCCTGTGTGTCCACATGTACGGTTTTGGGGATGAGATAGGGACAGGCTGGGCTACTAGCAAGGGCAGAGCTGGTGAATCTTGTACTGTACTAATCAACTGCCCCATGTGGACTGGGAATCCAACAGCAGCAGGAATACTGCATCCTCCAAATTGTAGCTTTGACCACTTAGTGGCTCTGCTGTAGTTCTAGGACTTAGCACTGGGGAGGTTTCCTTTTCTTCACTGTTCACATGCACCAAGTGTGTCTACTCTGGCTTGGTGTGGGAAGGATTTCATAATTTCCTAAAAGTATGAAACTTTGCAAATCAAATCAAATCATCAATATGTAATGTCTTTTGTGCCTGTAATTAAAGCAAACAGATTCCTTTTACCAACTGGGTCAATGAAAATTTTGGTAGTCTGAAAGACAATGTTGTTATAAAAGGAGAATGCCCTCATAACCGTGGATTCAGCAAAGAGACTGTTAAATTAAAGATAAAATATTCAGGGTTTTGTATCTATCTTTTACTACAGATTTGATACTATGGGCTTTAGTCTCCAATCTCCAATCAGACTTCCTGCAAATCCATATTAATTAAATATTCACAATGGTAAGTAATTCAGAGTGAGATATAGGAAAAAAAATGCTCTTTTTAGTATACCTTGGTGGACTACCATAATTCATAGTAGCTTAACACCTGATATATGTCCCAATTTATAGGACACCTTTGGAACTTATTTGATAAACGTTCTACTGTTAGTCTGTCTAATAATAAACACCACTAATATTATTTTCAAGTTACATTTATGGCACACTGAAATTACACTTACATAGTGAAACATAAATGTGAAAGAATGACTGAGTCTAGAACGTTTAAGAATAGTTAGAAATAAAAGCAGTGTCATTAATTTATTTCATACTTTGAGAGCAGATTAAAAGTGAAGACTGACCAAAGACAACTGCTGCTTAATCCTTGATGTCTCTGCCAGATCTCTTGTGAAAACTGCGGTCATTTATTCTCTGAACCTAAGGTCACAATCTTTTTAAGCCCTATAGAATGTTGCATGTTTGCTCTGCTCTTTTATTTAGCTCACATCCCCTTCAAAGATATTTTAAAGAATATTTACCAAGGAGATTTTTTACTTAGTTTTGCCTTGCAGTTTCAAGCAGCAGCAGGAGACAGGAGCAGGATCAGCCGAGCGATTCCAGACCGACTGCTATTCCTGAAAATACGTTCTCACTAGTTTTTCCCCAGTACGATGTGTTTTATTTACTTCCAAAACAGTCATCTTATTTCAGACAACTTGCCTACTTAATTTCCTGTGACTGTAAGTAAGTGAGGTTCATTTTCTTATCTGCATCATGTAGGTAATTAAAGGAAATTGAGAATGGGTAGTGAAGCTTTTATGCAACTGGGAATGAAGCTGAATGGAGGGCACTAAGGTCAGCAGAGTCCATTATATTTTTATGTGAGAGGCCGGTATGTCTGCCCTGCCCTTGTTTGTTTAGTGTAGGCTGGACAGACTACTAACTGCAAATCTGTTTCTCTGATTTGCCCAGCTGTCCTTGAATAAAGACATCTTCCATTGCAAATGTTAAATGACAGTGATTGACAACCCTATGATGAACTCTGCTTGTAACCCTCTGCTACTGTTTTCAGATAGCACAAGAAAGGACAGAATAAAGAAACATCCTTCGTAATCACCTCAAATGTGTCCTGCTGTTCACTCGGTATTTTCCATTTTCATTTCCCTTTTCATTACAAACCTCAATCTGTTCTGCAAATGCTATAGATTCAACTATGCCAAGCAATGTACAAAAATATATATTTCACTACATTTCATTTGAATACTGTACATAATTCAGGGTCTGATTAAATGGATTAAGTTGCATAACAATTTAATGTTATCACACTTCTTAGTACAAACTTTACAATTAGACCAAAAAGCATTGCTATAAATGTTCTTCCTTTCCTTGTTTTTCTCTGATGTTGTGTTAAATCAGCACTATTGTAGCTTACAGCTCACCTGCTATATAATCTTTATCTATATGAACACCTGTTGTAAAGCATAACCTGCTTGGATGATAGTCAGCAGTTGACTACAGATTTTAATTGTGTACTCTACAGTCATGCATTTGCAGCCTCGTCACACCTCCCACAGCCCTGCTGGAACGTTATGGATTCACCCACAATCATAGAATATCAGGGTTAGAAGGGACCTCAGGAGGTCATCTAGTCCAACCCCGTGCTTAAAGCAGGACCAATCCCCAGACAGATTTTTACCCCAGTTCCCTAAATGGCCCCCTCAAGGATTGAACTCACAACCCTGGGTTTAGCAGGCCAATGCTCAAACCACTAAGCTATTCCTCCCCACCCCAATATCTTCCTCTGGTCCCAGAGACTACCGTGGCAAAGAATTTCAAGCAGCCAAGCTGCCTCCCTCTCTTCCTGTGTTCTTACTGGTCCCCTTGCGGGACCCACACAAGGTATCAGCCAGGAGGTTAAGGTGGCAGCTGCAGCCCGCAATCAAAAGGACAGGATATTGGTGAGACAGGAAGGTGGAAGGAACAGATTGGTTAGAGAGCAAGGGGCAGGAAGGGTGGCAGGGGCTGAAGGGACAGATTGGGGAGGATAGTTTAGATCAGGGCCCAAAAAGGCAACAGAGCAGGCATGGAACAATTTGAAAGGGGCAGAGAAGAGGGAAGGCTGCTCCAAGCTCCCTTATCCAGCATGGCCCAAGATCTCCTAATTGCTCTCTGAACCCGTCAACCCCAGACTCACATCAGAAACACCCCCAACACCATTACCAACTTCAGGCTACTTCAACACTTCCTCTAGCTTCCCAACCCCTGCCCGGGACTCTCCTAAACCCCTCCCCCACATCACCTCTATGGACCAGTGGTCCTGGTTCCTGCAACCCCATGCTTGCTTCTTAGGGATTACAAATAGTGACTTGTTCTCACCAGTGGGAAATGTCACATCTGAAACAGCACAAAACTTCACAGTTATGTTATACCCATAGACTATAAAGCCAAAAGGGACCATTATGATAATCTAATCTGACCTCCTGCATAACATGGCCTATAGGACTTCCTTGAATTAATTCCTCTTTGAACCAGAGTATGTCCTTTAGAAAAAACATCCAATCTTCATTCCAGTGATTGAGAATACTCCAAAGCCCTTAGTAAATTGTTCCAATGGTTAATTACCCACACTGTTAAAAATGTGCACCTTATTTCTAGTCTAAGGCCTGGTCCACACTAAGCCCCCAGTTCGAACTAAGATACGCAACTTCAGCTATGTGAATAATGTAGCTTAAAAGTACTTACCGCAGGCTCCCCCGTCAACTCCGCCTACTCCTCTCTCAGAACAGGATTACCGGCGTCGACGGCAAGCACTTCCGGGATCAATTTATCGCATCTTGTCTAGACGCGATAAATCGATCCCAGAAGATCGATTGCTGGCCGCCGAACCAGCGGGTAAGTATAGACGTACTCTTAATGTGTCTAGCTTTAACTTCCAGCCATTCACTCTTGTTGTACCTTTTTCTCCTACATGGAAGAGCCCTCTATTAACAAATTTCTCTTCCCCATGTAGGGGCTTACAGACTGCAATCAAATCACTCCTTAACCTTCTCTCTGATTCAAGACTGAGCTCCTTGAATTTCCCACAATAAGGCATGTTTTCCAATCTTTTAATTTTTCTTGTGGTTCTTCTCTGAATCCTCTTCACAGCTCAGGAAGAATGTTGAAAAACTCAACACCAGAACAGAATACTAGTATTCTAGTAATGGTTTAACCAGTCCCAAAATACAGAGATAATATAACCTCTCTACTCGATATTCCCCTGTTTATACATCCAAACATCCCATTAGCCTTTTTGGCCACAGTATTACACTGGGAGTTCATGATCAGCAGATCATCAACCAAGACCTCCCATTCTTTTTCATAGGCCACGTCTACACTACTCGCCGGATTGGCGGGTAGTAATCCATCTATTGGGGATTGATTTATCATGTCTCGTCTAGACGCGATAAATGGATCCCCTAATCGATGCCCATACTCCACCTCGGCAGGAGGAGTAAGTAGAGTCGACGGGGGAGCCGCGGCGGTCGACTTGCCACCGTGAATCGAACTAAGTGTAGCTGAAGTTGCATATCTTAGATCAATCCCCCTCCCAGTGTAGACCAGCCCTAAGTCACTGCTTCCCAGTATAGAGTCACTTATCCTGTAAATATTAACTACATTTTGTTTCCCTAGCTGTATGATCTTACATTTGGCCATACTGAAAAGCATATTGCTTACTTTTGCCCAGTTTACCACGCAATCTGTATCATCTATACTAGTAATCTGTCCTCTTCACTAATCATCACCCTCCCAATCTTTGTGCCATCTGCAAACTTGATTGGTAATGATTTTATGTTTTATTCCAAGTCATTGATAAACACATGAAATAGTGTATCGCCAAGAACTAAGCACTGGGGAACCTCATTAAAAACACATCCACTCAATGATGATTCCCCATTTTCAATTACCTTTTGAGACCTGTTAGCCAGATTTTAATCCACTTGATGTGTGCCATGTTGATTTTGTTTCAATTTAGTTTCTTAATCAAAATTTCATGTGGTATCAAGCGAATGCCTTACAAAACTTTAAGCATATTATTTCAACACAATCACCTTCATCAGCCAAACTTGTAATCTCATCAAAAAAACATATACAGGTAGCTTGATCAACTTTATTTTCCATAAACACATGTTGATTGGTGTTAGATATATCACCCTCCTTTAATTCTTTATTAATCAAGTCCCCTATCAACCATTCTATTATTTTGCCCAAGATCAATATCAGGCTGACAGACCTATAATTACCTGGGTCATGCTGTTTACCCTTTTTAAATATTAGAACAACATTAGCTTTCTTCCAGTCCTCTGAAACTTCCCCAGTGTTCCAAGATGTATTGAAAATCAACATTAATGGGCCAGAGAGTTTCTTAGCCAGTTCATCCTTTTGATAGTTGTACAATTATTAAAGGCCAGACCTAAGGCCCATTTAAATCAAAGTCTCAGCCAATTCCCAGGGCCTGATCCTGCAAGCATTTGCCACTAAGTTAGACCCTGATCCTACAAACACACATTATCATCTATAGGCTCTTGAGTGGCCCCAATTAGCTTAATGGTAGATATTCAAGATAAGAAGTACCAAATTTAGTAGTGTTTGTAGGACTGGGCCCTTATTTATTTTTTCAGATTCTTCTTCAACCCACAAGAATTACTAATATATTTTGCTTAAATGATTGATATAAAATGAATGATGAAATGTGGATTTACATTGCTAGCACATCTTCCGTAAAATTAAAGTTTTTTATTTTTAAGCAGCTGCATACGCTGCCATCTACATTTAACTAAGAGACAAGAGGATGCTTGTGCAGTGTAGACAATTACAGGATCAATATGAACAAAAAAAAAAGCTTTGTGTTTTAAGTTAAGTCATGGGAACAGTAAAACTTAAAAAGTTAATGAGTTCTAGACTTTAAGTAGCAGTTGATTAATTTGTAACCGTGAAGATCTAAAAGAAACCAAAATTAGTTTCTCACATTCCAGGACTGAAGTTGTAGTCTTTATTTTATTATTTTTTTAAGCAATAGTATATTGGTAAATACCATGGAATTGACTAACCAAATTTGTGTATTTTCTTTGGGTTGATCAAGTGATCACAAATAATTACATATCTTTAATATTTTTTACAAAATATCCTGACATACATTTTGTTGTGTCTAACCAAGCCAATAACTATTTATTAATTGCCATGAATTACCCAGTATTAAAATTTTAAAGCAAACTAATAAAGGAGTAACTACTACGATGAAAAAAAAGATGGGGAAAATTTTTAAATGTCACATGTCAATCAAGCTATCTTCATTAACTTAAGTGTTAATTAATACTGGGCCAGACCAATGGTCCATCTAGCCCAGTATTCTGTCTTCTGACAGCGGACGGTGCCAGATGCTTCAGAGGGAACAAACAGAAGAAGGCAATTTTCAAGTGATCCATTCTCTGTCATCCAGTCCCAGGTTCTGACAGTCAGAGGTTAACGGATATCCTGAGCACAGGGTTGCATCCCTGACCATTTTGGCTAATAGCCATTGATGGACCTATCCTCCATGAACATATCAAATTCTTTTTTGAACCCAATTATAGTTTTGGCCTTCACAACTTCCCCTGGCAATGAGTTCCACAGGTTGACTGAACATTGTGTGTGACATTGTACTTCCTTTTGTTTGTTTTAATCCTGCTCTGTATTAATTTCATTGGGTGACTCCTGGTTCTTGTGTTATGTGAAGGGGTGAATAACACTTCCTTATCCACTTTCTCCACACCATTCATAATTTTATAGATTTCTTATCATATCACCCCTTAGTCCCAGTCTTCTTAGTCTCTCCTCATATGCAAGCTGTTCTGTACCCCTAATCATTTTTATTGCCCTCATCCGTACTTTTCCAATTCTAATATATCTTTTTTGAGATGGTGTGACCAGAACTGCATACAGTATTCAAGGTGTGGGTGCACTATGCATTTATATAATGGCATTATGATATTTCCTATCTTGTTAACTATCCCTTTCCTAATGGTTCCTAATATTCTGTTAGCTTTTCTGGCTGCTGCTGCACATTGAGCAGGCGTTTTTCTCCAACTATCCACAATGACTCCAAGATCTCTTTCTTGAATGGTAACAGCCAATTTAGACCCCATCACTTTGTATGTATAGCTGGGATTATGTGCAGTACTTTGCACTTATCAACAATGAATTTCATCTGCCATTTTGTTACCCAGTGACCCAATTTTGTGACATCCCTTTGCAAGTCAAGCTGTGAACTTAAGAATCTTGAATAATTTAGTATCATCCTCAAACTTTGATACCTCACTGCTCAATCCCTTTTCCAGATCATTTATGAATATGTTGAACAGCATAGGTCCCAGTACAGATCCTTAGGGGACACCACTGTTTACCTCTCTCCATTCTGAAAACTAACCATTTACTCTTACCCTTTGTTTCCTATCTTTTAACCAGTTACTGAGCTATGAGAGGACCTTCTCTCTTATCTCATGACTGTTAGCTTTGCTTAAGAGCCTTTGGTGAGGGACCTTATCAAAGGCTTTCTGAAAGTCCAAGTACACTATATCAACTACATCACCCTTGTCCACATGCTTTTTCACACCTTCAAAGAATTCTAATAGATTGATGAGGCATGATTTTGTGTTCATCTGTCTGTCTGATAATTCTGTACTTTCCTATAGTTTCAACCAATTTGGCTGGTGCTGAAGCTAGGCTTACCAGCCTGCAATTGCCAGGATCTCTTCTGGAGCCTTTAAAAAAAAAATCACAGTTACATTAGCTATCCTCCAGTTATCTGGCACTGAGGCTGATTTAAGCGGCAGGTTACATACCCTAGTTAGTAGTTCTGTAGTTTCATATTGGAGCTCCATCAGAACTCTCGGGTGGATAGCATCTGGTCCTGGTGACTTATTACTGTTTAACATATCAATTTGTCGCAAAACTTCTTTTATTGAGACATCTCAATCTGGGACAGTTCCTCAGATTTGTCACCTAAAAAGAGTGGCTCAGAGGTGGCAATCTCCCTCACATCATCTGCAGTGAAGACTGATGCAAAGAATTAATTTAGCTTCTCCACAACAGCTTTGTATTCTCTTCTAGCAGCTTGATTGTCCAATGGCTTTGCTGATTACTTGGCAGGCTTTCTGCTTCTGATGTACTTAGAATTTTTTTTTTTTTGCTGATAGTTTTTTTGGTCTTTTGCTAGTTGCTCTTAAAATTCTTTTTTGGCCTGACTAATTAAACTTTTGCACGCAATTTGCCAGAGTTTATGCTTCTTTCTGTTTTCATTGGTGGGATTAGACTTCCAATTTTTAAACGATGTCTCTTTGCCTCTAACTGCCACAAGTACTCCTGTTCTTTTTGCGGATACAGACTAACACGGCTGCTACTCTGAAACCTGTCTTTTACTCTGTTTAGTTATGATGGCATTTTTTTGGTTCTTTTAATTTTTTTTTTTGATTGGGGGTATACATTTAGTTCTTCTTCAATGCTTAGCCAACAGTTGGCCATAGAGATAATTTGACATTTGATCCATTCCTGCGGGGCCGTCAGGGGTTGACAGGCCAAGAGTCCAATGTTGGAACAGACTTGATGCACACATGTAATAAGAGGATCTGATGTTGGACTACCTACACCCCGCAGTTGGTGGAATTTTATCCAGAAGTTACAAGCCACCTGGAGAATGGTGTTTGCCGGAACATCTTGTGGCATTCTGGCGACATGTCCAAAAAGCATAAGAAGCTATCTGCGGACAATGGCCCCAGGAATCTGTAGACTGGAGTGACTGTAAAAGTCTGCATTATGAATGAAGTTGTTACACTTTATGCCCAATACAGGACGTTGACATTTTGTGTAGAAAGCCTCCAGCTTTGCCCAGTCTGAGAGGTACAGCATACATGTTTTGCAACCATACAGCAGTACGGAGAGGATACGGCTCGAATAGATCCTGAACTTTTAGTTCGAGCCTCTATTACTATTTTTAAACAGTTTCCAGGCAGCTTGTAGGCATTTCATTCTTATGACTATTCCTTTTAATTTCCATTTAACTAACTTCCTCATTTTTGTTTAGTTCCCCTTTCTGAAGTTAAATGATACTGCGATGGATTTCTTTGGTATTTCCCTGCCTAGAAGGACATTACATTTAAATATATTATGTTCGCTATTATGTAAAATTAAAAAGATAGAGGAATTTTTACATTATTTTACATAATCCATTAGTTGGCTCAATAAAGGTATTCATTTCTAATTAATTGTACAAATTATACCAATCTGCCTGGAATCAGAAAAATAAAACATGCTACAACTTTAACTAGATTTTTCATAGGGATTGTCATATTGTACAGTATTCTGCAATTATCACTCATATACACTCCGTTGCACATTTGTTTCCATGTAACTTAAGGTTCAAAGGTAAGCCAATATTGAATTTCAGGAAGATTTTTCCAGGTGAAAATACTTAAGTGTTTTAGTTTCAATTTCTATCTACAAATCAATTCCTGTACATTTTAGAAATGGGGGTAACAAATAAACATTCACTGTGGTACTATTATTATTTATATTGTAACAACACCTAGAGGCCCCAGTCAAGACTGGGGTTCGATTGTGCAAAGACTGCTCCTAACCCAAAGACTTTCAGTATAAGGCCCTGTTCTATCAGTGGGGCTCCATATGGATGGTTGCAGTCTGCCTATATAAGTAAGTTGAGGATTGGGGTCTTCAAACACACAGGCTATGTCTATTCTTACAGCAGCATATAGAGAACATACACCCCGCCCCACCCCCTGCACAGGTATAAATAGCAGTATAGCTGGTGAGGTATTGCTTAGGCAAGTAAAGACACGCCCGAACCTTAGGGTATATATTCTCCATGCCCAAGCAGTGCCTCACCAGTCTATGCTGCTATTTTTATCAGTGTAGTATCCCACTCACAGAGCCTTTCCCCACTGCAGGGAAAGGCTCCAGCAGTGGGGAAAGACTCCAGAAGCTCCCATGGCAGTGAGGACCAAGCCTGCTTTTCCTTGAGGCATGTAGTTACACACCCCTTACACGCCATTGCCTGTGTAGATAAGGCCTTAAGCACTTGTGTGTAACTTATCTCATGTGAGTCGTCCCTAGGGCTCCACAAAGGCACAGAGCTCCACTCACACAGATTCAGCTGCAGGATCAGGGGCCCAATTGAAAACAAGATGGAACAAGGTGGTTTATCAAACAACAGCGGGGGAGAGGGGAGAGAAGGAACAAGAATAATAGTGATAATATGAAATTACATAGGAAGCTGGAGCACACACCTTGATTCCCTAGTCAATTACAAGAGATTATTATTATTGTTAAACCCATGTCTATTTCCATCAATTAGTTTTAATAAATTATGCTAGTTTACAGCATGTTTTTGTTTGTTTTAAAACCTCTGCTTTTTTCTGTTTTGTTTATTCTTCTGCTAATTTCCGATTTTTAGGATTTATTATTTCTCTGCATATTTCCTGTTTGTTTATACCTCTGTTTAGCTTACCAATTGGTATATACATAAGTTGATTTTCACAGCAGTCTAGGGGAGTTTAGACACATATTTTCCATTACTTTGCTTTAAAAATCTCAAACATATGTTTTTTAATCCTCTACAGCTGTCTAAGTTATAATTAAAACAATACAAAATAACACAAAGCAACACAAACACCACAAGTTACTTATAGATTCATAGATTCTAGGACTGGAAGGTATCTTGAGAGGTCATCGAGTCCAGTCCCCTGACCTCATGGCAGGACCAAATACTGTCTAGACCATCACCGACAGACATTTATCTAACCTATTCTTAAATATCTCCAGAGATGGAGATTCCACAACCTCCCTAGGCAATTTATTCCAGTGTTTAACCACCCGACAGTTAGGAACTTTTTCCTAATGTCCAACCTAAACCTCCCTTGCTGCAGTTTAAGACCATTGCTTCTTGTTCTATCCTTAGAGGCTAAGGTGAACAAGTTTTCTCCCTCCTCCTTATGACACCCTTTTAAATACCTGAAAACTGCTATCATGTCCCCTGTCAGTCTTCTCTTTTCCAAACTAAACAAACCCAATTCTTTCAGTCTTTCTTCATAGGTCATGTTCTCAAGACCTTCTTGTTGCTCTTCTCTGGACCCTCTCCAATTTCTCCACATCTTTCTTGAAATGCAGTGCCCAGAACTGGACACAATACTCCAGTTGAGGCCTAACCAGCGCAAAGTAGAGCGGAAGAATGACTTCTCGTGTCTTGCTCACAACACACCTGTTAATACATCCCAGAAGCACGTTTGCTTTTTTTGCAACAGCATCACACTGTTGACTCATATTTAGCTTGTGGTCCACTATAACCCCTAGATCCCTTTCTGCCGTACTCCTTCCTAGACAGTCTCTTCCCATTCTGTATGTGTGAAACTTATTTTTCTTTCCTAAGTGGAGCACTTTGCATTTGTCTTTATTAAACTTCATCCTGTTTACCTCAGACCATTTCTCCAATTTGTTCAGAATTATGACCCTGTCCTTCAAAGCAGTTGCAATCCCTCCCAGTTTGGTATCATCTGCAAACTTAATAAGCGTACTTTCTATGCCAATATCTAAGTCGTTAATGAAGATATTGAACAGAGACGGTCCCAAAACAGATCCCTGCGGAACCCCACTTGTTATGCCTTTCCAACAGGATTGGGAACCATTAATAACAACTCTCTGAGTACGGTTATCCAGCCCGTTATGCACCCACCTTATAGTAGCCTCATCTAAATTGTATATGCCTAGTTTATGCGAGACCGTATCAAATGCCTTACTAAAGTCTAGGTATACCACATCCACAGCTTGTCCCTTATCCACAAGACTCGTTATCCTATCAAAGAAAGCTATCAGATTGGTTTGACATGATTTGTTCTTTACAAATCCATGCTGGCTATTCCCTATCACCTTCCCACCTTCCAAGTGTTTGCAGATGATTTCCTTAATTACTTGCTCCATTATCTTTCCTGGCACTGAAGTTAAACTAACTGGTCTGTAGTTTCCTGGGTTGTTTTTATTTCCCTTTTTATATATGGGCACTATATTTGCCCTTTTCCAGTCTTCTGGAATCTCTCCCATTTCCCATGATTTTCAAAAGATAATAGCTAGAGGCTCAGATACCTCCTCTATTAGCTCCTTGAGTAAATTATTAGCTCAAAAGTATTAGCTAGAAGTATTAGCTACTTGGCGATGCTTTCTTCCACTGCCAGGCTCTTCCCAAAGTCCAGGCCATAGTTACATGCAGACAGTTAAAACATCTCTCACCTTGGGTCTAATTTATGAAAAATATAGTCATATGACCAATACTAGTATATTTTATCTTCATATCTTTGTTTTGTTACAAGTGTAAAACAGATTTATAAGGGAAAACATCAAACTTACACAGATGTGCAAGCAGCTGGAATTCAGTCAAGCAGAGATTTATGTGCAGAAATCTAATATATGCATGAAGAAACACCTCTTTTTTACCCTTGCCAAAACTGACCACATGGTTAACGGCTGGATTTCAGGAGTATCCTTAAAATTAGATTACATCAAAAAATGAGATTAGAAAAGTACCCGCTAGCATTGCTGTAGCTAAAATTATATCAGCATTAGCGATGCTATTTTTAAGGAGTTTATTGCTAGCACATAAAAGTTTGTTCTTTGGTTTCAGTTTCACAGGATATAATTTATGTTTTTAAAGTTTTAAAAAATCCATTTAGATGTTTCTTCATTCTTACAGATATAAAGGGTCTAGGACAGTATCCCAATTAAAGAGAGTAATAAACGGGCATTATTAGTTCTGAGCTGTTTTAAGGACAAATATCATGCACATTTTCCAGCTTCCCATTCTAGGCAAAAGAAAAGACATTTCTGTCAGACTGCTGAAGTCCTGCATTGCACATTTGTATTTAGAATGGAAACTCTTAATTAGACTAACTCTTTGGGCTAGAGAGCTTCTTCACTCTGTTATATTTGTTCGACCTCAGTATAACTCCATTGACTTTAAGGGGTAATTTTTGAGGGGCAAAGCTCTAAATTTGCGGGGAAGTTATTAAATAGTAGCTTGGTGCACGCTTGGAACGTAAGATTAACTACCAAAGGAAATAGACTGGAGGCAAGCTTAGGAAAGGTGCAAGATACATTTATCACATGGATATCACCTCCATATATGTAGAATGTATGTCTGTTCGCATGCACAGCACACATATTTTATTCACCTATTATAGCTTTGTGCTACTAAGGCCACAAGATGGCTAGAGTCAGGAAGGTTATCTTTGAAAGCAGTGCAGAATTTCCTTTTGTGGAAAGGCTGTGCAGAAAAAGCCAGTCCTGAGGATGAATTGACATAAACACAGTATGAGCCCTTGGTGCAGAAGAAGGTGGAGACTATTCCAAGAATAGAGGCAGCAGTGAAGAAGGAATAAAAAAGTGAAAGTAAACATAGTTAGGGTGCTAGCCTGGGGCTCTGGAGGCCTAGGTTCAAATTCCCTGCTCTGTAACAGACTTCCTGGGTGACCCTGGGCAAATCACTTAATCTGTAAAATAGGCATAACAGTACTTCCTTCCTTCCTCACTGGTGTGTTGTGAAGATAAATACATTTGTGAGACATTCAGGTGCTGTGGTGATGGTATCATATACATACCTTAGATAATACATACAAAGGGAGTGATCAAGGAGGCAGGATTGGATGGAGCGAGACGGAGAAAGAAATGAGAGCAGACACACTGACTGTGAGCATAAATAGTGTGAACTAGATCTGAAAAGTAAGGAGAAGTTAGTGAAGGAATTCCAACAGAGGACTGACATGGTCTGACCAGTCACCAGTAGGACAGGAAGATGGTTTTAGCTGCAGCATTTGAATGGAGGTGAGGGATGGAAGCAGGGAGGCTGCAAAGGAAGCGGTTGAAGGAATCAAGCTGAGAGATGACAAAAGAATGAACAACAGCTTTGGTGTTAGAGATGCAGAGGAAGGGATATATTTTAGTGTTGTTTTAAAGGGGAAAGAGTGAAGAAGAGTTGCTTTGCTATAATTGAAAATATTTGGTTTGAAATAAAGTTAACAACTGATCACTGTGTCTTACAGCGATGTGCATACACAGTACTGTAAAGGTTCTTTATTGCTTTAAACATGCATCTAAGTTTAATGCCCTCAGGATAAGCACAATGGGTGTGTGATTTTTCTCAGGTGTTCTGGTGTCCCCGAGGATAGTGGTGAGTCCTTCAGACATGCCACTGGAAACACAGCTAGTTGTATTAATCTTCTAATGTGTTTGGACCTTTAACAGAGGGACAAGCACTGCTCAATGTCCTGCCTCTGAAACAAATGTTCTCCTGTACCCTTTCTATTTGCCATCTGAGTAGTGGTTTATACATTTTTATAGCTAAAAAATAAATGATAGAAACATATCTTGTGGAAGTCAAAATACATTGCAATTTAAAAGGCAGCAGCAGAGTGTTTGAACGAGAGGGCCAGGGGACAGCTTTTGGAGGGGCATGTTCTGTGCCCCTGCTGCAGTAACGGGGCCGGAGGAGCTCGCTGTCCCCGCTGTGGCACCGAAGGAGCTGTCAGCTACCATTGCTGTGCCCCGGGGGCCAGAGGAGCTCACTCTCCCTGCCGCAGCGCTGGGGCACTTCTGTGTCCCCGCCGATTATTAGTGGGGCCATGCCCCTGCTTGCTCCCCCTTGTGCATGCCCCTGAGTGGGGCAGTGCTGGTCTGAATATTTTCACCTCAACTGGTTTTAAAAACTAAACAGGGATAGGATGGGAGACCTCTAAGGAACAGCAGAAGCTGTGGAACACATCTATCTTTTGGAAATCATGCAAATATTTTCCTTAATTTGTTTTCTGAAAAGAAATATTTAAAGTTTAATTTGTAACTAAGTGTTGGGGTCTAAAGCATCACAAATTTCAGCAATGGGCTCTATTTACAGGAGAAATAATCTATATCTGAATTCCAAGGCTTCTTACTTAAATGAATTACAATGAAGAAAGAAGAGTACACAGCACAGTTTGATTTTTTTTAAATGGCTGCATCTGATAAACACCATTCATTGTACAATTACAAACGCCATAAAAATAATAAGGGAAATCTCATGTGAAGCACAAGCTGGAGCAGTGAAACAGTTCAGTGATTGCTTAAAACTGCATGAAGGGTTTAGATTTCACAAGTTCACCTCTTACTTAAATGTCCAAGCTACAAATTACTAATGGCATTTCTGATGACCAGAGGTCAGGAGTCTAAAAGACCTTTGCCACTGTGCACAGAGCAATAGAAGGTCAGCTATCTTAGCTACCAGTCTTGGGGAATGACTCAACAGCTTGGAATACGTCTAAAGTGTAAAGTTAAATTACAGACATTTGCTTCAGCATGGAGATGCTAAGAAAAAAAGTGCTAACACAGTGGAAAGAAATTGGCGTGCAAAACAATGATCTGATATTTGAAAAAAGATGTGTTTAGCAAATACTAGTGACATCTGAAATAAGAATTTGAATTTATTTAGTGCATTTTTAAAGCCCTCAAAGCACATTACAAACATGACTGTATTTCACTGGTGCTGTGAAACTTAAATATTGTAATTATGGTACTTTTTTTTACAGCTGGGTAAATTGAATACTGATTAAAAATAATTACCTGTATTTTAAAAAGATTTTCTTACTGTAAAATGCACACACTGTTAAAACATATTAAAAATGAGGAATGAACTATTGATAGCTCAATGACTTTTGGTTCTCACAGTCTATAATGTTTTTCATGGAAATTTGGGAATGATCACCATGAAAAGTGAGGGGAAAAAAAGACAGTTCAATGCTGCTTCTTTAGGAGATCCTGTTAAGTCTTTAGGAAATATTTTTCCTAAAAATGTATTCTCGAATATCAGCTGAAAATTAGAAAAATAATTTCTCACATAAGCAAACTGTATCTTTAAATAAAATAGATCCCAGAACAGGCCCCTGGGTTCATAAGAGGAGGTTACTCAAAATGTGTGGTTCCTATTTGTATTCCAAATGCAGGGGTGCGCATGTGCGCTATGTGCTGGAGCGTTTCAGCAGCAGTGTCCATTGACCTGTATCTTATGTTGCCATATGTTCCAGGCAAGGTTTCAAGAGGCCGTGAGGAGCAACACACCCTCAGTCACCCTCACAATCTGCAGCAGCAGGGACGGTGGGCGGGTATTGGAATACAAATAGGGGCCACACATCTCAAAGTACTTCCAGTTACAGGCAAGTAACCTTCTCTTCTTCTTTGAGTGATGGTCACTATATGAATTCCAAACGCGGGTGACTAAGGAGCAGTGATGATCTTGGGTACGAGAATATGATAGAAAATGCCTGCTGCAGGATGGCACATCCCACAGTCAAGTCTGCAGCTGCCCACTGTGCACTGTGAAGGTGTGGATGGAGCACCAGGTCGCCACATAGCAGATCTCATACCGGGGACGTCCGCCAGGGAAGCAGAGGTGGTTGCATGCAGAGTGGGCTGTGATCCTGCTGGGTGGTGCGGCATGGAAGTGGACAAGAGGCAGGAACATGTGGCAAGTCAGTTAAACAATGCGCAACTCCAAGATGTTGATGTGCATGTACTTCTTGGGGTGTCCACGTCCCTTGCATGGCATGGCCACCTAGGTGTGTGCCCCTTCTTGCTAGGGAGGTGTCCATAGCAAGGGTGGCCATAGGGACAGGAGTGGCGAATGGGATGCAGCGGAGCACTTTGGTGGGCGGGATCCGCCCGGTGGGGGAGGCACGGACCCAACTCGGAACACTCAAGGGCGAATCCAGGTGCCTGATGTGGGGCCTGCAGACTGAGAGAAGCCACAGCTGTAGACACCGCATGGTGAGGAGCACATCAATGGGTGCAGGCTGCCCTGAGTCCTAGGAGACAGAGACAGCAGTGTACCGTTGTGCACAGGTTGCAGCACAGGGCTACCACAAGAGCCACGAGGGTGGCAAAGCGGTCTGCTGGGAGAAAGGCTCATGCTGCTACAGAATCCGATGAAATGGATCGTCTGTATCAGGAGAAGAATGAATTTCTCCTCATTGACACAGACACCCAGTGAGATGAGGTGAGAGCGGTGACGGTCACCACTGTCTCAGTGAGGGTTGATTGCACCCTTTGTTAGGAGGGCGTCCGCCTCGTGTTGGAGGAGGGTGTGATGGGCGAGACTCCCAGGAGGCGTCGGGGGTGTGTGTGCGCTCTGGTGGGAGGGGAAGGTGAGGAATTCAGAGTAGCCATGTCATATGATCTCTAGGACCCACCGGTCCAGGGTGATCTTGCCTCAGTGGTGGACGAACAGGGCAAGATGAACCCCGAAGGTGGTAAGGGGGGACCAGAGGCGATGATGCAGGGGGTTCGTAGCTCTCGACTGATGTGTCAAAATTGGGCCTTCATGTGGTGCTGTGGCATGGAGGAGGAGGTAGTGGTGGCCAAAGGCTGCAGGTGCTGGAATCAGAGTGCCGTCGGGCTGGCTCCTGGACCTGGGTGTAGGTGGGCAGGTATGGGGGGTAGAGGCTCAGGCAGAATGACAGATTAGGTTGTTGGTTAATGGGTGGGGGGTGCGGATTGTAGATCCCCAGAGACTGGAGGGTTGCCCTTGAGTCCTTCAGTGTCCTGTCAGAGAACAGAGGTCCTGGATGGTGGACTGGACCTCTCTGGGAAAGCCCGAGGATTGTAGCCAGGCCTCTCAGCTTATCATAGAATCATAGAATATCAGGGTTGGAAGGGACCTGAAGAGGTCATGTAGTCCAACCTCCTGCTCAAAGCAGGACTAATCCCCAACTAACCCCCAGTCCATCCCAGCCAGGGATTTGTCAAGCCTGGCCTTAAAAACCTCTAAGGAAGGAGATTCCACTATCTAGTACTTCATCACCCTCTCCTTGAAAAAAGCTTTTCCTAATATCCAACCTAAACCTCCCCCCACTGCAACTTGAGACCATTACTCCTTGTTCTGTCATCTGCTACCACTGAGAACAGTCTAGATCCATCCTCTTTGGAATCCCCTTTCAGATAGTTGAAAGCAGCTATCAAATCCCCCCTCATTCTTCTCTTCTGGAGACAAAATAACCCCAGTTCCCTTAGCCTCTCCTTATAAGTCATGTGCTCCAGCCCCCTAATCATTTTTGTTGCCCTCCGCTGGACTTTTTCCAATTTTTCCACATCCTTCTTGTAGTGTGGGGCCCAAAACTGGACACAGTACTCCAGATGAGGCCTCACCAATGCCGAATAGAGGGGAATGATCACATCCCTCGATCTGCTGGCAATGCTCCTACTTATAAAGCCCAAAATGCCGTTAGCCTTCTTGGCAACAAGGGCACATTGTTGACTCATATTCAGCTTCTCGTCCACTGTAACCCCTAGGTCCTTTTCTGCAGAACTGCTGCCTAGCCACTCAGTCCCTAGTCTGTAGTAGTGCATGGGATTCTTCCATCCAGGACTCTCCACTTATCCTTGTTGAACCTCATCAGATTTCTTTTGGCCCAATCCTCTAATTTGTCTAGGTTCCTCTGTATCCTATCCCTACCCTCCAGCGTATCTACCACTCCTCCCAGTTTAGTGTAATCTGCAAAATTGCCCATGGCCAGGGAGCGGGAGTGTCCACTGCATCCACTGCTGCCTGTAGGCAGACTTTGGCCATCAGGCAGCCTTCTTCCTCCAGGGCCTGGAACCTGTGCTGCTTGTCCTGCGGGAGGTCCTCCAAGAACACTGCCAGTTTGGCATAATTATTAAAATCGTACTTTTGCCAGCAGAACCTGATAGTTTGAGATGTGGAACGGCAGAGCTGCGGAGGAGTAGAGTTTATGGCCAAGCAGGTCAGTTGTTTCACCACCTTATCCGGCAGGGTGGAGGTGGAGGAGTGCTGTCTTGCTCTTTCTGTTGCCACATGCACCACCAGTGAGGCTGAGGCAGGGTGGGAGAAAAGAAAGTCATCTCCCTTTGATTGCACAAAATAACAGTGTTCTGCCCTGTTAGGGGTCAGGGCACAGGATGCCAGCATGTGCCAGACCTCCCATGGGGGGTGGAGGATGGCCTTGTTAATGGGCAGAGCCATGCGTGCTGGCCCCCAAGGCTGGAGAATGTCCAGCAGCTGATGGGGTTGGTCCTGGACATTCCTCCAAGAGAATACCAAGATCAAGAGCCACCCTCTGCAGCAGCTCTTTTTACTGGTGGTGATCGTCAGGAGGGGAGAAGGTTCTGGGGTGTGGAGACGGGAATCCGGGTTTCACCTGGAGAGGAGGATGCTGCTGTTGGGACCAGGGCATGCTCTGGGTCCTCCTCTTGACTGTTCTGGTGGAGGGGCATGGATGGAATGGTGTGAGGCTGGCGGAGGTGGGTACAGGCAGTGGTATGTATCCCACGTGGCCAATGTGGCCATGGGGTAGGGTCCAGTGGATACTGCAGGCCCCAGGAACAAGGGTACCACTGCGGCAGGACTATGGGGTAGCCCATCTGGTACAGCGGATGCACATGGGAGTCAGAACTGCGCAGGACACAG
Organism: Chrysemys picta bellii; assembly: GCF_011386835.1. NCBI lineage: Eukaryota > Metazoa > Chordata > Testudines > Emydidae > Chrysemys > Chrysemys picta. Next base: position 77,836,656 of record NC_088793.1, read on the forward strand.
GGGAGAATGATAGCTGCTCTGCAGAAAAGTCTTCGGATTCTGAAGAAGCCTCCAGCAGCGGCAGGGCCATTGGTGCAGGCAGTCCAGCAATGGTTGGTTGAAGATCCTGGCCCAAGAGAAGTGGTGCATCTGCTGGTGTAGGTGGTCGTGGAGCTGAGAGAAGTGGGGAGGATGGGTAGGGCAGGTCGAGGTGTGCCATCAATGGTTCAGCCCATCCGGATGTCCAGGGCACATCCCGCTACCTGCCAAAGCAGAAAGGAGGGTGCACAGAGCAGAGCATGGGACCTCCCACTGAGATAGAGGAGCACGCCTCGGAGGGCTGCCGCATTACACGGCCAGTGCGGGAGTCAATGGTGCTGGAGCCGCCTTCTTCCACTTGGCGTTGCCCCCCATGTGTGGAGTTCAGGGGAGTGGCGTGGTGGGTTCCGCACACAACATCTCATTCGACTGGGCACGGCTCAGGGAGGAAATGCTGTGCGTTGCAGCAGTCCTCGACAGGGACTTGCTAAGATGTTCATGGGAGCGCTTGTGGCAATCCTTCTTGCCCTTGTTGTGCTTTGGTGGTGCTGCCGGATCTGGGTGGGAGGTAGAGGGTGGGGTGCTCACTGCTGGTGGAGGGCATTGTATTGCTGGTTTCGCCGGTCCAGGATCGGATGCAGCAGGGGACCAGAGCACTTCCTCCATGAGGAATTTGCAGAGGCATAAGAGATGAGCCTCATGGGTCCGTGTTGGAAAAGACTTGCAGGTGTCACAACGGTCTGTTGGATGCGCTTCCCCCAGGAACAGCGGCAGCTCCAGGCACCAGCGCTCAAAGCGCGTGCCTGGGGCGGCAAGCTGCGACGGGCGCCCTGCCGGTCCCTGCGAGGGCGGCTGTCAGGCTGCCATCGGCGGCATGCCTGCGGGAGGTCTGCTGGTCCCGCGGCTTCGGTGGCAATTCGGCGGCGGGTACGCTGAAGCCGTGGAACCGGCAGACCTCCCGCAGGCAGGCTGCTAAAGGCAGCCTGCCTGCTGTGCTTGGGGCGGCAAAAAAGCTAGAGCTGCCCCTGCCCAGGAAGTAGAGGCAGTGGCTGTGCTTGTCGCTGAGAATCAGCGAGGGCATGAAGCACAGTTCTTAAATCCTGGGACACGGGACATAGCCGCTGACAAAGTTGGGGTGAGCCCCAAAAGGGGCAACTCTTTACACTAACTACAGGTATGTATACAATGAAGACGACAATTAACAAGATGGTTGCTCTTGTAAAAGCTATGAGTGTGAGGAGAGAAGATTCTGACACCCTCCACGTGGTGGTAAGAGGGAACTGAGGGCGCGTCACCCCACACGGCCTCTGATAACTTCACCTGGAGCACGTGGCAACGTAAGACGCCCATGCGGGTCATTGGACACTGCTGCTGAAAACTTCCAGCTCTGTTGCATAGTGCGCATGCGCATCCCCCATATTTGGAATACATACAGGGACCATCACTCGAAGAAGAACTATAATACTATGGCGGTGTTGTGACTTTAAAATTCCCTTTCTGCTCAACATACATTGCCCCTTTCAGCAATGCCCTTCACAGGACCAAGATGGTATGTCTTTGTTAAAGATATGCTATAGTTCAATTTAAAAACTTGAAGTTGCATTATTGTGTATCAGTAAGTTTATGAGCAAGTATCTGTAATGGTTTAAATTAAGATAAAACCATGAAAGCAAACATCAGAATGATACAGCATGTATGTATGCCCTTAATTAGTTACACTTATTCAAATCATGGCAAATAAATATGATCACAGTTACTGAAGACAATATAACATGGTATAAATTGATAGCCAACTTTGATAAAGTGACTCCTTTCCAAATCATCCAGGAAACATTTATATAGTTGTGAATGTATATATCTGTGGAACTTTAAAAATGCTGATGTAAGAAGAGAACTTTCTATTGCAAGGTATTACATTTGTCATTGCAAATTTAGGATGAACATTTCAAAGCTGCCTAAGGGATCTGGCCACTAATTCCCATTACTTCAATGGAAAATGAACAGCAAAATCTTTTCCATGGTTTCTCAACTTTGGCGTGGTAAATATAACCAGGGATGTCGCAACCACCCTTCCCTTTTTATGGTCAGCTAGGATGGGGACCTGAAACTCTCTCCTCTTGTAACATGGAGGCTTGCAACATGAAAAAGGCTGAGAAGCTCAAGTAGCTTTGAAATATCAGCCTTAATATTCAAAAGTATTTCAGTGCATGACATTGACAATGTGATAATACACAACTAAGAACATCTCTGTGAGTATGCATTGAAATATGATGGTCATGAGACAAGTAAATTTCTCTAGTTCCATTGAGATTTGTCCACATTTTGAAGATAAATTTGGCTGAATTGACTGTGTTGGCTCAGGTTTAGCTGAGCTGCTGACTGAGATGATGCCAGTAATAAGTCATAATAGCAGAACTGCAGAAGAGAACGTTCCTAGCAGCTGTCTCCAAAAAAGTGATCAATCATTTTCGGTTTTAGGCTTTGATTCTGCACTGGGATCCTCCAGTGTAGATCCCTGAGTCAGTGGGACTCTGCTTAGAGGTAGGGATCTGCATTAGATCTCCATTGATGCAGGTTTGGGGCCTTACACACTCTATACACCAATGTTAATCAGTAAAAGCTCTATGTGTTGAAAAATGGATTTCAGAGTTGCTGACCTGTGGCAGCTCCCAGATTAGGGAGCCACAGATTCACATTGGTGCATTTTTCTACAAGATTAAACTCTATGGATTAAGACAACTACGTGATCAGAGAAGAAAGGGAATAAAAGGTTCAGAAGCATGAGTACCTGTCATCATGTGGTAAAGTGACTAGCAGCCTCTGTTCAAGAGAGGCTCATGCCTGGAATAAAAGAAGAACAATGTAAATTGGGAGAAATATATGGAAAACTTGGAAGGTACTTACTTGCACAGTGTCTGATTAGCAAGTCAGCGCTACTGCTCTCACTTGCAGGCGCACAAAATTTACACCCAAAAATAGTTAAAAACAACAAAAACAAAAAACAGTAAGAAGAAACACACCAAAAGCTGTAAGAGGAAGTCACAGCTGCTTCAACTAAATTTATTGGGACAGATCCTTAGCTGGTTAAAACTGGCATATCTCTACTAACTTCCATGGAGCTATGTACATTTGCAACAGCTGAGGATCTGGCCCAATGTTTTGAAGAACTCATGAGATGCAAACTAATGCTGAGACAGGAGAGACTGAAGTTGGCTGTGGGGTAACTGTCAGGGGAAGACTGTTCTATCGTGTGTTTCTCTCAGCCTGTAAATATATGAAGAAACAGAGTTAAACTGTAAGGGTGTCATCTGCCAAAACTGACAAGGAAAGATAACTAAGAATTAAAAGAGTTACAAATATGTTGGCACTGGTGTAAAGTTTCAAGAACTTCTATTAAAAGACAAAGAAAATAGAGATTTTCCATACCAGATGTCTGGGAAGATCCCATTTGGATTTGAGCTACTTAAATTTGCAATCATGTATTTATACATCTAACAGAGCTTCTGTTTCCCCTAGAATCTGAAAATTAACTAGCTTTGTAGCATCTTCCTTGATCTGCCACCCGTGCCCTAAGGATTAGAGACTCCACCTGAGCTTGTTTTACAAGCATAACAGAAAAAATTAATCTCTGCTGGCAGCAATCCCACTGGGATACTGATGAATAATGATATCCCTCTCTTGCTGCCCTCTCAGTCCACTAGAAAAGCCACTCTAACCCAACAACGTGGAAACTGCTGAAACCATTCCAGCTGTGGATTAGCAGACAGTCAAGCATCCATCTGCTCTGTGTGAATCAAGAGAAAGCAAACATGCATTCTTATAGCTAAAGTAGCATTCACCATTAACACCTTATAGCACCACGTATAGTAAATATTAAGATAATCATATACAAGAGAATAAATTAACCCACTACTTACACCTACATTTGTTTACATTTTCTTTAGTATTTTTAACAATGACAAACATAGCTTAAATTTCATGTTAGTAACCTATAGCATATCATAAATTAAGGGATTTAAGATATAAAATGAAATTTCTCAAGACTTTGTATTTCAGTTGTACCTGCAAATGTATGTGTGCTCCCACTGAGTGTGCTCACATACACATTAAATAAACACATGCAAGTACAAATGCCTCTCTCACCTCAACAGGAAAAGGGCTGGATAAGACCTACTGTGGGAAGGAATTTAGCTATCCCTCCACCCTTCCAGGGTGGGAGGGGGGGAAGGAGAGAGAGAGACTTGATGGGATATTTTCTTCCCCCTGAAGGTTGGCAAATTTGAATATTGTGTCTCTCCATTGGCTCCCCACCTTTTCCCACTGGAAGTGGATATAAATTGTCCAACCAGGGCAAGAAGGCATTTTACTCCTAAACTCTTGTTCATAATGCTTTGTGATGCTGCAAGCAGCAAATATAGGGTGGAGTTGGACAGAGCCACAGCAACTGGCTCAGGGGGTTCCCTTGCACATCCCAGGCTGGCCAACCTGGTAGGGCTCTGGCTCAGTCTAGTAGTGTCCTGCAGGCGGCCTTTTGAGGAGTGACTGTGCAGGCAGGCCCAAACACTGCCCTCAAGATTCATGCTGGCGCAGGCAGAGGTATCCACAGTGGTGGCAGGTAGATGCTTGTCTTGTTTCCAGTCCTGCTCCCCCTGAGGGGAAGCAAGAGAGGGACAGCCACAATGAATCCATATCCAGTAGGGCCAGTTGGATCTGCTCCTTTGACAGCTGGTGTGTCTTTGCCAGGCGGAGTGGGTGGTAATCTGCTCCTACTCCAAGAAATATGCTCACAAATACCTATTTGCAGGCAAAATTATCTAGTTGTGTGCACAAGTTACCTAGTTTCACATCAAAGAGATATTTAGACACTAAGAACTGAAAATCAGGCCCACAGTTTGTCATTTTTTTGGAAAGGGCCTAAGGCATCAAAGTCCTGTCTCTTCCCAGCCCGCTTAACTTTGCTGGGTACATGCCAACTGGTTTTCAATTCCTCAGCAAATGGACTTGTACTTAGATCGGGTCAATCTGAGCAGTGACCTTGGGTTTTTTTATACTACTTTCTCCTAAGATACGATTTTTTCCAAATAGTAATCCCTCCTTCTTTGTATTTACTGCACTCACAGAATACTCAGTTTATGGGCTAACCAGTCTTTCTTCTCTGTATTTGTTCAAGTCACCACTGCTCTAAGAAGTGAGGTGGTTACAACCCAAACCAGGGTCCCACATATCAGAATGCATTGCCAGCCCAGACATTTATTTGCCCGTCTGCTAACAGATGATGACACCTGTCTAGTAAAGATTTTTCTAATTTATTATCATAATCTGTTTGATCATAAGATGAAATGACTGCACAGGAGATTTGGGTACCCATATCTATTCATCCAAACCAATTCTTCTAGCTGGGAGTGCCAGATTTATCCACACTACCAATGTCTGTTACAGCCTTAAAACTACATCAAATTATGAAATAATAATCATGCACTTCTTTAAAAAAAATTACTTTGACAAACATAGAAGAACAAACATTTCAAGTGGGTGGAAAGGCTGCTGAGGTGAAGCAAAATCTGGATCTGTTTGTTCATTAAAGGCACATTTACTAAAATGTGCTTCTCACAGGTCCATATACAAACTCTATATTAATATTTTAAAACCTTAAGCAGAATTTTTGCTTTTTGGTTGCAGGAAATGGTCTACATTTTATTTTAACATTATGAATGGTGAAAAGTGTTGAAATTATTAGGAATTCTGGGGAACCGAGGGCATCTCCCAATACCAGGCCCTATGTGATGTGATATAATAATAAACAACAACAATGAAAAGATTGCTTTCTCAAAATTTTGTCTCTGATACTAAACAACCCCACAACCAGAAAGGCTGAATAAGAAAACGTAACAAAATGAACAAGAGTGAGAAATATGAATGTTAAATAAAGACAATATTAGCGTCATTTAGTTGACCCTCTAATTAAGGGCCAATCAACATTTCCTATAAAATCCGTCTTTCATGGATACCTTTTAAACTATTGATTTACATCATGACATACAGGATATCAGTTTTGTATAAATGTTAGTTGTAATTATTTGAGCAAACTTAGTTTAGCTTCTTTGTCGCCAAAAGTGAGGTTCTGCTCTGAAAAGCGACTGTAAAAATGGCACCTTCTTTCTTAACAAATCGGCTCCTTGTATGTATTCAGACTAATAGCTGCCTACTTCATAAAGCAAAAAATATATTTTTCTTTTCACTCCTGTCAGTTATGCAGAGTTCACACAACTAACACTAAGTGACCTGGATTCTATTAAAGCTAGTTCATAATAAACAGAATTGTTTGCTAAATTACAATCACTTACACCCATATAACCCCATCAAAAGCAAAGGCAAAAATTGAAGGTATACATTGACAACAACAGGATTGCACAAGTGTAGCTGAGGGTCTAATCTGGCCTGCAGAACTTTAAATACTGGTGATGATGTACAAGATAGGAAGAACCTAGCTTGACCGGCAGAGTCCAGGCTGAGATTGCGAGACTAGCTGTTGGAAAAACATATCTTTTGCCTATAAACTGCTGAGGACCTCTGATATGACGTCAATGAGAAATGGGACCCACAATGTTATTTCTTCAATCAGTTTTTGAGGTAAAACTGCATTTTAAGAGACTTTCTTCTTTCGCCTGCCTTTAAGAAGTTTCTCAGGGTATGTCTACACTACCCGGATCGGCGGGTAGCGATCTATCTATCGGGGATCAATTTATCGCGTGTAGTGTAGACGCGATAAATCGATCCCGATCGCTCTCCCGTTGACTGCTGAACTCCAGCTCGGCGAGAGGCAGAAGCAAAGTCGAAGGGGGAGTTGCGGCCGTCGATCCCGTGCCACAAGGACGCGAAGTAAGTAATGCTAAGTTGATCTAAGATACGTCAACTTCAGCTACTCTATTCTCGTAGCTGAAGTGTTGCGTATCTTAGATCAATCCCCCCCCCCGCCCAGTGTAGACCAGGCCTCAGAAATTTTTAAAATGATTTTTGCCCTGTATTAAAAAAGATACTTGACATTTGAAAACTCATATTTTGCCAGGACACTCTGGCCACATGTCGATTACCAAAGGAAACCCATTCCATTTTTAATAATTATATCCCAATGCTTTGACAAGGTACCGTTGTACCTACACTGATACCTTAATTATAACTAACTGCAATGCCAAGTGCCAGACTGTAAGTAAAGACATACACAATACAAACACAAACCTACGTAGGGTTAAATTGTCTGCAAGTTTAATTAAGTAGACAGTTGAACCAAATCAACTAAAACCAAACCAGTCCTTGCTGAACTTGCCTCAAGAACATTTGAGTTGATGACCTGTCCCTGTAATGATCTGCCATGGCTGGCAGCTACTGGTAAAGTCTAAGGTGAAGTTAATAAATGAAAGATGGTTCATGCCTAAAGTAATACACTGGCCATCTGTGGCCAGGCAATGGCACAATTTGGTAAGCTGAGTCTTCGTGCGTATTTATACAGATACACTCCTCCAATCTGTTGCAAATGGCGTTGCCCCCTGCGAATGCTGGTACATACAAATCCACTGAGCATATGCTACTTGCGATAGTAAGTCATTTGATTCAGCAGCTTCTCTGGATCGTATTTCCTCAACAAGGACAATCTGTTGGGCATAAAAGAACTCACACACAACAGCATGAAAACAGCGACGCAAGTATAAAGGTGCAGCGTGTCTCTGGAACTCCCTCAGGAAAGTGAAAACTTGCTCATGAGGCAAACGATCCAAAATCTGCCAAATGAGGACAGCAGACAGTGAGAAATTCCTCCCTGACCTCAGAGATGGCTGGAATCTAATACCAGGTGTGCTTGAGGGAAACACAACACAAAGAAAACAAGGCAGGGAGGGAGAGCAAGGTTTTTCTAAAACCACCAAAATTACCCCTGGTAAGCACACCCCACCACGAAGGAAAACACAACAGATGTGAGAACAAGTGGAGGAAAAACTCCCAGGTGACGAGAGCAGGAAGGAAGTTTGTTTAATCTAGCAAGGCCCCTTTCAGTAGTTCTGCAAGGGAAATCCCTGGCCATTTAAACTAGCCCACTGGCTGGCTTCAAGATGGACAGCTGCCACTCACAAAGGACCAACCGTCACTTCATCTTAATTCTCCCTCCATTTAAGAGCATTGTTACAGGCCTAACCACTGAAATGGGAAGAAATACCTTCCCTGAAATTGAATAGATAGCTGCAGGACAAGTGTAGCACGCTCAGGATTATGGGATCACTATAAGAAAGAGGAGAGCCAGGAAAAGTGCAATGACTGCCCCATCAAGTCTGACCACTGCCTTATTTGTGCACACAGGTGCACGGCATTAAAATCCTTGATTTGAAAGAAAGACAGAAAGAAAAGACTTCATTATCACAAGCTACTGAAATAAAATGATTGATCTGGATGACCTGGAAGATTAACCCTCAGAGCCATACGATAAAACATACTGTATGTTACTTCCATTGAGATTGTAATCATATTACTGTTTTAATGAACAAACTGAAATTTAACAGTGATTTTCACATATCAACAATAAGACTGTATAGTAATTTAACAAAGTGATGTGATATGAGTCCTGCACTTAGGACGGAAGACTCCCATTCATTGTTACAGACTAGGGACCAAGTAGCTAGGCAGCAGTTCTGCAGAAAAGGACCTAGGGGTTACAGTGGATGAGAAGCTGGATATGAGTCAACAGTGTGCCCTTGTTGCCAAGAAGGCTAACGGCATTTTGGGCTGTATAAGTAGGAGCATTGCCAGCAGATCGAGGGATGATCATTCCCCTCTATTCTACATTGGTGAGGCCTCATCTGGAGTACTGTGTCCAGTTTTGGGCCCCACACTACCAGAAGGATATGGAAAAATTGGAAAGAGTCCAGCGGAGGGCAACAAAAATGATTAGGGAGCTGGAGCACATGATTTATGAGGAGAAGCTGAGGGAACTGGGATTGTTTAGTCTGCAGAAGAGAAGAATGAGGGGGGATTTGATAGCTGCTTTCAACTACCTGAAAGGGGGTTCCAAAGAGGATGGATCTAGACTGTTCTCAGTGGTAGCAGATGACAGAACAAGGAGTAATGGTTTCAAGTTCCAGTGGGGAGCTTTAGGTTGGATATTAGGAAAAACTTTTTCACTAGGAGGGTGGTGAAGCATTGGAATGGGTTACCTAGGGAGGTGGTGGAATCTCTTTCCTTAGAGGTTTTTAAGGTCAGGCTTGACAAAGCCCTAGCTGGGATGATTTAGTTGCGAATTGGTCCTGCTTTGAGCAGGGGGTTGGACTAGATGACCTGCTGAGGTCCCTTCCAACCCTGATATTCTATGATTCTATGATTCTCTTTCATAAGATTTTTTCCCTTAAACACTAGAATACAATAAAAACAAAAACATTAAATTAAATTATGCTATAGTAATGGGGAACATTTATCCATTTTACAAGCCTTCTGTCTAGGTACTAGGAAGCATATAGTACAAATCTTTCACTATAAACAAATAATTTAATTGGTTCTGTGGGTTTAATTTTAACTTTGCTTGAGCATTCTTTCTAGTTTTTTTAAAACTGGCAAGTAGAAACAGATATGGAATTACATAATTGTAACAGAAGAAAAAAGTTTGTTTATCATAGATGAAAGAGTGAGTGTCTATAGGAGTAATGGGGCTCACGTTTTATTTCACAAATGTCAGATTTCTTCTGCTGCTTTTTAACTTAGCTCTTCCCTCCTTGTGCTAGAAGAAAAAATACAATATGCCACAGTCAGCCAGCCATGAGTGGTGGGCATTGTCATTTTGATTTACCTACTGATTGTGCTTTGCTGGGAAGGCAAGCAGCACCAGGTGTTTTTAGTTTAAAGTTAGCTCCAGAACTGAAAATCAAACAATGATGGTATTACTTATGTCTGGGGAGACACTCAGAATTGAGGTCATCAGACTAGAATGCCTGCAGTGAAAAATTCACTATGCCATCTTGTTTGGAAAAATGACTATGTTCAAGTACTACAGAATGAGCTGTGTTCCGAGCTGCTCCATCTACTGGGACTAGAGAAAAACAAGGTAATTCTCATTTATGAATTAACTCCCTGTTTTCTGCTGCAAAGTATATGTTACTAGGGCTGAGCTAGAGATCGCCAATGAGATATGAAAATCATGAAATATAGAAATTGTAGTATTTTGTTTTCCTTTCATGACAGTGATTAAATTTATTTCCACTTGAGAATAGGACTTTTTTTGTTTTAGTGAAAATGGACTCATTAAGTAATTAATGTAGATATAATTGGGGTAGTGCCTACAGACTCCAATCAGGGATCAGGTCTCCACTGCACTAGGCACTGCACAATTGAGTAAAACAAAGATCAGCCTCAGAGTGTCTAGGATGATGACGATATGCAACAGATGGAACGGCAGACAAACAATGGACAAGATAATAGTGAAGATAGGTACTTTTGCATAAGTAAGCAGTTCTACTGGTCAAAATAGTCACAGATGGCCAAACTACATTAAAAATGGTCCTATTTATGAATAAACACTTGGATTTTTAAAACAATTTTGTACTGCAAAATTTCATTTTGATGAACATCACATTTCACACTGGAACATGCAATATAACATACTATGTGATTAAATGCAAAAAGCAGTCATTTCGTTTCAATATTGCACAAGACAATTTGTTTGCCTGTTGAAATGGCCTCCAACAAAACTGTAAATATTTTTGTGAAATGTTGTAAAAATATACAACTTGTTTGCATAGCATTGTCTGTTAGTAATATTGAAAATTTATTATTTGCTAGTTCCCATGTTTAAGAGTCTTAACTTTTAGTCATCTGAATTCTATTATGTTTTATCATTATAGCACAGGAAATGAAAGAAGTGCATAAAGTTTGGCATATAACAAGTCAATATTGTTGCAAAGATTCTTACATATTACAAATCCAGGTCTATTTTGAGATATCCCTTCCCATAAATACATTATTCGGATTATCTCCCCCATTTGCTACATATTATTATTAGGCCTTTGATTTTGTCACAGAAATTTTTAATAAATTTTACAGCAGAGGTGTGGGAAAACAACGAACATGCCATGGAAAGAGTAAGCAGAGAGCCCACAGGTTTTGGTGGGAGAGGGGGTTTGGAGAGCAAGCCCACACCATGCTCATCCTACAATGGGGGTTTCTGTCCTGTGGAGCTGGGCCCGGCTTCCCAATCCAGGCATTGCGACCTAGGAAAGGGATTTGCAGCGTCACTCAGGTTTGGCATGTCCACCCCTCTGTAGGTAGAGATGGAGGGCCAGATTTGAGTGGCATTGTAACCCCATGCACTAGCTCACAATAATGCTCAGTTTGGGGCCATTTCATGGACTTTATTCAAATTTGATGGCTTCTGTGACAGGGTATACATACCCTGCTCTAGGCAGGAAAGGGTTAATCCCACACTATGGATGAAGGAAGTCCCGCCCCTCAGACCATGCTGGGCATGCTCCAACTGCTGTGCTAGTTTAAAAGAGAACAGCCCAGCTCAGTCTGGGCTGACCACCAAGGAGGAAGGATGCTTGGTGGAGGCTCCAGCCTAGGAGCCATTACAGCCCTTGCCTGCAGGAGCCGGAGATCTCGAAACACAGACCGGAGACCTCTTGCCTACAGCTGACTGGCTGGAGTCAGAGTTTAAGGGAATTAGCTGCATCGAGGAGTCTGGAGACCCAGACGTCATATAGACTGCAACTTCAGGAAACCCAATAGGAAGTGACCCAGGGAAGTGGAGTGAGTGGTATCTCCCACCCGTGTAAAGTCAGCATGTTGCGGTTGGATTCCCAGCTGACCCAATGGCAGACCACTCCGCCACTGTTAGGGCCCTGGGCCAGAGTTGGGTGGGCCCGGGTTTCCCTACCCTGGCCGCCACCCACTTTGGTGATGGCCCTCGGATGTGGCTATTAAGCCTGTGCTATCCTGCACTCAAGGACCGCTGTATTGACTCTGGCCACTAGGACATGCAGGCCTGAGCTTGGGGGCCGATATATTGATTCCGGCCACTAGGCCACACTACTCTGTGCTTGTTGGTGGCCATATTGTCTCAGGCCAGGCCAGAACCCAAGGGTCGCTGCTTTGATTCTGGCCTTTGGGCTGCAATGTTGCGAGGCCCAAGACTGTTTGGTAGACTATAACCACGGTGTCAGCACACCCACAATCCATCCCGAAGGAGGGCAGGGTGTGCATACACCACAACAGATGTCCATGACAAAACAGTAGCCTTAATTATTAATCATTTATTGTCATGCGCTTTGGAAAAAAATATGCTTACAAATTAAACCTCTGAGGCTACAAATGGATCTGCGTAGGTGAACACCTAATGAAAGGATATGAAGAGAACATGATGTATACAAATTAAGGCCCTGATCCCGCAAAAGATTATGTATGTGCTTAACTTTATGTGCTGTGAGTAGTTCCATTGAAGTCATTAGAATTAACTCCCAGTATATGAAGTCAAGCATATGCATAAACCTTTACAGGATTAGGGCCTAACATGACTGATTGCTCTTTCATGTGAAATGAAGTTTGAGTGGTAAAATATATGTAACCAACAGCTCCCTACACCAAAATCCATTCCTAAAAAAGAACAACATGCTGAAAATAGTCAGTTTTAGATGTATATCCCTAAGAAAAACTCACAATAGTACCTTTACCTCTTTTGAAATTGATCAATACATCAATAAGCATCTCTTAGAACCTGACTTGTTTTGTAGAAGTGATCTAACTTTTCATGAATAGACTCAGAGAACAGAAGCAAAAATGATTTAATAAAAATCTGGCTTATTGCGTTAAAACCTTAATGCCTCATGCGTTTTTACTTGCTAATAACAGGGCGGGACCAATAATATTTTTATGGCGTCTTGTGCAGAAAGCAAAACACAAAATTGTCCACTTTTTTGTAGAAAATTATTTCACAAATCATTAATTTCTTTCCTCCCAACTAAGTGAAACCAGCCTCAAAAGGTTCTTGCCTAAAACAGGACATGGGCAGTAATAACTTACATATTGATACAGAGTAAGGTTCCAGTTCTACAATGAAAACTTACTCTGTTCTAATACAGTCCTGCAAACACTTACAAATACTTAATTATGACTAGAATAAGATTGCCAAGAACATGCACTAATGGTGACATACAGAATATAAAGAATGGCGTAAAAAGTCAGTGAAATAAACCCTAAAAACAGAAAGTCACAGCAGTTGTTGAAACAGGGGGAGGTGATCATAGACCTTTTCTGTTTTAACTGACTTCCCACTCACTTTTGGTACTTACATACCAGGAAGTACAATAGCTGTCTCACTAGCCCACCCAATCTGGTACCAGAGACAATGCCAAGTTTTCTGTCTAATTCCAAGAATCCAGTACAAGCTACTGCAACAGCATATTGCCGACTTCAGGCAGAGATATAGGGGTTGGATATGTGGGCACTGGAGAATGAATTGATGCTTAGATCATGGGAAAAAAGGCTATAGCCCCACAAGTACAGCACAGTTCCTAACCATGGTTGTGGTCTCTTAGGATTATAAACCTCCAGGTATAACGTAGAAGAAAAAAAGCCCGCTCTGCGCAAAATTTGCATTTGCTTGGTAGATTTTAATTTTGATTTTTAAAATAATTTTGACAAATATCAATATTTATTTTTAAGCTTTTTTATCTATTTAAATTTTCACAGTTGCAGGAAATTATGCGGGAGTCAGACAATTGGGGGAGGCTAGACAATTATTTAACGACAGTTGATGCTGAGATTCAAAAAGTTAAAATGTTACAACTATTAAAACAAAAACTGTCAACATCACATGCCAAAATATATGAAGTAAATGTCCTTAAATCAAACTCCAATAAGTTCTCAATTGGCATTTTTCTTACTTTGACTATCTATCAATTTTGATAACCACCAATGGAAAATATTTTTTTTTTCAGTTTGTGTGTGCATCCTGAAATTGACATTCACTAACATTTACCAATAAAAATCTAATCCTTCCAAGCCTACATTTAAGGTATAGGAATAAGCACAGAGAACCCAATGAGCTCCCTCTTGTGGGGAAAACAGAGAAAAACAGAAATGAAAGAGCAAAATGACAGGCAGCTAAGCAAAGGAGCTAGAAGATGGCAAGAAAACCGTCATTTTTTGAAGTTATGTAGTGTAAACTGATCTGATGTCTTTACAAAAAGGTAAAACCTGTATCCATTTGCCCAGCCACATAATCACATTAAGTCAGATAACTAAGCCCCATCCTGCAGCTCTTGGAACTATTCATGTAAGTAAGAGATTCCCAAACTTTATTTTTGCTGCATCCTCTTTTGGAGATTCATGTCCCATGAGCGGGACCCCCCCTCAGCACAGAGGAAAGAGGGGAACCCTTCATGGTGCTGAGTTTGAAGTCCATGCAAGGGGGTGGGATGGGGGAAGGAAAGAGGAGGGAAATCCCCATATGACAAGAAAGCTCCAGGGCTCCTTCCCTGCAGAGGAGGGGTACTGCTAAAGCAGAGGGGCCTGTGGGAACGTGTGTATGGATCCCATAGGTTCGGCTTTGGGCAAGGGGTCCTTAGGGCAGGGATAGCTCCTCAGCCTCACAGATCTGTGGAAGTCCAGGGTGACTGGATGAGGCAAATCCAGCATCTGGGCCCAACAGTGGGCAGTCAGATCCAACCCCAGGGACTGCCCCCTTCTTTGCCCCCGCCCCCTGGCACAAGCAGATTCACAACTTCCTTGCCTCTCCTTTGGTCCCCATCTCTCCCTGAGAGAGCTACCACCTCCCCACACCTGCCTTAGGCCCTGCTGCCCTATGGCAACTCCCCATGGCTGGCCTGTTTCCACCCAGCACAGCCCCCATCTCCACCATGACCAGATTCCCACTCTCCCTTATAGAAGACTATAAGGTAGATAGAAAGCTGGCTAGCTCGTCGGGCTGAACGGGTAGTGATCAACGGCTTGATGTCTAGTTGGCAGCCGGTATCAACTGAAGTGCCCCAGGGGTCAGTCTTAGGGTTGGTTTTGTTCAACATCTTCATTACGATGATGGGATGGATTGCACCCTCAGCAAGTTTGCGGATGACACTAAGCTAGGGGGGAGGTAGATATGCTGGAGGGTAGGGATAGGGTCCAGAGTGACCTAGACAAATTGGAGGACTGGGCTAAAAGAAATCTGATGAGGTTTAACAAGGACAAGTGCAGAGTCCTGCACATAGGATGGAAGAATTCCATGTACTGCCAAAGGCTGGGGATGACTGGCTAAGCAGCAGTTCTACAGAAAAGGACCTGGGGATTGCAGTGGACGAGAAGCTGGATATGAGTCAACAGTGTGCCCCTGTTGCCAAGAAGGCTAATGGCATACTGGGCTGCATTGGTAGTTTGCCAGCAGATCGAGGGAAGTGATTATTCCCCTCTATTCGGCATTGGTGAGGCCACATCTGGAGTATTGCGTCCAGTTTTGGGCCCCCCACTACAGAAAGGATGTGGACAAATTGGAGACAGTCCAGCGGAGGGCAACGAAAATGATTAGGGGGCCCTGAGAAGAGGCTGAAGGAACTGGGCTTATTTAGTCTACAGAAGAGAAGAGTGAGGGGGAATTTGATAGCAGCCTTCAACTACCTGAAAGGGGGAGGGGGGTCCAAAGAGGCTGGAGCTAGGTTGTTCTCAGTGGTGGCAGATGACAGAACAATGAGCAATGGTCTCACGTTGCAGTGGGGGAGGTCTAGGTTGGATATTAAGAAAAACGATGTCACTAGGAGGGTGGTGAAGCACTGAAATGGGTTACCTAGGGAGGTGGTGGAATCCCCTTCCTTAGAGGTTTTTAAGGCCCGGCTTGACAAAGCCCTGGCTGGGATGATTTAGTTGGTGTTGGTCCTGCTTTGAGGAGGGGATTGGACTAGATGACCTCCTGAGCGCTCTTCCAACCCTAATCTATTATTCTAAGAGCCTTCCTCTTGTTATCCACCCCCCATTCCTGGCTCTGCAGTGCATGGCCTCAAAGCTGCGGGTGCCAAGTGTGCCCTGAAGGATGGGGAGTGCCTGCCCCATAGGAAGAGGCAAACGGGAGGGGCGCAGCAGCTGCAGGCAGCAAGATGTCAGCACAGCACTGGTTGTGCTGGGTAATGGTAACAGGTGTCCCGGGTGGAAGGCAGACTCTGGGACCAGACTCTTCCCATCCATCCTCCCCAGGTCACACGCGCCCTGATAACCTCATTGTGACCAGGGGCATGCCCCATTGTTTGAAAACCTATGATGTAAGTAAAGGCTGCAGGATCACGCCCATATTTAACTAATCTGAATAATTACCAAGCAGCACTCTTAAGTACCAGTGATTAATCACTAATTTTACTAGCACTAATAGACACAAAGACTCTAATCACTGTATCCTGATTTCTCTGTCATAAATCTACCCCTGAAGCCAGGAATCAGCCAGCCAGACATTTTCCCATGAGAAGAATCAGGCCCATATACAGAGAAGTCGCGTATCTGCTCTTGAGCACTGGATCCAGCAACAGCAACAAAAATGATTTAATAGAATTATAGCTCAATGCCTTAAATCCAAACTTAGATCTCTGTTACACCCTCTCCACCTTTGTTTGGGAATAAAATGAGACAATCTCCAAACACCAGTAGAGAGGACTCCAGCCATTCAGTCATAATTCATTAATGTTTTCCCATCAATAAACAATGTAGCAAGCACCATAACCCAAAATGTTCACAATTGAGCTACTTTGGATTGACACCATCTAAAATGTGACCACAGGAAAGGTGTGTGTGTGTGGGGGGAACCCTGCAGGGCAACTTCCTTCTCATTCCCAATCGTGGCAATCGGAAAAACTCTAGGTACGCCAATAAAGGTCAATTATGTAAGGACAAGAATCTGAGTTTCATCTCCCAGCCCAAGTTAGAATACAGGTCTCCTGGAAACAAAGCTAACTCAATTTCAGCTGAAATCTATGAAATTCAATGTTGATAAATGCAAAATAATGCACACTGGAAAACATAATCCCAACTATACTTACAAAATGATGGGGGTTTAAATCAGCTGCTGCTATTGAAGAAAGATCTTCAGGTCATTGTGGATAGTTCTCGGAAAACATCTGCTCAATGTGCAGCAGCAGTCAAAAAAGCTAACAGATTGTTAGGAACCATTAGGAAAGGGATAGATAGGAAGATAATGCCATGGTGCACCCACACCTTGAATACTGAATGCAGTTTTGGTTGCTCCATTTCACAAAAAGATACATTAGAATTGGAAAAGGTTCAGAGAAGGACAAAAAAATAAATGATTAGGGATATGGAACAGCTTCCATAAAAGGAGAAATTAAAAAGACTGGGACCCCATTTCTTAGAATAGAGACATTAAGGGGCAGATATGATAGAGGTCTATACATTCATGAATGGTGTGGAGAAAGGATATAGGGAAGCAGTACTCACCTCTTTACATAGTGCAAGAATAGGGGGTCACCCAATGAAATTAATAGGTCGCAGGTTTAAAACAACATAAGGAAATACTTCTTCACATAATGCACAGTTAATCTGTGGAACTCACTGCCTTGAGATGTTGTGAAGGCCAAAAGTATAACTGGCTTCAAAAAAATAATTAGAAAAGTTCATGGAGGATAGGTTCATCAATGGCTATTAGCCAAGATGGTCAGTGCCACAGTTCCATGCTCTGGATGTCCCTATAACTCTGACAGCCAGAAGCTGGGGCTGGATGACAGGGAATGGATCGCTCGATAATTGCCATTCTGTTCATTCCCTCTGAAGCATGTCCAGTGGCCACTGTTGGATGACAGGCTACTGGGACAGATGGACCATTGGTTTGACCCAATGTGGCCATTCTTATGTTCTTATGAAACCCAAGCAGATGACAAAAAACAGGGTATAAGAGTGGGATGCAGGGCTCACAGGAAAGCAACTGTCTTGGTCACTAGGAAGAAAGTTAAAGAAAATCTTGCTTTTGCCAATGAATTTTTATTTTGAGAGAAGGGAGACTGTCAGTGTTATGGTCTGAGTGAATGTGAACCAGTTTACCACGAGATAAATTGCAGGTACCCAGTGGTAGCTGTCTGGTGCATAATTCGGAATTATCATCATTTGCATGGAATATTGGATTGTGGGAAAATATGCCCTTGAAGCTGTTAAATACAATTGGTGGAATTCATAGATTTAAGGCCAGAAGGGATCAATATGGTCACCGAGTTTGACCTCCTGAATAAAACAGGCCAAAGCACCTCACCTAATTTGGCATGAATCAGTGTAAATTCCATCCTAAACCCTCATGTTGATTACTTTCCCTCTTACAATCTCACACTTCTGCTTTCACAGCCTGCAAATTACACCAATGCTGCTTGATGTCTACATTGCACCACCATACATGTCGCTGCTGAATTTTGCTCAATAGAATTAATTTTTGTAAAGTTTGTAGTTCTGAAGGACAATGAATAAAAAGAAAGATACCTATACTTCAATGCTACAGACTTTTGCAGACACACTTCAGAAGAGTTTAGGAAGTTATTTTTAATTAATGTATTCAAAGGACGTCAAAACTTTAAAAGTAAGACGCATCAGCAGAACGATTAAAATTATAATCATGTTTTGCGATGTTGACATGCCTTTTCTACTATGGGCTACAGCTTTCAGTGCCAGCATCATTAAGAGATTCTTCAAATTACTTTTTAAATATCCTTTTCCCGTAGGATTTTCACTTACATCTAATTAGACTACTTACCCCATGCCATGTAATTCCCTGTTGCCAAAACTGCTAAATGTTTCAATAAGTAGGAAGAGGGCATCAATGGAGCAAGACAGATGTAATGTTATTGGTTAACAATAGTGGTGTGAAGCAACTGCCTTAATTATAGAGCTCATTAATTCAGTGTTGAGAAAAAACTTGGCGATAATTCTGTTAAAATGCCTAATCTTTTCAAGACAGCATCCGATTGTGAAAAACTCATTTTACACCTTTAATAAAGAAAGATGGAATAATAATTTAACTAGCAATTATGAAAACTAACATCTGCATGAAAATAAGTAAAACTGTAGGCTATAAAGGTTATTCACCATTAACATAATAAGGATTCCACACTTCCCTTGCTCTGTTTTATCGTTTCAAGTTTACATATGAAAGAATTTGGACCTTAATTGATTTTATTTTAGTCTAATTAGTTTTAACAATGTAAACAAACATTTTATAAGTTCCAGCAGTCTCTTGGATTTTTAGCAAAAATTTTACGTAGGAATGGGCTTCAGCCACAAAGTTTGGGTCTGAAATTCCCCAGAGTTTGAAGATGTTTGAAATTGGATCCATCACTAACTTCCTAGTGTTAGGAAGAAACTTTCCTTACTACTAGCACCTTGGCAAACAACAAGGATCTGTAGTAGGACCAGCATTATTTAACATATTAAATGAAATTCAATATAGATAAGTACTAGCTGATGCACACAGAAGGAGAAATTTAAATACTGATGGATTCTACATTAATTGTAATCACTAGAGAAAAACACACAGGCAACACTATGGACAGCTCTGTGCCCAACAGTGGCAAAAACCAAACAAAAAGTCAGCCTGCATTAATAAAGGGATAGAGACTAATAACAATAAATATTATAATGCTGTTAGGTAAATCTATGGTATGCCCGCATCTGGAACACTGTTCTCTTGGGTTTCCTAGTAAATACAATCTCTTTCTCAGAAATAAAAGGCCCAGAGAAGGACAATGAGAATGATAAGAGACATGAAAAGCTTGCCATATGAAGAGAGACTTTAAAAGTTTACCTCGTTGAGAGAGAAGCTAACTAACAGTACATACATTACATACCTCGCTAGCACAAATATAAATAGCACTGTAGACAGTGAGGCAGTGCTTAGGTGAGTAAAGACACGCCTGAACCCTACATGGTTCTCAACACGCTCAAGCAATGTCTTCCCTGTATTTTTAGCAGTATAGTGTCCTGCTGTCTCCTTGCAGCCGGAGCTTTTCCTTACTGCAGGGAAAAACCCTGACAAGAGGGAAAGGGTCTGGCAAGGGAAGGCAGAAGAGAAAAGCTCCAGCAGCTCCCTGCTGCCTTTCCCCTGCCAGAGCCTTTCACTGATGTGTGTAGTTACATGCTGCAGTGTGGACACAGCCGGCTTTTCGCAGCAGTGTGTAGCTACACATACCCTACATGCTGCTGCCAGTGGTGTGCAGTGTGAACATAGCTGCGGGGGTATATGGTAGAGGTATAATAAATACTAAAGAGGAGGTCAGTCAGGCTTTTTTTTTTTTTTTTAAACTCTCCCTCATTGCACAAGAACAAGGGAACATTCCAATAAAATTAAAAGATAATAAATATAAAATTGATAAAAGTACCCCCCCCAAAAGTGGCAAAGAGTATAGCATCCAATAAAGGATTAGATGGTTACAATATATTGGCTATAAGATCATCATCCTCGGTTACAATAACCAAAATAATATTTATTTACATATTTATATAAAGACTCTCAAACCTCATTTTTCGTTAAACAAGAGATGCACTAACTTTCTCGCATTATGGGAAAAAATTTCCCTTAGCTTGGATTATTATTATTAGATTATGAGGATTTCACATCTTCTTCTAAAATACAGACAACTGATCATATCTAATGTGACAATGTCTGTGTTTCTGTACGGAGGAGTCATTCATGGATATTTTCCCCTTTCTGAGTAAGGAGGAGGGAGCACCTCTATTAATAAAGCTCATGGCGCACTTGGAGGAGCCCAGAAATCCTCAGACAGTTCAACCCTTGGATGACTGGATTTTGCTGTTCACAATCTACACCACTGAAATCTTAGAGAAACAAGACGACAATTCAGAAGGCACCTTCACATGTGAGAGTACATGGTGTCTCCAATATTCTCCTAGTCAGTCTGGGACCTGTCTTTATCATCAGATAAGATATGGCACCTTGCATATTTCTATCTAACATTCAGCTAACAAGGTAGGTGACAGAGTTCAACATGAGGCAATGGAAAACTACCAAACTTTGGAAACAATGTAGGTCATTAAATACTTCAAGGACAGGGTAGAAATGCTATTTAATCATGTTTGTGTGCGTGCATGCACATGTACAGGTTCACTAAAGTTATTTGTGCCTTTTAAAATTAAGACATATATATTAAGATGAAGAAAAAGTTATCACTTACTGACAGAACTGAGAGCAATTCTTCAACACTGCATTCAGGTTTTAACCGATCCTTGAACATCCTAACAGTTTGATGCTTCAAATAGTAGTAAGAAGCAATGCGGCCATATGTCAGAGGTTCAATGCTACGATTATCCTGTTAGAGGGGAAGAAAATATACCATGAAATGTATAAAAACATGTGTAAAGCTTTTAAGATTGTATTTTAAAATAGACAGCGATGAAAATAAGATTGCAAAATGGTTCAACAGCATGATACTAGTCCAGTTGCCAAACTGATTGGAAAAACCCAGTTTTCAGCATCGATAGTCTTGTGAGAGGCTCTATTTCTGAAGTCAGACATGAAATTTCAAGATCTAAGAGCGGGAGTTGTTGCAGGAGTTTTGGGTTAATGCAGGGAAAATCTATGGAATTGGGTAACAATTAGATAAACCAATACACGAACAAACAAAACTGTGCTGAAAAAAATAACAGATTGTCATTAAAGATTACCTCGACTGTATTTTTACTGACTGATTCTTAAGAAAGTATAAATTAGTCTTACCTCCCCAATTTCAATACAGTAGGAACATTCCAGGTCAATGAGGGATTTCTCAACAAGGTTTGAAAGGAACTTGTTCATGGTGTCATGGCTCACATCATCTAAATTATAGTAACTAGATAAATTTAAAACAGATTAATTACATAAGCACACTGTCAATATTTAACAATAAGGACTATGAATGTAACTAGACTGCCGTTCTAGAAACATGCACAAGCAGCATGGATGAAGCAAGAATCCACACTGGTCATGCAATTAAACATAGAATTGTTCCCCTTTAGAGTCTAAAGAGAAATCCATGCTTCTTTTTGGTGACTCTTAAATGGACTCTGGCAGTAGCCAAAACAATACTAGCATCTATACATGAAAAGATAACATTTTAAGTATTAAACAGCTGAGGATAAATCAAACAATATAAAATATTTTATTCTGTAAACTGGAGTGTTTTTCAGTTTGCATGGCTACAAGCTTAAATATGCAATATTATCTCAGGTAAGGATATATTTCCTTTAATCAGTGAAGAGACGGAGAAGTAAATGTTTTAATAATTTTGGAATAATAATAATAATAATAAAGCTAGCTGGATTGATACATTTTGAAAACACATGGAACACCCAAGTTTTGATTTATTAAACACTAATATTTTTCAGCCTAATTTTTCACAAAACTGAAATTAATCAAAAAAGGCATTTTACATTAGGAGTATTTAGTACACACTATAGTGTATATTCTCCTGGTTCTTCTATTTATGTACATTTATCACATTGTAGAGTAATAATATTTCTTTGCTATCTGAACTAAA
Source organism: Chrysemys picta bellii (assembly GCF_011386835.1). Classification (NCBI taxonomy): domain Eukaryota; kingdom Metazoa; phylum Chordata; order Testudines; family Emydidae; genus Chrysemys; species Chrysemys picta. The sequence continues at coordinate 77,859,200 of NC_088793.1, forward strand.
GAAAGATATTTCTAAATGAGCCAGAACATTTTACTATAGCTATGCATGATAAAAGACTCATTGACATTTTGGACCAACTCCTTTACTCGTTATTAGCAGAACTGAAGTCTATGGGCCAAAACCTCAGGTTCTTATTCAGACAAAATTAATATGATTTCAACGGGAGTTTTGCCCAAATAAAACTGGAGTAAGGACATATGAATTCAGTCCCATACGACCACTCAAGAAAGAAAGTGAGGAATTGACTCTACAATTGGTAAAGGAAATGAGTACAGTCTTAAATTTTAGTTTCAAACATTTAAAAATAAATTCTGAAATAAAGCAGTGCAATTAAAACACTATTTTAAAACATTTTTAATATAGAAAAGGTCAACAATTCAAAAGCACAATAAAAAAAGAGGACACTGAGTTGCTGTGAACTTATGCCTCTTAAATCTGTAAATAGTTGATTTTTTTTGTCATTCAAAAATAGCACAATGAAATGGATGCTACAGTTAAATAAAGATGCTCTTTCATTCACACTTTTGCTTCAGTTACATTAGAACTCTTCCTAAAATTTCACAGCATTGCCACCGCCCATTCAGCTCCACCACTGGTTACAATGGAAAGTTCTAGAGTAGTCCAGCTGCTGCTGCTACTAGTGCTTTGAACATCTCTTCTGAGCAGTTAGACACCAGGGCGCCTAGAATGCCAGTAGCAGACTAGAGCCCTGTTTCCACTACTGCTCTGACTGTTGCTGATGCACTGGTGTTAGCCAGTTAGGTGGGAAAATTTATAAGGAAAAATAAGTCTCATTCCACACACTCTTTAGTGAATTGCTACAGGTTTCCTTTAATCTAGCATTAGCATCAGAGACTGTAGAAGTTCAACTGATTTTTTTAAAATATCATTTTGGTAGCATATTACAACTACTTTTGCACAGGTATAAATGACTACAACAAGACCCTAATATTTTCAATATACTCAGCTTACATTGTGTTCAAAGCAAGAGTGCTGCCCAAGTAAAAACAAACCAACCAACCACCTTTAATGCGTGTTAGATAAAAACTTGCGTATCATAGGTGATAATGTATTCAGAGCAACTGACCTGTCCAAAGAGAAGGTAATTTGCAAGAAAGTTATTCCTGTATTCCTTTCCCCAACACATCATTAACTTATTTCAGTGAACCTTCAAAATAACATTTTATTGATAAAAATGGAAAGCATTTTACTTATCTTTATCTTTTATTTTCATTGACATGACTTTTTTAAAATTTCTCTTTCAGATTGCACACAGCAATAATAAAATGATCGCAGCTTAGTGCCTGATCCTGGTAATGCTTATTTCTGGGAGATACGTACAGCACTATGTAATGAATTTTTCAGGATCAGGCCTTATATTAGTAATTTAATCTTATCAAATTCTTGAAAGTAGCTTTGTCACTATTGTTGTATTACATGTTCTTTGCCTAATTTGCCATTCTTTACAGCTTAACAAGAAATCATGATAAGCAAATTTCTTCTGAGAACCCTACAAAACATAATATTTTTGCAGACCTTTTCAGATGTTTTCTAAATTTGCTGATATCTACACTTTTGGCAATTTTGTAGGGAAAAATCTTCCAAGTTCCCAATGCAAATCTACTTCAAAAAGGAGAATTTTTAACTTATTTGTGAGCTGGAGTGAAGTACTGTCAGCGTATATTAACTAGTATCTGTAATAGGGTAAATATAATATTAACCCTACCCAAGGGAGCTTCTCAGTCATTCAGTGCACTTTTATCCCAATAAATAGTGTAGCCATTCAACTGAAAAGACTATATTACTTTGATTTCAACAATGATTTTATGAATGAGATTATATAGTATTTTGATAAATGCAGATCTGTTTGCATGCTAGTATGTTCAAATTGTACAAACTGTACTTTACATCAGTTCTGCTATGAAGCTATATTACCTATTTAATTACAGATAAAGAATAAAAACAATGCCGTTTCATGCTCACTGCATTGAACCATCTAGTCATTATTTTCCCTTTGCTATAAACAGACAGCCTATCTTTTTATCAGCACACCATTTCATTTATTTCACTGTGAAACCCAGTTTCACAATAATTGACTTGTCAGAAGCTCTAATTTATGAGGCTGGGCTCTGTAAGCCTTTTCCTATATTGGGCTCAACCTGCACACAAGCAGGGTTGAATATTTACAATGCTGTTAACAGGTGCTGAGTTGTTTAATGATTCTAATAGCCAGAAGCGTACTGAGAAAGCCAGCGGGATCACAATTACAGGCTGTTTGAACACAACAATTACTCGTCCCCTGAGAGGTGTGAAAGTCAAAGGCAGTTTTATACTAACACCATCTAGCACATGGGCTAGACAGGCTAACTTCCATTAGTAGTCCACTGGGAAACAGCAATAACAAACCCCTTGGTAACATAAAAATGTACAAAGTATATAAAATTTAAACAATCAAAAACTGAAGGAACTAACTTTTTATTGTCTTAAAATAATATATTTAAATCCTCAAATCTAGTAGAGTTTAGGAAGAATAATAAACCATGAAACATGAATTTATTAATCTAATCTAATCTAAGCAAGTGTGGAATTTCATCATTTGAGAGTGATAGAGAGACGTGTAGCAACATAAAATGTAGATGAAGTTACACAAAACATTTTGGATTTAATGTGGATAGTGGCAATCGTTTCCTGTTTAGCTTATGTAAACCTGACCTGAGATCTCTCTGAGAAATTTTTCATCAGGCTCAAAATGGTCCTGCTATAACTGTCAATGCTGTGAAGTCATTTGTTACAGCCTCATGTTTTTTATGTTCAGGTTATACGGTAGTAATAATGACACACATAATGAAAGCGGGTTGCAAAGACAGCTGAAAATATTACACAAATAATCTTGCTACTGTGAAGGTTTTCTCAGGATTTTTTTTCTTTAATCAAAATCTGCTAAACTGAATACCAAACTCAATGTATGCTTTTTGAGACTTACGATTTTGAAAACACAATACCCTTTACGTACAAGCTTTAATAAGGGACACGCATTCATTGTCATCTTCATATGTTCTTTCCCTTGGCTTGTGGCCCTAGGCAGCCAGAGGAATTCACTGGGAATGGCATTTTCTGAAAACGTTCCTGGCAGTGAGATGTTTGTGGTGAATCCATGTTATTGAGCACATCACTGTTAGAGGGAGCACAGTAAGCAAGTCCCAGCAGTGTCTGTGGGCGTATATTGTATTGGGGGCAAACTCTTGAAGAGGCTGTGATTCAGTATGTTTGATTGGGAAGGGAACTGTCCAGCTTCATTGGAGCTTGTTACTATTGGGCTGATATATTACCATTGGATGTGTAGGTTATAATCTTTATGAGTACATGTGTCTACTTATTACTGTCTCGTATTTGCTTACTTACTGAAAATTAATAAAAATTGCTTTTGGCAGGTTATATATTTATTTTAATGTATTCCTTTATATTCCACGGCAGCAAGAACTCTGCTATGTCTCACTTTTTTGATTTGGATTATGTTCATCAGAGGACTCCAAGCTATCAGATCCCACTTTCTCGGAGGTCAGAAAGGAATTTGCTAGTGGGTTTATTGCCTTAATTCAGACCTTCACATGTAGTTTTGCTACATAAGTGAGTTTTTACCACAAATTCAGAAACACTGGGCACCTGTACATTTGAGGCACTTATTTACTTTTCCTGTTGTATGCCTAGATGTACAGTCCATTTGGACAAAGCATGATCCAGAAGAGCAGCTGGATCACGTGATTTGGCTTCTCAGTGTGCAAGTGTACAACATTCTCAGAGAAGAACTCGCCATTCAGAATAGATTAGGGAAGAGAAGGAAGGTCATGCTTGTGCAAACGCCCAGCACGCCAAGATTTATGAGCAATAGACAAGGCTGTACTGCAGAAATTCCTCATTATCTAGATTTCTGACTAACACTGTCAACTCCATGATCCTTCTTTACCCACTGAACTGAAATTAAGGTTTTGCTAAACTGATATACAGTATAATTTTTTTTGGTAATGAAATGAACCAACTTCATAATCTCAAAACATGCTGTCAATAAAAAGTACTACATTTACATACACAATCCCAGAGAAATATGAATCACATCATATTTCTGTGCTTCCCAAGGTAATTGGGAAAAATAAACTCATTACACTACTTAAATAGTGACATAAGTGTGCTTCATATTTATGACGTAAAAACCAACATCTGGAACTAAACAAACTCAGAGGCCAAAAGCACAAAGTAGATAAACAGGTGTTTATCAGCATGGTCTATTAGTCCTGGTTATGGGTATTAATAAATTATTATGCTGCAATGTAGTCCCATCCTCTTACCCCTGGACTTTGATTAATATAAATCCCTCTACTCTGATTGGCTATTACCCTTAAACTTCCCCATTCATAACAAACATGGGTACCACAACTTTTGAGTCTTCTTCCCTTCCGTTCTTCTCATTTCACCTAACCTTCTGATACACACCTCTTTTTCCTTTGAAGAAGGCTTAGCTCCTCTTTACTAAGAACAATTCCTTTTTAAAGTAAAATGAGAGAGAAAGGTAATAAAGCCTAGGGGCTTGTCTACACTGGGAATTTTTGTACTGGTGCAACTGTACTATTGCAATCCTCTAGTGTAGATTCACTATATGGGTGTAAAAAATGACTTTTGCCAGCATGACTTAACCGCAGATTGACACCAGCATAAATCATTCTGGTGAAAGTCACCTATCTTTTTGAAACGTACCAATATTAGGGAGTTGCATTAGTGCAGTTACATCAGTGCAAAAAAAAAAACCCCACCAAAAAAAAAACGTACCAATATTTGTGCAGTTACATCCCAAGTGTAGACAAGCCCTAATACTACTTGGTTTAGAGAAGAGATGAATAAGAGGAGCCATGAAAGAGCTGCATAAAGCAATGGTATAGAGAAGACTGTTCTGGTCCTCCGAGTTACCTTTTCTCTTAATACAAAGTAATATCCAATGAAATTAAAAGGCAACAAATTTAAAAACTGATGGAAGGAAATGTTTAGTCACACAAATAAAAATTATTCAGTGGAACTCATGACCACAAAGTATTATTCAGGGTAAGAGTTTAGCAGGATTTTAAAAATATCCGACTTATGTGAATAGTAAGAACATTCACAGTTATCCCCATTTGTAAAGAAAACAAACCTTCCTATTTAAAGAGCACATGCCAATAACTAAATGGTGATGAAGAAAATTTCTATGTATGGATCATTTAATAATTGTTCATTATGAGATTTCTTACACCTTCCTCTGAAGAATCTGTTTTTGGCCAATGTCATAAATCACTGGACTATATGTATCATAAATGTGAGTATTATATTATCATTGTATTTAATTTCTAGAGTTATCTGCAGCAAAAGGATTGATAGGGGGTCAGAAATTTAGGTGCCCTTACAACTTGTGGGCATATAGATGGGTAGCATGAAGGCATTAGTCATTGAATGCTGAGGGTTTTGCATAATTGCTATTTGGTCACTGAGAAATAACTATGGATTGATTATGAAAATTATGCTACTTTGAATGGTTAATAATAGCCCTCAGTCTAGTAATAGAATCTGCACTTTGAAGTAGAAATAACCATAATATGCAAATTAGACACACTTAGCCAATCAATGTGCAAGAAACTGCATATGTGAGATATAATGAAAAATTGTGCACTAATAAGAACATCTAATTGACTGAGACAATTCCATTTTATTATAATTTATGCTACACTATTCTTTCACTGTGGTAAATTCTCCAAGGTTGTCACAAAATGGAAAATCTTTTAAGGACAATCTTTGAATGAATCAACAATAAAATCTGTCATTAATGAACATTCGATTTACATAAAGAGAAGTGATTTCAATTCCTCACTTCAATGTGTAGCTATATGGAGAGAAAGTTTATCACCACATTAATGTTCCAACTGCAAAATTAATTCTGCTTAGTGTCACATATGTAGTAGGTTTCTATCCCTCTTTTTCTGATTAAGTGTGTAGCATAAAATATTGGAGCTTGATTTTAAAAAATGTTTCAAATGGTTGTCTCCCTTTTGAAGAAAAAGTTGGACTAATGAAGTCTATCCTTTCACAAGGTTAATAGAATGGACAGAGTCTATTAATTTCACCCAAAGCCAAGAATCTCCTTTCCTTACTGATGAGATGTAGTCTTTATCTAGGTCTCCAACCTGCCAGCTGTGATAGGCTAATCTCACATTTTTTTTTCCCCCCACAGAACAGAACTCTTGGCCAGTCTCATTTTCTTTGGCCACAGCCTTATAAATAAAGATTGATGTGGAAGCACCTTGTGGCATGGCACAGTACCTGCTTGCAATCAAGATAAAAGCTTTAACTCAAAACACAAATTTCAAATCCCTAGAATATTTAAAAATGACTGGCTCTTAGTAAAATAAACAATGGACTGGAAACTTGGCATGTTGTGATGTATTCATTTGGACTGCCCCTCTCATTTATATATCAAGGCCTATTCATGGTCTAGTTAACAAAGTGGCTACTATTCAGCATCCCCTGAACAATACCAGCTGCCAACATCCCCACCCTCCTAATCATGGGCTCAATTACTCTTTTTATCAATAAAGTTAGGAACCCCGCTTACAGATAACAGGACAGATGGATTCGGCAATTCAACAGACCAGGGAAACTAAAATAACTCAGTAAAAGTAAATAATGTAATATTTACATATCTGCAATGCCATAACTTAAACATATTAATATAGAAGGTATGACAGATTATTTAAAATTTGTTGCAGAAACATTTTCTTATATCTATTTTATGCATTCTAAAGTATTGAGATGTTAAAGTCTGATATGGTGCCCCACAAATTTAGAATAAGAATGAAAAGTTCTGAGGTCATTTTTTGGGATTTATTTTAACATTTTGAATATTGTGATGAACTTTTTATTGCTATTCAGCAATGGAAAGAGAGAGGTTAAACTATATCAGATACCTGGATACTTAAAATGAAAACTTTCTCTCTCAGAAAAGGTAAAAATCAAATTAATATGGTTTACATAGTCATGAGTTTACAATAAGACTAATGACTTTTTATTAGTGGACTTTGCAGGTGTAGTTTGACGGATTCTAAATTTGTTTATACAGCAGTAGCACATAATAGGCAATAAAATAAATGATAATTTAAGTCTATTACATACTATCTAAGCTGTTCATTTGGAAACATGACATCACTGTGCATTTATACAATACCTTTCAACCCAAAGAATCACAAAACACTCTACAAATCATGCATGCAGGAATTACTTCACTCACCACCATGCAAACACATGTTGGATGAAAAGCATTAGCTGTTTCACAGCGGAGAGGAAGGCTACAAAACAGCTTAGGGCCAGAAGTGAAGAAGAATTATATAGCCAACTGAAACTGCAGGGGGAATTCAGACACTGTGGACAAACTGTAAGCATCAAAACTGGAATATAGCCAGAACACTTCTACTAGTGTGAAAGGAGATATTAGATCCTTAAGGACTACAAGTGGTTAGGACCTTGGTTTTATGTAATTCAAAAAATGAAGCTCCTCTATGGCACAGTACTCTCCATTACTATACTGGGAATTAGCTTAGAAGGAAAAGCGTGGTTTTGAATGAATCTGGAATCCTCCTCCTGAAGCACCTGAGTTTTCCTTAGGTGCTTCTCAATGAAATACTGACTAGCCTGACTAGGCTAACTTTCTAATCGCACAAAACTGAACACCCTAGCCCTGCCCTGTCCCTTCTCTGAGGCCTCTCTGAATCTAGAAAGAACACTGTGTGCATAAATGCAGGTGAAGGAGGGAGGAAATAAGAAGCAGGCTGTTGATGGCTTCAACTTGCGTCTGTATTGTTCCATGTGTGGCACTCACACAAACTGATGCAGGACTCCTATTTCATAATCTGCTGTCCCATCATCCACATTAGCAACGCCTACCAGACTTCACTCTGAAGTGGCCCTCACCAGCTCAACGGATCTACCCTTTTAAGACTCTGGACTATCTGCCTCACATCTCCACATCATTCTGTGTTCCCCATACAATCAGATCCTAATCTCCCCCACAAAACCATTCTGTAAGTATCCCTATCCCTTCCCCTTCTGCATCCACTTGACTGTCTCCCACCCACACCACCACTACACACAGAGAACTCCAGGTCAGATTTATTCACTTTCTCCCTCAGCACCTGTTGAGAAAACTTTGCATTCAATTTATCACATGTGCTGCTCTCCTGGCCAAGATTATTCAGGGATTCTGGCTCAAAGCAGCAATTTGTCCTTAAAAATTAATGTTGAGTTATAACTTGAAATGTACGTTTTCATATTATGTACCATCATTAGAAAAATGCTTCAGAAGTAAGGGGCATCAGTAAACATTAACCTCAGGTAAGGAACGTTTTGTATAACCTAGACAGTTTACACATTAGTCAAATAATAACTGTATTGTATCTATATCTACCTATGTAATCTATTTTGTATTCAAGAAACCTCTCTACAAAGGAGACTTACGTTGGAGCTTGACACTGCTGGACAGAAAACTTGCCAAATTAGATCCACTAATTAAATCATTTAAACATGAAAATCCAGTATTAGAATTCATTTCTTTATAAAGTTCTCCTATGATTACTCATTACACTGAATTAGCATTTGTGCATGCAAATCCACAACCTGGTTTCTCTCAGTAGCCTTAATAAGCACAAAAACAAACTCATACAAGAAAAGACTTTCTGTATTTTCCATTTTCAAAATGCACTTGCGAAGGTTGCTTAAGAAAGATTCAGGGTGAAGGCCTAGATGGAGAATATAGAACTAATGAAGAACTAAACTTGGAGTTAAGGCAACTTGTTATTTGACTATTTCCACTTGTGAATTTAGCACTCACAACTGCTTATAAGGAACTCAAATTAAAAATGCTGCCAAGTGCTATGGAATTTGCTATGTGGTTATGTGAGTATTATGATCCTGCGTCAGTCAGATGGTATTTATGAAATGGCAAATCCTTTGTTCTCTACATATTTTGGTTGGTGAACATATATTCAAAACAATGTTGAAGCAAAGGGGGAGCTACATGGTTAGAACAGCTCACAATGGTTTGCATACCAGCTGGAGCAAGGAAAGATGACAATAATGGTCAACTACATCTTTCCCAATCTCTTCTAAAGATGGTAAACATCACATAGAAACAGCTGATAGCTATTCCATCAATGATTAAGCAATTCAGCTGATGATAGATTGTCGATAGGAAGCTGTGCGTAACATGTCACTGTGATCACTAAAAAACAATATTAAAACCATAAAGAGAAATATATAAAGCAATTTGACCAGCTGGGCTTTTAATTTAGGGATACGGTTAGCAATTTTGATTAGGCCTTCTTAATAATATGACTTTTTAATTGTTACTGAAATGTAAAGTCTAAGTTATCTACCAACAGATGTTTTCATATTTTGAGAAATGTTGCGAACCATTTGCATGTGCCTTTCTTTCCTAGGACTGAGTCTGTATTAGCCTGATTGTCAGACATGCTGAGTATTCTGGACTCTAATTATAAACAATGGAAACTTAGTTACACTACTTTTTCATTTTACACTCACCTAGGGTTCATGATAAGACGACGGAAGAAGTAAGTCCAGGTGATGTAATCCATCGCATCCTGCTTGGAAGTAATAGTTCCAGCAGCAATTTCAGCATTCAAGTGATCAGAGAGCACTTCCAACAAACTAAAGGACACAATGGAAAAAGGCATCTGTTAACTTTACAAAGAACAAAAATTGTATTTTGTGGAGTCGTACATAACCAACACACACAGCCCTTGTCTATAAAAAGCAAAAACACCTTTTAAAAAAAGAGTTTAAAATTTTTAATCTAAAAATATTTTTTTCCCACGGGGGCGGGGTGGGAAATGTTCTCGTAATGTCACAATCATCATTACAGGTTAGAGCAACCATGTCATGCTAATAGGATGCAACTTGTGCATGCTAAAGGGCTGTAACTCAATTAGTTGAGAATTAAATCCAAAACGCAGTACTCTTAGGACATGTTTGGAATGGGATGGAATTGTAGCTGTCTGGAATCATTTATGCATACTGAATGTTTACCTTGTTGTTGGGATGTTTACTGTATGAATATATTGGTTTAGTTTAATAGTGGGCGGTAAGGAAAAACAAGCAGACATGAAAATAATGGCTCAAGATAAGCAATCCCTGAAGCAAACACTTGAGGATTGTTAAGAGACAATGCCCAAATGTTAAGGTTTGAAGATTTTACTTTCTCTGGAGCCAACCTGCAAAACTAGTTTTGGCCGGAAGGGGTAAAGCCCAGGAATGCAGCAGAACAAAAGAATGTTGGCAGTTTAAGAGAACTGCGTTTTGGATTTAATTGTCAACTAATTGAGTTACAGCCCTTTAGGATCTCTCTCTCTCTCAAGCGAGGGAGGAGTTGTTTGGGGTAGCCAGCCAGAAACACAGGCACCTGGTTCCGGGGTCTGAAGAAGTTAGGCCTGCCTACGTTACCATCGGGGGATAGTAAACCTTTAGGTGAGACGATATTTTTAATCTGTTTACTATTTTAAAATTCTTTTCCTCTAAATATTTTGCTCCTACTGTTAAAATAAACAATACTTTGGTTTTATAAAGGCTGTTTTGTAACTGTACATCACTGACTATAAAAACAACAAAGAGTCTGGTGGCACCTTAAAGACTAACAGATTTATTTGGGCATAAGCTTTCGTGAGTAAAAACCTCACTTCTTCGGATGCATAGAGTGAAAGCTACAGATGCAGGCATTATATACAGACACATGGAGAGCAGGGAGTTACTTCACAAGTGGCGAACCAGTGTTGACAAGGCCAATTCAATCAGGGTGGATGTAGTCCACTCCCAATAATAGATGAGGAGGTGTCAATTCCAGGAGAGGAAAAGCTGCTTCTGTAGTGAGCCAGCCACTCCCAATCCCTATTCAAGCCCAGATTAATGGTGTTGAATTTGCAAATGAATTTTAGTTCTGCTGTTTCTCTTTGAAGTCTGTTTCTGAAGTTTTTTTGTTCAATGACAGTGACTTTTAAATCTGTGATAGAATGACCGGGAAGATTGAAGTGTTCACTTACTGGCTTGTGTATGTTACCATTCCTGATGTCCGATTTGTGTCCATTTATTCTTTTGCGGAGGGACTGTCCGGTTTGGCCAATGTACATGGCAGAGGGGCATTGCTGGCACATGATGGCATATATGACATTAGTGGATGTGCAGGTGAATGAGCCCCTGATGGTGTGGCTGATGTGGTTGGGTCCTCTGATGCTGTTGCCAGAGTAGATATGGGGACAGAGTAGGCAACGAGGTTTGCTACAGGGATAGGTTCCTGGGTTGGTGTTTCTGTGGTGTGGTGTGTAGTTGCTGGTGAGTATTTGCTTCAGGTTGGGGGACAATAACAGAACACCACTGGCCATCACATACAGCCCCCAGCTAAAACCTCTCCGGCGCATTATCCACGACCTACAACCTATCCTGGAAAATGATCCCTCACTCTCACAGACCTTGGGAGGCAGGCCAGTCCTTGCTTACAGACAACCCCCCAACCTGAAGCAAATACTCACCAGCAACTACACACCACACCACAGAAACACCAACCCAGGAACCTATCCCTGTAGCAAACCTCGTTGCCTACTCTGTCCCCATATCTACTCTGGCAACAGCATCAGAGGACCCAACCACATCAGCCACACCATCAGGGGCTCATTCACCTGCACATCCACTAATGTCATATATGCCATCATGTGCCAGCAATGCCCCTCTGCCATGTACATTGGCCAAACCGGACAGTCCCTCCGCAAAAGAATAAATGGACACAAATCGGACATCAGGAATGGTAACATACACAAGCCAGTAAGTGAACACTTCAATCTTCCCGGTCATTCTATCACAGATTTAAAAGTCACTGTCATTGAACAAAAAAACTTCAGAAACAGACTTCAAAGAGAAACAGCAGAACTAAAATTCATTTGCAAATTCAACACCATTAATCTGGGCTTGAATAGGGATTGGGAGTGGCTGGCTCACTACAGAAGCAGCTTTTCCTCTCCTGGAATTGACACCTCCTCATCTATTATTGGGAGTGGACTACATCCACCCTGATTGAATTGGCCTTGTCAACACTGGTTCGCCACTTGTGAAGTAACTCCCTGCTCTCCATGTGTCTGTATATAATGCCTGCATCTGTAGCTTTCACTCTATGCATCCGAAGAAGTGAGGTTTTTACTCACGAAAGCTTATGCCCAAATAAATCTGTTAGTCTTTAAGGTGCCACCAGACTCTTTGTTGTTTTTGTAGATACAGACTAACACGGCTACCCCCTGATACTTGATCACTGACTATAGACTCCCAAAGGGAAGAACCACAGATGTCTGAACTCAGTTGGACCTGATGGATAAACATGGTTGATACACTGGATATGTCTACACTGCACACTAAGACCGAGCTCTCACTTAGGTTGAACCCAGGTCTCCCTTCTGTACACATACAAAAATCAGTCTGAGTTAGGTCAGCAAGAACTCAGGACCCAGATCCTAGGACCCTGCTAAGGGGATGGATCAGAGACAGAGTCCTGCTGTCACTTGGGCTTAAGCCCTGTTATTTTGCATGTGGATGCAGGTCAAGCTGCAGGCCCAAGTCAGAAGGTCTGCATAGTATAACATGGACATGTTAGCACAACTGTGAAACCCAGGCCCAGCAACTGTAAACCCAGGTGTACAGTGCAGTATGGATGCTCAATCATGGGCTTAGAAACATCAAGTCCACACACCTGCATTCCACAGGCCCAGGTTTACAATGCAGTGTAGACACTCTTACTGAGTACTGTAGCATAGGGCCCGATCTAAGATAGGGAGTGCTGGCTTGGAATTCCAACTTAGGAGAGGTCAAGACAAAGCCTGACACGTGAGGAGGAGTGCTTAGAGAGACCAGACGGGGACAGAAGTGCAGCTATTCCTGTAATTGTGCCATGAAAATATCAATTTATTTTTAAAACGTTTACTGAAAATGTAACGGTAAATGCAACCAAAAGGGAATAACATATAATACAACCTTTTGGTATACAAAAGGAGGGAAAGAGTTCCAAAGCTAAGGAACCTTCAGAAAAAACACATGCCAATGGCAACCTCTCTTTTAAACCAGAGAGCCTCTAGCTCAAAAGCCTTTGATGATCATAACCAGAAACCAAGATGTGTCTCAACTAATCAGAGATTTATAAGATTAAGGTCAACATCTAAGTTTTTGTCTCAAAATTTATCAGCATATTATCTGTTTATATTAAATAACATAATGAAGAACATTTCAATAATATTTCAATGAAAAAATCAGGATGATCATTTGTGTATCTGATTAAGAGAATGTTTCTATTTTTAGAGATATTTCTTAGGAATCAGATAGAAAGGCTGCCTGGTTTATTGCCAAAATAATATGGTCTGGGTAAAAAATTTGCATTTTAATACACTGTTTTTTGTCTAGAATTACATCATACTGAAGACTTCCTTCAGGTTTTTTTTGTTTCTACTGATAATATACTTTTCTATGCATTTTTTCTAGTGTGCCAAACACTGAGCATAAGTATTTGAAACAAAGCACATCTGTAGGTAACATCTGATTGGTTAAAGGTTTATAAACCCTAGTTGTTCCTTAAGAAAAAAAGGGTACATGATTGTCTATGATAGAGGGGATTATACTAGCTACCGTTATATGTACTTGCATTGAATTGACTAACAAATGATAGATCATGGATTAACTAGTGAGGTTAGGAGAGAATCCAAAATATTTATTTGTTTTCCTATTTTTCAAAAATCTTGCAGCTCCCACTTTGAAAGAAGTATTAGCAATTGTTTACAAGATACATTTCCCTTTGAGCTTGATATCTCTATATCTTTTAATAGGTCTAGAATAGTATGAAAATCCCATGCGAAAAGTACTTAAGCTTTATCTGATTTTTTCTCCCTACTAAGTACTTTTGTGACCAAATTTTCTGTTGGAGTTGTCGGGAGCATAAATAATTATTCTACATTCGCTTTCAAAACAGCCTGAGAAAGCACCCAGAAGCAGAGTAACATTTATCTAGGGATGCACTAAACACATGGAAGGACAACTGTCTTTAGAGGTCCCAATATTTTGGTGCATCTATGTCCCACTTCACTTTCATCTACTTCACATTTGCTGTATGCACTTTTATCTGTTTTCTTTCCTGTCAAACTTTACCTTGATTCTACTGGAAAAGGTTCATAAAGAAACTTTTTGTAGAAGTCTTTCTTAATATCATGGACTAAAATCACAGCTTTGCCTTGGTCATCAAACTGTGGTCTACCAGCACGTCCCATCATCTGAAGTACATCTACAAAACAGATAATAAATACATTTATTTTGATACAATTTACAGCATAGGATATATTGTTTCTCTATAACCTCATTTACCCTTCCTTGTTTGTTACTCCCACTGGCTAAATCTTGTCTAAAATCAGACTGAAAATTCTTTGTGGCAGGGACTATGTGTTTCTAAGTGTTTGCACTGCACCAACCACAATGCAACCCCAAACCTTACTGGGGCCTCAAATACAAATAATAATTACACATGAAAAACTATGGTAAAGAATAACGAGGAGTCCTTGTGGCACTTTAGAGACTTACAAATTTATTTGGACATAAGCTTTCGTGGGCTAAAACCCACTTCATCAGATGCATCAAAGACCATAATGCATTTGCACAAGAGGGCTCAATTAAGGACTCATGGGCAACCACAGATTTAGCAGCTCCTAATTTTCTAGTGTTTGACTTTGCAAATGCTTTGTTAACATTTTTTTAAATATAATTTTCCAGAGTTGTGGGAACAACTACAGACGTCTATCAATTGAGCTTCATTAGCATGCCAGAATAGGGGAATGGTGCCACATACTGGTCTAAAGGATGCTCAGAGGAGCCTCCCACATAGTGAAGGTCAGTGGCTAGGGTGCTAGCCTGGGCCTAGGGACATCTGGGTTTAATTCCCTGCTCTGCTGCAGACTCTGTGTGACCTGGGCCAAGTCACTTAGCTTCTCTGTGCCTCAGTTACCCATCTGTAAGACAGAGACAAAAGCACTTCCCAACCTCACAGGGGTGTTGTATGGATAAACATATTAAAGATTGTGAAGCTCTATGATATTATGATAATGTATGGGGCCAGATAAGTGCCTGGTAGATCTGTCTCTTTCACTGCCAGGAGGTGGTAGCTCCTGCCTCTTGTGGGGCCCCACAGGATAGATGGGGTGCTGGGGCTAAATACTAGGCATGGTGGGGAACATTATGGAAGAGAGCCTGGGTTTGTTCTCTCTGTTGCTTCTCCCCTCTCCCCAGGAGTGGAGGGTGTTCTTGCTCCATGTCCAAAGGTGGGTGTGGGGGGCCTATGACAGTGGATCCCTGGTTCTTACAGGGGAGCCCAGTTCAATGATCACTCTCTCTCTGTCCTCATTCTGGGAGTTGGAGGAATACCTGACCCCATGCTGGGAAATAGAACACTAGGGAAATATGCTAGGTTGGTGGGGGAGAAAGAGACGGTCAGGAAAGCCCATTCTGGCTTTCCCCCGCCCCATGCTCCTACTACAGCTGCTCTGGTAGCTCCCCCGCATTGCCAGTGCAGTGTCTTCTTCTACTGCTGGTGCGTTCGCGCTGGCAAGTGGTGGGATTTTTAGAACATTCAGTAGTTTTGTCAGGCTGCCAAAAATGTTCTGAGGAATGCAAGTGAGAGAAGGGACATTGTGATTTTTAACACTTTACAACTCAGCTAGATCTGAATGGAATTCAGGAAAAGAAAAGGCATCTTCTATCATCTGAGGCGTTTCTTCCTGAGGCGTATCAAAGAACTGCAAACAATAGAGATGTTGCTGTTTCTTAAAGAAAAGGTCACAAGAATCCTTCATAATGGAAAGTATTAGACAACCTAAATATAGGGGTTACAACTAGCTCCCCCTATGATAAGAATTTAAGCAGGTACAGTAACATTCAAATGAAAAGACTCAAATCCCTCCTTAAAATCCATTCTGTTGTGATGTCTATAAAACACACTGTTGGATACAGATTGGCTGACGCCCAGTTGTGACTACTATGAGCATTAAGGTTACCAAATTACACAAACACATCTATCTTTGTTGTTACCTGGTCCCCCACCCCACCCTGTATGTCTGTTTATCCATTTGTTTGTGTTGCCTTACTAGCTAAGATTGCGAGTTCTCAAGAGCAAGCACTGATTTTGTTTTACTAGTGGTATTACACCACACCCAATAGAGCCTTGAGCTTTGTTTGGGGCCTTTAGCTTCTACCTCAATATGAATAATATAAATGAAACCAGAAAATAGTTTTCAAGCATGAATTACTGTTTACCTTTTAACTTTTTTATATTTTCTGTTCCGTATTCTCTATGAGCTATATAAACAACAACAATAATCTTTATGCAGTTTGTTCATTGTTAAATTAAGACTGATGTTCAACTATAAAATGAAATGGATCCCCAAATGGTATTTATGAATAGATGCCTACAAGGGAGAATGATGAAATATTTCCTGCTATTTGATAGTGCATTAAAATAGTGTACGATAATGCATATGAAATGGATTTACCAAAAGGCATCAGGAAATGATTTTTGCCAATATCCACTGTATAGCTAGCCAAACCCAACATTTTCTTTACTGACTATACACTGCTTGGATTAAACTATTGAAATGTCAAAAGCAATCCAACTGGCTGAGTGAATGTCTTGTATCAGAGATTGGCCCATCCCAAAACCTCAGATTTGTACTCTCTCCAACCATGCTTAAATTCAGATGTGAACTTAGGAACTTAGGCTCTGCTATTATTTTCAAACTACTGGCCTATGTGCAAGTAATTGAAGGACCTCATTCTGCCCTGACTTGTACACTAGGCACGAAATTCAGCCCTAGAACAGGCAGGTAATTTTAATGGAAATGAATCAGTTTATACCACATCTGAATTTGTTCTACACTCCTATTAGATTTTAAACAGAAGTTAAACAGGCATACCTAGGGGCAGAACTGAAAGTGAGACGGGGTTGGTCTACACTACAAAGTTTTGCTGGCATAACTATAGTGGCTGGCTAAGAGTGTGAACTCAGCTGACATAGCTGCTGGTGTAGCTGCAACTATGCAGACATCAGAGTGCTTTTGTCAGCATACATAATGTAACTGATGGAGGTGGTGTTGCTATGCTGGTAGAAAAAACCTCCTTCTGATAGAATACGCTCAATCTCCTTAGGGGGCTCTGCTGGCAAAGCTATGCCAGCAAAGTCTCTGTGGATATGTCTACAATGCAAAGAAAAAACCCACTGCACCAAATCTCAGAGGAAAAGATCAACTGACTTGGGCTCACAGGGCTTGGGCTGTGGGGGGCTAAAAATAGTAGTGCCGCCGTTCAGGCTTGGGCAGGAGCCAATGCTATGAAAGCCTACAAGGGAAGAGGGTCTTAGAGTGCAGGCTCCAAACTGATCCTGAATATCTACACTGTCATTTTTAGCCCTGCAGCCCAAGCCCCGTGAGCCCAAGTCAATTGACCTGGGCTCTAAGACTCAGTGATGCAGGTTTTTCTTTGCAGTGTAGACAAACCCTATATTGCAGACAAGGGACATATGATAATTTGCGTTAAGTGCAAAAAGAACACACTGCTCATCAAACTGCTGATCGGCAAAACTAAAATCCCTTTTCCTCACAACTTTCAAATACCCTGAACACTATTTTATAGAAAGTTAAAACAACAACAAAAAATACCTTTTCAAACCAGACCATGTGAAAGCATTATTAGATCTATTTAAAACTAGCCTTTTCCCATACCATAATTTTCTGTGAAATTACAGACAGCAAAATTAAATCTACAAAAATAGGGGGAAAATGCTACTGTACAGAATGTGACATTTCCCTTGAAAGCTTATTCAAGGATCAACAGACCCACAATACCCAAAGCCTATTCAAGAATCCACACACAATACACTTAAGTGTGCAGCTATACTCTGAAAGGCAAGTCTATAAAAAAAAGCATAGTGGGGCTCTGTGTTTATTGTGCCTCACTGATTCCATATTGATTTTGTTCAATTTATTTATTTACTTTTAAAAAAGGGTTTTCTAACTTTCAGTCCTGCAGACTCAGCCAGGGATCTGAAAGTCAAATTGGGTTCTTTCCTGCTCATTCTTCATGACCAGTATTAAAGACAAGTATCACTATTCTTACAACTGAGGAGGGGCTAGATGTGTCCTTATCCAGAGACAGTTAGTACTATCGTTAGAGCAGCCAAAGAATGATACAAAGGACTCTCAAAAGTGTTAAGCATGCTGCGATGGCTATACTCCCAGGTCATGCCAGAACTCAGAAGCAAGAGACTTGGCCTGGAAATTGATCCAAAGTTTCCTGCATAAGAGTGTAGAGCATTCACACTATATTAAGCTCTATGATGGACTACTTGGATGGGCATCCTCTATAATGTAGTGAGTTCCAACTGTGTTCTATCAAACGGACACTGGTTGGTTAAAAGCAATCAATCTCTAACTATGTTACAAATAACATTCAGATTCCTAGGAACACACTTTTTCTGGCCAAGCTTCAGACAGTTTAAAATCAAACTATCTTTCTTTAGTGTAACAGATAAAATGGGCCAGGAAACCTGTAATAATTTTAGCTAATCCTGGCTCTCCAAGCTTAGTACCATTCAAATTAATATTCTCCCTTGTCTGAACTTTTCAAAGTTGTTCCTGTCTTACTTCTCTGGAGTTTTCTAAAATGGTTGCAACACAGTTTATCAAAATGTGGGTGGACTGGAGGCAGACATGAAATTAAATTAGAATTTCTATATCACAACTGAAGTTAAAATACAGTTTATTCAGCTTTCACTATTTATGCTTTTCTTTACTTTTTAGCTTCATTCAGTTTGGCCAATAAACTTATATTAGTTTTCTTATAGTCAAGATTAGATTGGAATTTCAGAGTCTCATCCATTAAGAGTGCTGCAATGTTTCAACTGCAAACACTTAGTGTAGAGGAATGTATAGTTGTTTAAAAACCTTTTTCTAGTGGATAATAACAAAATAAACTCATGGAAACAATTTACTTTTCACATGTTTTTTTAAGAACTTATTTTATATAATTTATTTGAGGGCCAAATTTGATTTTACAGCGTTCCTTCAAAATGTACTGTACGTGTTCAAACTGTCTTTTGCTTTTAGTTTTTTTTTTTTAATGGCCTCTTAGGATGATACCAACTCAGTAGTTTTGCAAGAGAAAGGTTTCCAAAAAAGGAAAAACGAATATATGAAAAACATTGAATAGTTCTCTCATGAGTCACATTTATACAACAAAAATACAACAAATAATCTATTCCAACATGTGTCTATTATAGATTTTTAAAGGTTCAGTTCCTAAAACTATAAATTATTCAAGTTCATATTTGCATATGCTTGAAATGCATTTCAGCAACTAGGTATTTGTAAGATTAACGTGAATACCTGTAATGGGATAATCCACATAACGCCTTGTTTTTCCATCGTAAAATTCTGTTCCCTTAACAATTACTAAATGAGCTGGAAAATTTACACCCCAGGCTAATGTGCTTGTGGCAATAAGAACCTAAAACAGAAAGAAAAATTAATGTAACAAAGAGAATTTTTAAAACTGCATAAAAATCTCATTTTGGTATTACTAAAAACAAAAATTAACCTGGATTTTGCAATTCACAAATAGTTCTTCCACAGTTTTTCTGTCTCTCTCATGTAGCCCAGCATGGTGCATGCCTATTCCAAATGCAAGAGTCAGCTTCAGATTAGAATCTCTTACTGTCACTATAACATCGTTCATCTGCAACAGAGGATGGTTACATGATTTAGAACAGTACTAAATATTCTTCTGAGAAGTTTTTAATATTTTAGGGTTCTTGTTATTAATAAGTTATCTGTTTTCTATCTGCAACCACAATGTGCTATGCATTGTCTATATCCACATAGACACACAGTTCCTGCCCTGAACAGTTTACAGTTTAAAAAAACCAAGCAACACATGAAGGACGGGGGAGAGAAATAATTAAAGTTTATAGAGTTTTATAGCCATTTTATTAATGTAATATATACATTAACTAATTTTAAAAACAAAATGAATTAATAGTAAGTTCAGGAGCAACCTAGCATGGGGCAATTTGAATGCTGAAAGTATCCTGGTCTGCCTGGTATGTGCCCTGTCTGCCTGGCACAGTTTTCAATTATAAGTGCCAGTATCAGAAAGACAACTGTTCAAGCTCTGTACTCAGGGGTGCAGCTTACTTCCTCTTCCAGAACATTAATTATGATGAAAATAACACTGGGTCTAACCCAGATTCTAAGTAACCCACTTAGACATGTTCCCTCAACTCAATAAATTATTTACACCATTTATTTAGCTATATTAGCCATTTTCAATTCCAATTCGTATGTTCCTATCCAATCCAATTCAACTAATATTTCAAATATGATTTTGTAGTTTATAGTACCAAATCCTACAGTAAATCCATGCACACTGCAACTACTACTTTTCTTTTATTCAACGATTTTGCAATTTTAGAAAAAAAAAAGCAGGTTTCTTTGGACAGATTTATTGTATACAAATTCATGCTGCTTACTGCTCATGATTCCATTAACTTCTCATGCTAGATTGTGAATCCCTTACTTGCCTAGATGACTAATTACATACATTAATGATCCCAATTACTTCATTGGGATTACTCCTATTAGTAACAGCTCATCAATATAAGAAAAGGCTTCACATTCTGGTCCAAAATGCTTATTGATTTGTCTCTAAATATTTGTTCCATTATTTTATTGCTAATGCTATTTATTGTTTCATGTTGTTTTAATACAATTACAGCCAGTGGCTTTTAAACCTAGTCACTAGTCAATGGTTTCTTGATGACCCCGTGAGTACCATCGACAATATTATACCACAAATCATGGTAACATTGTTAATTGTAAACACTAAATGGCATAGCCAGTTAGTGTCTAGCTCTACAAACAAACAAAACAAAGGATCAGTGAAACAATACAATACAAGATTGAGAAAATTAATAAAAAATATCTACATAATTTAAAATACTGAGGTGAAATTTTGACAGTAGCAGTCGTCCATTAGTTACATTAATAATCACTGCTGCAAAGCCTTTCAAATGTTCTGTTTCTAATGCTCAGAACATAAATTTTGTTGAAAACTGTTTTCTGGGATTTATCTTTATTATATTCTTAAGGTAAATAAAAATGATTTGGATATCTAGCAAACACATAAAATGTAGTTCTACAGACTCCTCCTAATGTGATAGAAAACACATCACTTTAAAAAAATAAGTTTTACAAAGGCCTGAGAATAAAAATACACTTTATAGAATATTGATATATTTTACCTACTTAGGCAATCTAGTTTGGGAAGCAGAGCAAAGCATTTCAAATAATTTTAAAGGAGTTTTGGTTGAAGTGTTAGTTACTTTAGCAATGATGGAAGTAATAGAGAATCCAAAATGTACTAAAATATCATTAACATTTTGGTTCCTAGTACCAATAATCTCATAATAATGATGTGCTTTGGACTGATTTATTTTCTTTTATTAGTCTAATGACATATATTTCATAGTTAATATGAACATTATATTATGATACCAGGTTAATACAGAATGTGGGCATCTTTTTCTTCCATGAAGAACAGGGATTAAATTGGCTGATTATAATGTCTACACCCAATCAGAATATTTCTTCAGCAATAACAGTTTTACAATATTAGTTATTTTCAGCTGAGAACCTGTGCTATTCCTTTTGGTCATGTACTTCCCAGCATAAAATAGTCCAAATTCACACCGCTGGGAATTTATTCAGAGGAGTTATTCTTGCTTTTTGCAATCTGCGGTGGTTATTTTTTTCTTCTCCTGACTTGTATTACAGCAGTGTCCTGTGGTGATGTTAGTCATACCTGCAAAGCAGTGTAATTTACCACAGGAAAACTAAAGAACCCTTAGCAGGAGAGCTGGCACACGCACTACTATCCTGTCATTCTAGCAGCAGGGAATCCTAGTCACTTCTAGCTGACCCCCTTACTTTTACATAAATCAATACAATAAACAAAACTATTTCTACCCATAGGCACAATTCAGGGCTTAAAATTCTGATGACAATTTATTTTAAAGCAGAACTCCTTTCCGTATGCCTATTTATTGCACAAGTATTAAATATCTCTACATAATAAGATAAATATTAGGTAAATTTAATAATTTTTACTCAGTCAAAAAAAATACACTAACGCCAACATGACATACTGTGAGATGCATCAAAGTTTCTACATCATTCTACATTTTACTATATATTTGAACATAAATGTAATCATCCTTCTTAAAAAGTTTAAAAAGGTAATACACTTCTTCTTAAACTCTGATATAGAAAAAGGAACAATCTAAATACAGCAACATGTCTATAAGAAACTGTACATTTTATTGAAATTAGGGTATGTGTATATATACACACATTAACATAAATTAATATTAAACTAATTTAGGGCTCAAACCTGCCCCAACTGAAGTCAAGGGGAATTTTTCTCTGGATTCCAATGAGAGCAAAATTGGGCTCATGCTGGGTAACCTGGGCTAACTTGCATAGATTTTTAAAATATGAACAAAACCCTCCCATTCTTCCCCATACTGTAGCTTGATTAAGAAGCTAGCTGTTAATAAACACCTCTGAAATCTGAACTGGAGTCTGTAATCACTGCAAAATATTAATTAATACCAAAAAACAAAAAAAAAGAAAGGTTATAAATGGCAGAAATAAACTTTTCTCTAAACTCGCTAGATTTTTTTGAAACTAGTAAGTAGTCATTTTCTCTGTGCCTGCACATATGTAAACTGTTGAACCATTTACTTTAAGCTAATAGAACTGTTTTTTTATATTTTAAAATTTATTATACTTAAAAAGCTTTTGTAGAAAGATAGGATTCCATTTAAGTAGATACATTACTCTGTGCCTGAAATACATTCCAGTCAGAGTATAATTCAGCAAGTTGATGACAATGCTGGCTCCAAAAGAAAGGAGGAGACCAGATTGGACAAGAATGAGCTAACAGATTGTGCAGCCCAATTCTGTCCCTTTGAGTGTGATATATTGTTTCAAGATGCTAAAAACCCATACTTTCTCAAAGCATATCTGTTGTGCTGGTTTTCCCATTTTCACAGAATCCTCATTATTAGTACTCTGTACTCTTTTCAAAGCACGTCAGACTCAGACCATATGCCACTGAATAATGCTTATCAATTGTCTAAAATGCCCAATAAAAGAAAGATGTGCCAAACAAAAGAATCGTGAAAGTTATGAAGTCTTTTACAAAAATAATTACATATTTCACATCTGCTACAGATGTTAAATGAAATAAAAACATCTCCTTGTTATACCTAAATGTTAATTTTTTATGACACACTTTTGTGTCATAAAAACAACATCTTGTAGAAGGAAGTTAAACTTCAATAACAAAAGAAACATTTAGAGATCATTCTTGATAATTGCTAAAGACACACAATCAAGTTCTCTTTTTATTATTTTGGACCAGGTATTCATATGTGCTGGTATTCCAAAACAGAAACAACCCCCCCCACCCCCAAAAAAACCAACAAAACAAAAAACAAAACAAAAACTCCTCCCCCTCACACCAAAAATACCTGACAAGATTAACCATGGAAAGTGCTTTCAAGTATATCACAATTGAGATACATTAATAAAATTACACATTTAGCACTAAAATATTTAAAAGGCAGTGATATGCTTGTCCAAGATTTCTCTACCCATTTTATAGCATAACAATAAGACAGGAGGTTTTTTGTCGTCCTCTGCAGCATGAGGCATGGGTCACTTGCAGGTTTAAATTAGTGTAAATGGTGGATTCTTTGTAACTTGGAGTCCTTAAACCATGATTTGAGGGCTTCAATAACTCAGCCAGAGGTTAGGGGTCTGTCACAGGAGTGGGTGGATGAAGTTCTGGGGCTTGCAATGTGCAGGAGGTCAGACTAGATGATTATGATGGTCCGTTCTGACCTTAAAATCTATGAGTCTATGAGGATAGATTTTTTGATTTAAGGGTAAGAGGTAGAAAAGCCAAATGGTCTTTTCTCTCTCCTATTTTTTTTCCATATTATATTATATATATATTGTCCCCCAATATTATACATACACATAATTATCTCACACACGCAATATACATACAATTATCTCTCACACACACAGTTTCTCTCTTTAGGAATACAGAGGTCATTATGGGTCTGATCGAATTCCCATTGAAATCAACAGGAAGAGTTTTTCTACTGACCTAACTGGGAGTTGGATGAGGCCCTGTATGAATATTATTAAAGATCATGACTTACAGAAGGTATGTTTGTGTCTGGGAACTTAGTTGTATCTAGAGGTTTCATAATGAATAATCTTAACAAAATGCAAGACATTAAAATGTTGTTGTAGTTCAAATGGTGTACATTGGTAGTTGGTTTGTTCCCCATTATGTTTAAATATGAGAAGAAATTCAAAAGTCTGGCAAGGGGAGGGGGGCAGGATTAAATCCTAGAAAATATTAAATTCACTTTCTTTTGCTGGGTAAGTACTATCTAATTATATCGTAGCTCAATAATAATATGTGCCACTTTCTTAATTAGTTTTAATTTTCTATTTTGTCCATAAGACAAAAAGCACTATAAACATGACAGAAAAGGAAAAGAAAAGAAGAGCTAACAAAATTAAGGGATACAAATTGATTCTAATAATTTCTGCTGTATGGAAACAGCAGCACTGCTACACCTCCACGGAGATGAGTACAATTTGGAAGAGGGGGGAAAGGGTTGGTCCCTTCCCCATGCCTTCCCTCCATCCCCCAGGCACTTGCCTAACCCCACCTCCTCCTTGGGTAACAATCCATGGTGCCACCCAGTCCTACTGCTGTATATGATAAATTGGAACCTTGAGGTGACAGCATCTCTTTCAAAATCTCAACGGTGGGTTTGCCTCCTATGAAGTTAAAAGGAGCGAATGGGCCATCAGCTTGAACAATTCACTCCTGGCTGACAGCTACAAACCAGAGCTGTTAGCTAGGCAGTGTATCATCCCATGGCTATCCAAGGAGGGCAGAGTGAGAAGGAGGCTTTGATCTCCCAGTGGGCCATTCTGGCCTACCCCCTCATCACCAACAATTAATAATACCTAGCTCTTACACAGCGTGTTGCAGCCATAGATCCGGAAAACAAATGTGTACTTCTCTCTGCCTCACAAAGATGAAGAACCCGATCCTGACACCGCCTCCACCCCCACCTTCTCCATTCAAAAGAAGCTTGCCAGATTGAGTGCAGCCAATTTCTGTGGACCCATTGTTAGGTGAACAGAGGGGCATCAGCTGGTAATGGAGGTGAGGCTCTCACTGCTTCCTGTCCATGGAACAGGCATGGATTCTCACTGTCTCCCTTGCATTTCAGGCAAGAGAGCCCTGCAACTGGTCAGACTGGTGTGGAGCCAGTTTAAGCAGTCTTATGGGGTTTATTGACTGGCAAATGGAGCCCAGTATTTAGCTCTGATGTAGCAGCACCAATGACATCAGTAAACAAAACTAATCCAGGAGTTTTCTGAGAGTGCTGTTGTATTTTTTAAAGTAAATATTATACAAATAAGATTTTCTATCCAGCTGAAGGCAAAAGAAAACGACTAAAGTCTAGAGTAAATTTTGAAGATGTCAATTGTTTACTTAAATGGGTAGTTTACATTTTCCCCACTTAATACTCTCCTGTTAAATCTCACAAGATACTTCACTTGTACCAACTGCAAATTCATTGAAAATAAAACTATTAGATGGCAAGCAGCTACTACAGAAACAATGGTTTGCAATGCATAAATAGGCTTGGCAGAATTGTAGTATCACATGTCAAAATATACAAAGTAAATATTCTTAAATCAAACTGTAGTAAGTTTTCACGCAGCATTTTTCTTACTTTGCCTACTATAAATTTTGATTATTATTGATGAAATTTTTTTTTGGCAGTTTGTGGGCGTGATGTGAAATTGATATTTACCAACCATTACCAATAAAAATCTAATCCTTCCAAGCCTATGAAAAATTGATAGTCTTTCAGCCAGTGGACAACAATTTCTTTTTTTTATGTAGTCTGTTCTTATAGGTGGACTTGTGAAACACTTGAGGAAGGCTTAGCTAGGCATTTGGCAGTTCTAGCTTTGTTTAATACTCAGAAAAAAAGTTATGGCAGTTTGGATAGCATTTTGCCTAATTTCACTAATCTGGGTTTGATTTCAGTCTAAATTTGAAGTTGTTAGAATTCTCAAGTAAAAAAACAAACCCCACAAAAATTGGGTAAAAAAAAAAAGTGCTACAAGATGGATTTGTTTTGCTCCAAGCATTAGTTTTAGACTAACCCAGCATGTCTTTTTACCAGACCAAAACTACAGATTAATCTTGCTCAATTTCAAAAAATATATTTTGATCCAACATTATAAAAAATAAATCACAACAGAGCTTGTTTGCATTTTTGCCCTCATTTAAGAACATCACTAATGTCAAGACACTTTGCAAAACTTTCTTTGTAACATATAACACACAACTCTTGCCTTCTGTGTTTTGGTGGTGAGATGTAAAAATATAGGGCTAGCCCACAGTCATTCACAATATTTATTTACTAAAATTAAAAACAAAACATATTCTGTGCTCCAAGCACTTACCCCATAAACTAATATGCAAATAAATGTCCAACAGTGAATAGAAGGATAATAAACTAGACCCAAACTCTGCCAATCTCCCGTCCACCCCTTATTTAAAAGCCAAGGAGATGGCTTTGCACAGCATGCAAAGAAATTTTGGCCCTGATAGGCCAACGGGTCAGGAGCAAGTTTCAAAGTCAAAGATACTTCTTAGATAATCCTCCAACTAGGTCCCTCTTGTTTATGAAAGATGATGTTTTAATGCAAGTGCCTACAGTGACTCCAACTGCACTCAGAGGGAGACTATAAAGGTAATCAGTACCAACCATTTAGGGCCGAAAACATATTCCACTTGTGAGTGAATTTCTTCTTTGTTCTTCTTTCTCTTGTGTAAACTGCAGTTAATCTCACAGCTTCCTCAAAGGGCAGGAAGCTGGCACAAATAGTGCAGGAGCACTGAGCTAAGCCTTTTGTGTTGCTGTCTTGCTCACTGTCTTTTAGTGAAATGGAATTGTTATGTTGGTCTAAAATACAGTTAAGGTTGTAACACAAACCATACAAAAGTTGCAGTTCAGTGAGTTAGTCATCAGCTGCAGAAAAGCAGTATCAAAAGTAGATGTGTTTTAGATATTACTTTATTAGAAGGCAGTTAAGATTCCCATTTCCCATTATATCCAAGGAATGAAACGTAGATGGCACCATCTATCTCGTATTTTCTGCCCAGTACCGGCAGAACCAAATTATTCCCAAATGCAGGAAAATATTTTTCTGTCCAAATTACATTTTGAGCAATTGGTGAAGATTGGCAGAACTTGATTCCAGTGATAATGGCGTGAACTCCAATGTGAGGGGGCTCTCTCATTAGTCATTTACATTTACTGGAGTTTAGGATTAGCAAACCTGACCTTTTGGTAATTTTTGAAATTGTTTTAGCTCAGCTTTAATTTTATTAAATTATTATAGGTGAGGCTGGTAGAACATTCTATAAAGGTTGTCCAACACTTACCAATATAAGACCCTGTGTTCAGTTGCTTATAACTTTGCCAAACTTAAAAAATATGGACTAAAATTTTCCATGCCAGCTGTTTGCCATGCCAGGCTGAAAATTTTTGGAATGTTTCAGCCAACAAGGTTCAACCATCTCAAAGAATAATGTTATTAAAATATACTGTTTTGCCCATGTTAAAAAGTTCTGGCTATGTTTTCCTTGAGAAGCTCTAGCACTCCTGCAGTTTGGGCAGTGACTTGCAATTTGAAAGGGAGGGGCCTTTGTGTCAGGGTGGTGCCTTTCGCTGTTCCAGTGAAAAATCAGCCCAGATTTGGATGTTGTAAGCCTTTGAAAAAAATCTCATTTTGCACATGCTCACTAGACTGTGGGTAGGTCTACACAGCAAAAGCTGCGCATGGGCTACTCCAGCTAGCTTGAATACAGCGAGGGCAACAGCAGTGAAGACAGAGCAGTGCAGGCAGTACAAGACTGGCATAGATCCTAGGCACCTATTTGGCTTGCTAGCCTATGCTGATGCCTGTGCTGCACTGTCTTCCCTGCTGCTGTTATTCATGCTAGCTAGATTCAAACTAGCTTGGGTACTCTAGCCCATGCACAGCTTTTGCTGAATAGACACATGCTTTGAATTCAGCAGATATAATCTCCAAAGATTTTGTCCTCACTGAGCATGCTCCATCCCTTCACAGCTCCTAGTTCTAAACAGACTGTGCATCTGCCATCACCACAGAGCAACTAACCATGCTCCCAGCTATGCTGGGCCAGGGCAGACTCTGGCACTGGAACTGAGAGGAGGGAGCCCATCCTGTGCTATTAGTGACCTCCCTGGTGGCACCCAAGCAGCATGGAGGAGGAAGCCACCTGACTCTGATATAAACAGGACTAGAGCCAGACTGGGGAAAGATAAAGAAGTAGACTGGGACAAGAAGCCTAGTGGAAGGGAGCGGTGGAAGAGAGAAACTGTGACTAGGAATTTGGAGAGTGGGGGAGACTTGGACTAGTTGGGCAAGAAACTGGGACTGAAAGCTGAGGTGAGAGACAGGCACTGGGAGCCAGACTGAGGGAATGGTGGGTAGGGAGAATGACGGGGAGCCAGTTGGCAGGGGAAGGAACACTGAGATCAGATGAAGAGTTGGTGGTGGGGAGACAGGGAACTGGCTGGATAAGGAGACTCAAATAAGAAGCCAAAGAGGGAGGGGAGACAGACTGTGCGAGGAGCCTGGGTCTGGGAGTCACTGGGGAAGGAAAATGGTATGTGTGGGGAACAACTGGTGGCTGGGAGAGGAGGGGACAGCGTTTGGACAAGGAGATGGGAGGAGGGAATCAGGATTGGCTGAGCATGGAGATTGGGACTGGGGACTGCACTGCTACAGACTAGGGACCGAATGGCTAGGTAGTAGTTCTGCAGAAAAGGACCTAGGGGTCACAGTGGACGAGAAGCTGGATATGAGTCAACAGTGTGCTTTTGTTGCCAAGAAGGCTAACGGCATTTTGGGCTGTATAAGTAGGAGCATTGCCAGCAGATTGAGGAATGTGATCGTTCCCCTTTATTCGACATTGGTGAGGCCTCATCTGGAATACTGTGTCCAGTTTTGGGCCCCACACTACAAGAAGGATGTGGAAAAATTGGAAAAAGTCCAGCGGAGGGCAACAAAAATGATTAGGGGGCTGGAGCACATGACTTATAAGGAGAGGCTAAGGGAACTGGGATTATTTTGTCTCCAGAAGAGAAGAATGAGGGGGGATTTGATAGCTGCTTTCAACTATCTGAAAGGGGATTCCAAAGAGGATGGATCTAGACTGTTCTCAGTGGTAGCAAATGACAGATCAAGGAGTAATGGTCTCAAGTTGCAGTGGGGGGAGGTTTAGGTTGGATATTAGGAAAAGCATTTTTCAAGGGGAGGGTGATGAAGTACTAGATAGTGGAATCTCCTTCCTTAGAGGTTTTTAAGGCCAGGCTTGACAAATCCCTGGCTGGGGTGGACTGGGGGTTAGTTGGGGATTAGTCCTGCTTTGAGCAGGAGGTTGGACTAGATGACCTCTTGAGGTCCCTTCCAACCCTGATATTCTATGATTCTATGATAGAGAGGGGAGAGATGGTGATGGGGGAAGACTAGGACTGTCGAGGCAAAGAAACCAGGACTGGGATGAGAAGCCTTAGGAATGGAGACGGGATAGGCCAGGAGAGTGACACTGGGACAAGGAGTTGGGAGGAGGAGCACAGACAGCGACAGGTTGGTGGAATAAGACAGAAGGGGATCAAGCTTGAGTGGAACAAGCACAGGGGTCTGTGCCATCTACAGCACACACTCCTCCATAGTCTGTAAATCAGATTCCTGAATCTCATCATTCCTCTGCTGTCAGCAAATATCTGTGAAACCCACTGGACCAGTGTATGTCTGATCCCCTCTAGTGCAGGTGCACATAGAAGGTGTCAGCCTATTATTGCTGATTATCATTTACTCTGTTAGCTCAACTGGCAGAGGTCTGGGTAGTTTACTGAAAGGTTCCAATTCTGCTGATGATGCAGGTGGGTGTCCATATGATGCTTCATGATGAAATTTCTGTTTTTTAAAAACCAGGGAAAGTACACACAAAAATTACATTAAAAGAACATTCAGGTTGCTAGGTCAAGCACCTTAATTTGACCCTCTTCCCAACTGTGCATCTGGTAGCCGTGTTAGTCTGTATCAACAAAAACAACAAGGAGTCCTTGTGGCACCTTAGAGACTAACGAATTTATTTGGGCATAAGTGGGCTAAAACCCACTTCATCAGATGCATGGAGTGGAAAATACATGATCACATACTATTTTTTTCATAGGACCCCCCCTCAGGGGAGTGAATCAGGTCTATGTACTGAAGGAGGCAGTTGTCTGTAGGACCCTGCCTTGTTTGTTGCAAAAGTTGGCAGATGTGTAGTCAATGAAGTAGGGAGGGGATTCAGGGAGAGAATTGTCTCACGGCTAAGGCTGTTGAATGATGTCCTGGAGAATGGGATTCTATCCCTGTTTCTGTCAAAGAGTTCCTATGTGATACTAGGTAAGTCACTTAAATAAAATTTTCACAGGTGGCACAACTAATTGTATGTTACTTATTTTCTGGGTGCCCACATTAAGACCCTGGGTCTGATTTGCAGAAGTGCTGAGCACTCACAGATATAACTTAAGTCAATGGGCACTGTGCTTTGAATATAAAAAATACTATATAATGCTAAGTACTCTGAAAAATCAGGTCTTAGGCATCTCAAATTGGGCACTCAAAATTAATTTCTCTGCCTCAGTTCCCATATGGGAAATGGGGTTAATACCACTCCTTTGTTTCACATGTGTGTTGTGAAGATAAATTAAATTAATGTTTGCTTGTGAAGCACTTGGATACTATAATGACAAGTGCCATAGACAAGCCCATGAGGAAATTAATAATTCTGTTTTCAGAACAGGATTTGAATAGTGTGCAGTAATTAAGGTGTGGGGCCATTCACTGAACAATGAGGATAAAACAAAATATTGAATGGCTACTCATTAACTGATCATCATCCATCCTGTGCACTGAATGAGGCAGGTGTCCCGTGGAACATGTAACTAAGGATAATAATGAAAATTAAAAATAATAATTAAGGCATTGTGTAAATCACTATTTATTTTTTATTTTTTTTTAGAAAATTCACAACCGTGTAAATGGCAAAGTACTGAATTTCACAGAGTTTGCTTTGAATGAATTTCACCAGCAAACTCAATTTCAAGGGTGGCATTAAATTCATATGTATGTACAATGCCTAGCATGATGAGGTCCTGATCTCAACTGTACTACTGCTAACATAAAATAAGTAAAAGTAAAAGAGCTTACAACATAAGGCCCTGATTCTGCAAAGATTTATGCATGTGCTTAATGCTGAAGTGTGTGGGACGCTCACATGCTTAAAATTAAGCATATGTGCAACTGTTTTCAAGATTGGGCCTTAAAAAAAAAAGTCAAGGAAAACTACTGTGTTTTAGGTTTACTTTCCTTTCAAATTGATACTGAAAAAATGAAATGAACACAACTGAGACTCATTATATTTATGTACCTCTCTTTCATCCATTTTCAGCCATTGCTTTGGATCATCCTCAGTAGCCAGGAAAGCAATCAACTCTAGGGCAGTGAGTCTAGTCTGACGTCTGGATGAAACAAACACAAGGACAGGCTTGGCTGGAGAATGGCTCCTAATAGCTGTTAGAAAAGAAAAAATTCAGAGCGAATCCATCCATGCTAGATACCAGAATTTCCCAATTCAGCATCTATTGCTAGCAACGGATGGCATTGCAACTAAAAGTGCTGAGGATTTAAATCCATCCTTCACTTACATTTTGTGCCTATGCATTGACAAGAATTCTAAACCAGAAAATAACTATTGCATAGTTGCTACAAAACCTAGCCACAGTGGAGTAAAAGAGCATTAGTTCTGCACTTGAATAACTAGTTTGAATTACTTAAACCAACCATGTTTTTTTTTTTTTAAAAACATCTACATTTGACAATTTTCAGATTACTGTACATTTTTATAACCTCAGAAATGGGGATAATAATGGAAATGCTGATACAGCCATGACAATACTCTGTCAAACAAGTTGGAAAAGCAAATCCTCAATAAATCAAATTGCTATAGATCTTCTAATAATATGAGCTACTAGAAGTAAACAAACAGCTTATATGTATAGCTTCAGATACTCTCTCTATGATGTTATACATATGTTTGAGATGTTTATGCATGATTTATTTCCTATATAATCTTCAGTCTACCAATTAGTACTACACATTCATCCCTAATATATGAAAAACAAGTGCGCTATACTACCCAGCATAACATATTGTCTCTCAATTTGCTGGTAATACTCTCTCTCTGTGTATGTGTATGCATCTACAGACATCTATGTATATCATTGTAAGATTATATAAAATACATAGTATAACTTGTATGTCTCACAATTATAGATGCCGATATATCTATCTTTTTTTTAAAAGCTCGACATCTAATGGATTTTTGTTGCTTCAGGAACAGGTGTGGCTGAAAAGCCCAAGACAGATTTATTGTTCATTAGTGTTTTTGTACAATACTCCTGTGGAGGTGTAAATAATATGAACTGCCAAAATTGGTCTCTAGTCCACAATCAATACTTTGCTTCTGTCATAAGGCTAATTAGAGCAGCTAAAAAGTCACCTCACAACTGTCACCTCACAATCAACAGCAGTTCACATTGCAAAATTTATTTTGGAGGTTATTTTTAATTGATATAATAAATATTCCTTATTTAACCAAAACAAAACATGATTCAATAAAATATGAGGGTTTTTCTTAGATCTGTCCTGCCTGACAGCTTTGTTGAGAATAAAAAATTGAGAACAGAAGCATATCTAGACGAATGGAAAGTTCTGAATTTTATGGTTATTGCCTTGAAATCAGAATTATGTGAGGTAAGCTTGACTTGTAACTTTTGTTCACAATTTTTTTTAAATCTTACATACAGTGATCTGTAAGAAAATACCTAATCAGATTAATACTGTGAATGGTTTTACTACTTTCTAAATCTCAAATACTTTTACAAAAATGTGATTTTACAGTGCTGAACCCTAAGAGAAAATACATTTTCATTTTAGAACATCTCTCTCTTCATAATCACAAAATTTACTGATTCTGTTCCAAATATGTTTACATTCCTCTGATGTATGCTGCGTTAACACCATACGTGATGTTTGAAATAAATAGTTTTTGGGTCATCAAGAGAAACAGATCTCCCCTGAACACCCCAAGAAAACATATAGTAGCACATGTTGTAAATGTGTCTCAAATGGCCTATGTAAAAAATGATTAGACCCCCCCCCTTTTTTTTTTTAACAATGTATGAAATGTCTTGGTTTTTACCTTGAAATGCAGGTTTATTCATACTAGCCATGCGAGGACAGTAATGCTGGCCAGGGAAGCCCTGAATGTGTACCTCCAATGGAACTGGACGTACAGATGGTCGGAAGTTGAACAGACCCATCTAAAGTGAAAATATAAACTCTTTTAGCTGAGCCTTAAATTATTTTGGAAATATTACTATGTACAGCACAGATATGTATAAATGTCTACAAATGTCTTCTTCAGAAATTTTCCACATACCTGATTAATATTTAGCCAGTCAGCAAGGTCTCTTGCATTCGCTAATGCTGTGGATAAACCAACTACTCTTACAGGCTTTTCTGTGTGAGATGAGATGAAGTTAGTTCGAGACACAATAACTTCCAGTACTGGGCCTCTCTCATCCCCTGGGTAATAAGAGAAATATCCATTAAAATTTAATAAGTCCAAATGTTTAGAATTCCATGCAAGTCTATTGTCAGCACACACTTTCAAATTCAGCAACGATTGATAAACGATGCTTACCTAGCAGATGGATCTCATCTATGATGAGAATGGCAACTTTCTGAACATAGCTCCTGTTTTGCCAACTTCTACTGACCCCATCCCACTTCTCTGGTGTAGTTACAATAAGGTCAGCTTGGGCAATAGCTCTCATATCAGGCGTCACATCCCCTGTCAATTCTACTATCCTGTAATTGAGTGAAATGGTCATTGTGACTGGATAAAACTCAATTTTTAAACCAATGAAGCTTTCTAACATCTTGGGTTAGGTGTGTCCAAATATTAACCCTTAAACAAAATAAAAAATAAAATTGGTGTTCCTGGCTGAATGGTCCTGGCAAACAAAAACAAATTAAAAAAAAAAATCTAAGTAAGTATGCTTTTAATCTTCTTCACCTTCTAATTATTTTACTTTTCTTAGCAATATAATAGAGAAAGAAAAGTTTACGTGGATGTCCAAAACTATTCATAACTTTGTAAGACAAAGACTGATGCAATAAAGATAATAAATGAATATTACTATGGATATTAATTGCAAGTCAAAACAGCCTTTCATAACCTGTATGTTAAGCCCTTCCTATAGATCTTCTAGTGGCTGTATATTGCCCCGTACAACCTGCCTTGCAGTGATGGCTGTCTGTGAGGGGTTAGGTAGCAGCACCTCTGCTCTCAGTTGTTAGGTTCCATTAGGACTCTGCAGCAGGGACAGTCAAGGTAGTCCTGACAGTCCTTGGCTCTTAAATTCACTCTTTTTTGATGGCTACCATTGAAAATGCCATTTATTTGTTTTTCTATTCCTAACTAAGTTTTGGTCCCCTCCTATTCTTTCTGAAATCCGCCACTCCTTTTCTTTTTCTGCATTTTTGGCACTAGTTTGGAGTCAATTCTTGCTGTTGGGGGTTAGCTTGCCATTTCATTGGTTTGACACCTATCCCATTTCTTCTATGCCAGTTTACTGACTTAGGTCAGGCTAACCTTGAGATAGTTGGTTCTTTTAGACTGAATGTTATCCTTTTATTTTGACATTTTTATGGCAACTTCTTTGCCAGTTCTACTGCCTAATTTCACACTTCCTAAAAATTCCATGTAGTAAAATTTATCTCCCCAAATCAATGTTTATATCATCAGCTACAGGGCTAGTTTAACAAAGATAATAATTCCTTGAGATTCAAAAAAAAAAAAAAGCTTTTGAAATCATCAGGACAATTAATTTATTCACATACCCCATTAAAAGAAACCACAAAGAAAATATAATAAAATAACTGCCTTTTAGTAAAGGCCAGATTCTGACATATTTACACACAGAGCAGTACCTTCTCCTAAGAGTAGTTCTATTTAAATCCATCAAACTACTTGAGGAGTAAATTATTAATCAGCATGAATAAAGATCGCAAAATCTGGCCATAAATAATCCACATTTGGAAGTTGTTGATAATTTTAGAAAGGACTAAAACCACGCATATACCCTTTGTATCAGATGGCAATTCTGCACTTCTTGAGTATACCAAACTCCTGATGAAGCCAATGGTAATTATAGGTGCACAAAAAATGCAAGAATGGAAGAAGGCAAGAATGGAAGGTCATACATGGACACTGTTATAGACAGGTTACACAATTTATAAGAGATCCTGTAAATAAATCTTTGAAGGAAGGCTAATTCTGAACTGCAACTTCAAAAAGACAAAGATAATAGAAAGGGAAACTGAACTTATTTGTTAGCTTGTCCAACTAGAGAAAACAAGGAAAATCGGCAATGTATTCAACTATCTTCCATTTTTGTGTCACCTATTTTTTTTTCTACGTAGTGTGTGTTTGCTATGATACATTCAGACTTTTTATGGGGAGCATTGTTACAATTTGAAAGATAAAACATATTTGACTAAATAGCTAGATAATACAAAATATTCAACAGAGTTTCTCCACACTTGCAGTACTGTTCTTCTGGGAGAAACATACTTTTTACCAAGTTTTTCTTCAATCCTGACTTTCCAATCTTCAATTCTCTCTCGTACCAGTGCTTTTAAAGGGGCAATGTATACTGCCTGCGAACACACACAAAGCAGAATTAAACAAAAAAAAAGCTGTGTAAAATTTTAATTTACAAAGAATTATTTTCTTTTATGCCTCTAAGGACTTGAATTAACTTATTAAGTATAAATGATTAAGGCATAATTCTTAAAATTACATTTAGTAACTTACAACAGGATTCTAATTAAGATAGATTTAATACTTGCAAAAATTCTTTTGCTCCTTGAACCAATAACATTAATATATATTAATAAAAAAAAGTAATTTATAAAACTGTAACACTGTCATTACACCTATAAAAAGCAAACAAATGTGTCATTATAAAATGACCTACATAAAGTATTACCATTTATTGCTGAGACCATAAAACCTGAAAACTAAGATTCTGAAATTAATGCACCAAATCCAAACAAAAATAACCAGAATTGCTAGTATAACATCATCTTACATGATTTTCATCTCTTTAATTTTAATCCCTAAAATCATTTAAAATTAATTTTAAAATTTTCTACTTTTAAAGAACCTCACAAGACTTCCCCAGAGAAGTACTTTCTGTGTGCTGAAGTACATGAGCATAGTTTTTACAGTATTCATTTAAAGATTTAGGGTCAGGTTTTCTAAAGCATGAGTATACATTTGAACGTACGAAAACTGATACACATGTACTGAGTGTGTGAAAAGTTCAGCTGCACTTTAGATAATCTGGCCTATAAATTTTGAAGACTGATTTATTAAGCAAGATTTCTTAATATTCCTTTAATAGCTGCTTATAGTGCTATGAAGGTCCAATATGATAAACCAGGGATCGGCAAGCTTTGGCACCGAGCCTGCCAGGGTAAGCACCCTGGAGGGCCGGGCCAGTTTGTTTACCTGCTGCGTCTGCAGGTTTGGCCGATTGCGGCTCCCACTGGCTGCGGTTCGCCGCTCCAGGCCAATAGGGGCTGCGAGAAGCAGAGCGGGACGAGGGATGTGCTGGCTGCTGCTTCCCGCAGCCCCCATTGGCCTGGAGTGGCCAGGTGCTTACCCTGGCGGGCCAAAGGTTGCCGGTCCCTGTGACAAACTATGGATGCACTCAAGTCTTATATTTTATCAGTATTTTACAATTCTCTCTTTGTCTGCCTCAACTATTACTAACAAGTTTACACATACAGGTTGAGATTTCCAAAGCAAATTTCAGTGGGAATTTTGTGACTAAATCATCTAATTGACTTTCATAGAATCATAAGACTAGAAGGGACCTCAAGAGGTCTTCTAGTCCAGTCCCCCGAACTCAAGGGCAGGACTTAGTATTATCTAGGCTATCCCTAACAGGTGTTTGTCTGACCTGCTCTTAAAAACCTCCAATGATGGAGATTCCACAACCTCCCTAGGCAATTTATTCCAGTGCTTAACCACTCTGACAGGAAGTTTTTCCTAATATCCAACTTAAATCTCCCTTGCTGCAATTTAAGCCCATTGTTCCTATTCTCAGAAGTTAACAAAAACAATTTTTCTCACTCCTTGTAACAATCTTTTATGTACTTGAAAACAGTGATGTCCCCCGTCAGTTTTCTCTTATCTAAACTAAACAAACCATTTTTTTTCAATCTTTCCTCATAGGTCATGTTTTCTAGACCTTTAATCATTTTTGTTTCTCTCTGTTGGACTTTCTCCAATTTGTCCACTTCTTCCATGAAATGTGGCATCGAGAACTGGACACAATGCTCCAGTTGAGGCCCAATCAGTGCGGAGTAGAGTGGAAGAATTACTTCTCCTGTCTTGCTTACAACACTCCTGCTAATACATCCCAGAAAGATGTTTGCTTTTTTTGAAACAGCGTTATGCTGTTCACTCATATTTAGCTTGTGATCCACTATGGTCCCCAGATCCCTTTTCTGCAGTACTCCTTACTATGCAGTCATTTCCCATTTTGTATGTGTGCAACTGATTGTTCCTTCTTAAGTGGAGTACTTTGCATTTCTTCTTATTGAATTTCATCCTATTTACTTCAGATCATTTCTCCAGTTTGTACACATAATTTTGAATATTAATCTTATCCTCCAAAGCACTTGCAACCCTTCCCAGCTTGGTATTGTCCGCAAACTTTATAAGTGTACTCTCTATGCAATTATCTAAATCACTGATGAAGATATTGAACAAAACCGGACAAAGGACTAATCCCTGTGGGACTCCACTTGATACACCCTTCCAACTTGACTGTGAACCACTGATAACTGTCTCTGGGAATGGTTTTCCAACCAGTTATGCACCCACCTTCCAGGAGCTCCATCTTAAAAAATTTCAGCCAGAGAACCCAACTTTCCAACTTTGATGCCTAAGACACTACAGTCAAGTCCACGTCTGGGTGCACAAATTGGGACCTCCACCCCTAGTTTATGCATGAGAGGTGAATTTCACATATAAAGCCAAGTGCATTTGATTGTTAAGCACTGAAGCTCACATATTCTAAGAACTGAAAATCAGGTTGAAAAGACAGAGAATCGGCTTGAATTACTGCTTTTGAAACTCATCTGTTCATATAAGGAGGAGATCTGGCCAGCTATCCTCACTTGGAAGGATGTGGTAGTTGGGAAGCAAGACTTTGCTGATGGAAGGAGATGAAAGGATATACAAAGAGACACTAAGAAATTCATCATGGATGCATAGGACTCCCCAGAAAAAGAATCTCAATATGCATTTAAAGCATGGTAGAATATGCTTATTTATATAGCAGAGCAATACTCCTCATTTTTGTAAAGTTTTGGATTGCTGAAAGAAGTATACAGACATTGCATATTTCTAGTAAACATTTCACAAACCTTAGATGTGGGATACTTGTTGAAAATTCTGAAGATGGCTAACTCAGCTGCGACAGTCTTTCCAGAGCCTGTGGGGGCTCCAAGAAGAACATTACAGTCTGTATGATAGAGCGTATGAAATATCTGCGTCTGGATAGGGTTGAAATGGGTGAATTTGTAGAGGGCTTCATACTCTCGATATCCCAAAGCTGTGATAGGCAAAGGCTGAAGATCCAATAGTTCTAAAATTATGGAGTAATCATTAGTACATATCAAAATATGCAGCCTTATAAAATATTGTATTATAAGACTAAAGTAATCAGATGTTGGTTAGGTATGAACTTGTGCTTTGATGGGAAAACTTATTTTTGAACTATTTATAGCTAATTTCTTACATTATATGCAGCTCTCATTTGGGATCATGTGGACTCCAGAGAACAATAATGATGAATTGGTTTGCCGTTTGACATTTCCCCTCAAGGTATCACTGTTAAGCATTCTGTGAGCTTTGAAGTCTACAATTTACATAGATTCATCTGTTCATCAAAAGCTTTTTTTATTATACCCAATTAGATCTAAAGCTACTATACCAATGAAAACATATCCCAATTCTTATGAGGACAAAGATAAGTGAAAATGATGGGGGGGGGGAGGACACCACAGTCCCTAAATTCCAGTTACAAGGAACACATTTCTCTGTTTTTTTAAGAGTAAGGATCCTCTAAAGACTTCCACAGCTGATGGAATAATATGAACGAGGGATACATATATGTTTTACATATAGTTATTTAAAATGATAGAGAGATAGATAAGGAGATATAAATACACATACAAAACCCAAACATCCCTTCAATATACGACTCTTGGCATATCTTGGAGATATTCGCTATCCAAACAATTAGAGACTGTGGAATTTGGAAGCTGATACATATAACCAGATTAGATTTAGATTCCTACCAAAATTAAAGAGACTTGAAATGATTCTGTTATGCAGATGCTTTCTTTGAAGTTTTTTTTGTGGTTGGAGATCTCATTGTCTTTTCAGGGTGCCCCACCATTAAGGTATGCCATAGGAGTCATAAAATCTGCTGAAGTTGTGATGCCTAATATTCTTAACGTGCTTTTCACTGATACCTTATGTCTGTTTTATCATTCCCACTAAATCGGAGATTTCTTGGGGTCTGTTGAGAGGAGAAAAGGTTCCCCCCATCCCCCTCAACAGGGCCTCTACGTACTTCACTGCTGAGTGGGAACCAGATGGGAATTGAAATCAATTACCATAAATCCTAAGGGCTCCATAACCGGTGATGTGTAAATATCTTACTATTTTTTCTGAATAGTAGTTAATGGTCAATTAGGTAAAAAGGTTACACATGCCTTTCCAGATAGTATAGGTACACTATAACAATAGCTGAACACTTCACAAACACATGTGAGTTTATGTATGCCAAAAGAAAACACTGTACTGGAAGTGAATATTTCTGAATGTTCCCACTTCACAGATTTCTAAATGAGCCAAATGTGATTACAGTGGAAGGGCTTTACAATGACATCAGGCACATTGAATGTATAAGGCATTTTAAGTATCGAGAAAAAAACAAACATATGCTTCTATACCAAAAACCATGACTCAATCATGAATG
Source organism: Chrysemys picta bellii (assembly GCF_011386835.1). NCBI lineage: Eukaryota > Metazoa > Chordata > Testudines > Emydidae > Chrysemys > Chrysemys picta. The sequence continues at coordinate 77,899,794 of NC_088793.1, forward strand.
CTGAGGTTGAAATTGGATGCATGATGCTCTATGAGATCTCTCTGCTATAATATATACACTTTTAGTAGAGCTGGTCAAAATGTTTCCAATTTTCAGCAAGATATTTTTCAAGAAAAAAAGAGTCAATTTTATTTATTTATTTATTTGTGTGTGTTTGTTTTTTGGAGGTTTTTTGGTTAAAAATAATAATAATAATTTTACAACCAGGTGAAATTTCTAGCTGTGAAAGACTAAATGCTAAAAATATTGTAAGTCCCAAAGGCATCCTCTGAAAAACGTGATCAAGCCTACATGCCCTCAATTTGTTTACATCTATGCTTTGCTTATGGGAATTAGGTTTTGATGAAGCTGAGGACCGAAAACCTAGTTTCCAAGGAATATTCCTGTGCTTTCTATGCTCAAGAATAAATTCCTGGAAACTGACTGGACTTCTGTTATAAACAACGGAACTTCTTTGATCAAGGTAACAAGCAGATGAATTATTTCATTCATATGCAAATCTTCCCCTGCAGGTCTCCTCAGAAATAAAGAATCTCATAAGTCAGAATTAGAAAAGACATAAGGTTGCCCTTTTTATGGCAACACAGGATCGTTGCACATTTACCGATGTTTTGTCAAGTCTAGTTTTCATGTCCCAAGCAATGGGAGTTCCACTGCTTCCTTAGGGTTACCATTTCACCACCTGACAACTCTTGTCAGTACATCTTCAATTTTCTGTTTCATTTCATTTCATTATTCATAGCTAAATCCCTTTGTATAGCATCTCTCTAAATAATCCTTTACTTCTTTGGTTTCTGAACTTCTCATCAGTAGGTAAAATATTATCTCGGCCCCCTATAATCACTTCCTTGCCACATTTAACTTTTTTAGAGCCACATTCTGACACTCTTATTCACACCCAGTAGCACTTTACTTTGTGAATACTTCCATATCTTTCAATTGGACAATTCAAACAGGAAGGTACTATTCAATATGTCAGTGCAATTTTGGAATATATGAGGCAAGATTAAGAGATAGATTCTTACTCCTATCAAGTAGTACCTTATTTGATGAGTATTCCCATCTTTTCCAATGGGAACCAATAAGGTATTACTGATGTAATGGAGAGACCTCAATATTGACACAAAAATATTAATAAAAAAGACGGTTACTCACCGTTGTAACTGTTGTTCTTCGAGATGTGTTGCTCATATCCATTCCATTAGGTGTGTGTGCGCCGCGTGCACGATCGTCGGAAGATTTTTACCCTAGCAACACCGGCGGGTCGGCTGTGGAGCCCCCTAGAGTGGCGCCTTCATGGCGCTGAATATATACCCCAGCCGACCCGGCGCCCCCTCAGTTCCTTCTTGCCGGCTACTCCGACAGTGGGGACGGGGGGCGGGTTTGGAATGGATATGAGCAACACATCTCGAAGAACAACAGTTACAACGGTGAGTAACCGTCTTTTCTTCTTCGAGTGCTTGCTCATATCCATTCCATTAGGTGACTCCCAAGCCCAACTTAGGTGGTGGGGTCGGAGTGAGACATTGCTGTGTGCAAAACCGCTGATCCGAAGGCAGCATCGTCCCTGGACTGCTGCACTAGTGCATAGTGTTCTGTAAACGTGTGGACTGACGACCAAACTGCAGCTCTACAAATGTCCTGGATCGGAACTTGCGCCAGGAAAGCCGTCGAGGAAGCTTGGGCCCTCGTGGAGTGAGCGGTGAGGTGTGGTACTGAGACACCTGCCAGGTCGTAGCAAGTCCGGATGCAAGACGTAATCCAGGAGGATAGGCGTTGTGATGAGACCGGTGAGCCTTTCATTCGGTCGGCCACTGCAACGAAGAGTTGCGTCGTCTTTCTAAAGTGCCTTGTGCGGTCAATATAGAAGGCCAGGGCCCTGCGTACGTCCAGAGAATGCAAACGTTGATCCTGGCGAGTAGCATGTGGTTTAGGATGAAAGACCGGGAGAAATATATCCTGGTTGATATGAAATGGAGAAACCACCTTAGGGAGAAAGGCAGGATGTGGGCGGAGCTGCACTTTATCCTTATGGAAAACTGTGTAAGGGGGCTCGGATGTAAGCGCCCTGAGTTCAGAAACGCGCCTTGCTGAGGTGATGGCTACGAGGAAGGCTGTCTTCCAGGATAGGTACAAAAGTGAACAGGTGGCCAGTGGCTCGAATGGAGGACCTGTGAGCTTGGAGAGAACCAGGTTGAGGTCCCACGTCGGAACGGGCTGACGTTGTTGTGGGTACATCCGGTCTAAGCCCTTGAGGAATCTAACGACCATCGGGTTAGAGAATACCGAAGACGCGAGTTCCCCTGGGTGAAAGGCTGATATAGCGGCCAGGTGAACTCTAATTGAAGATATCGCCAACCCCTGCTGTTTTAGGGAGAGGAGATATTCCAAAATGAGAGGAATAGGTGCGTGCAACGGGGACGTGGCTCGTTGTTCGCACCAACAGGAGAACCGCTTCCACTTGGCCAAGTATGTGGTCCGTGTTGAGGGTTTCCTACTGCTCAGCAGAATCTGTTGGACAGAGTGCGAGCACTGCTGCTCTGCCTGGGTGAACCATGGAGCAGCCACGCCATGAGGTGGAGTGATTGCAGGTCGGGGTGACGCAGGCGACCGTGGTCCTGAGAGATGAGATCCGGGCATAATGGAAGCGGGATCGGTGTCTGAACCGAGAGCTCCAACAGCGTGGTGTACCAATGTTGTCTCGGCCACACTGGGGCGATCAGAATCACCTGTGCCTGGTCTCTGCGCAATTTGAGCAGTACCTTGTGGACCAGAGGAAACGGAGGGAAGGCATAAAACAGGTGGTCTTTCCAGGGAAGGAGAAACGCATCCGAGAGGGAGCCCGGAGCTCGACCATGCAGGGAGCAGAACACGTGGCACTTCCTGTTGTCTCGAGATGCAAACAGGTCTATCTGGGGAAACCCCCACTTCTGGAAAACGGAATATATGATGTCCGGACGGATAGACCACTCGTGTGTTTGAAAGGACCTGCTGAGTCGGTCCGCCAGAGTGTTCTGGACTCCAGGGAGGAACGATGCCGTGAGAAGGATTGAGTGGGCGATGCAGAAGTCCCACAGGCGAATGGCCTCTTGGCATAGAATTGACGAACGTGCTCCTCCCTGCTTGTTGATGTAAAACATGGCCGTGGTGTTGTCGATGAGAACTAACACACAACGACCACGTAGGAGATTGAGAAATGCCTGGCACGCCAGGCGCACCGCCATCAGTTCCCGAACATTGATGTGCAGGGCTAGCTGGGGTGCAGTCCACAGGCCCTGGGTATGGTGCTCGTTGAGATGGGCGCCCCAACCCAGAGATGAAGCGTCTGTGACCAGGTGCAGAGAGGGTTGTGGGGCGTGAAACGGCATCCCCTCGCAAACCACCTTGTGATCTAGCCACCATGTGAGGGAGGTCAGGACCGAGTTTGGGACCGTGACCACCATGTTCAGGCTGTCCCGATGTGGGCGGTATATTGATGACACCCAGGTCTGGAGTGGGCGAAGCCGAAGTCTGGCATGCCTGGTTACGTACGTGCAGGAAGCCATGTGACCCAGCAGGGTAAGGCACGACCTCACCGTGGTAGTTGGGAAGGCCTTGAGTCCTTGAATGAGGCTCGTGATGGTGCAAAAGCGATTGTCTGGCAGGATGGCTTGTGCACGTCTGGAGTCTAGAACCGCGCCGATGAATTCTATTCTCTGGGTAGGTTCTAGAGTGGATTTGTCCTTGTTGAGTAGGATACCCAACTTGTTGAATGTGTGCACTATTATGTGGACGTGATCTCGAACTTGTTCTTTGGTGCGACCGTGTACCAGCCAGTCGTCTAGGTACGGGAACACCTGTATCCCTTGCCGACGAAGGTACGCTGCCACGACAGCCATACATTTCGTGAACACCCTTGGGGCCGAGGATAGGCCGAAGGGAAGGACTGCAAATTGGTAGTGCACCTTGCTTACCACGAACCGCAGGAAGCGTCTGTGAGGCGGGTAAATTGCTATGTGAAAGTATGCATCTTTCATGTCGAGGGCGGCGAACCAGTCTCCAGGATCGAGGGAAGGGATAATGGTCCCCAAAGAGACCATGCGGAACTTCAACTTTACTACGAATTTGTTGAGTCCGCGCAAGTCCAAGATGGGTCGCAGACCTCCTTTGGACTTGGGAATGAGGAAGTAACGGGAATAGAATCCCCTGCCCCTTAACTCCACTGGAACCTTCTCTATGGCCCCCATAGCAAGGAGCGTGGAAACTTCCTGTATAAGAAGTTGCTCGTGAGAAGGGTCCCTGAAGAGGGACGGGGAAGGGGGGGAGGAGGGGGGAATTGAGGAAAACTGGATAGCATATCCCCTGTCCACCGTGCGAAGGACCCAACGGTCCGAGGTTATAAGGGACCAGGCATGGTGGAAATGGGAAAGGCGATCCCGAAAGGATGGGGCTGGATCCTGTGGGATGACTGGGGCGCCGTCCTCGACCGCACCTTCAAAAGTTCTGCCTGGGGCCTGAAGGTGGTCTAGGTGGCCCCTGGTTCTGACCAGGTTGAGGGCCGGTCCACCTTCTTCTACCACCTCGTCCTCGCCTCCGGGTCGAGTCCTGTCTCTGACGAGGCGGGGGGGGGGGGGTAGAAGCGCTGAGGCTGCGGTCTAAATGGCCTGCGCTGAGGGCCCACAACATGCATCCCCAAGGAACGCATGATCGTCCTGGAGTCCTTGAGGCTCTGCAGGCGAGAGTCCGTCTTTTCTGAAAACAACCCTTGTCCTTCAAAGGGCAGATCCTGCAGGGTTTGCTGCAGTTCCTGAGGCAGACCCGAAACCTGGAGCCAGGAGATCCTCCGCATAGCGATACCTGAGGCCAGGGTTCTCGCAGCAGAGTCCGCTATGTCTAAGGAGGCCTGTAAGGAGGTCCGAGCCACCTTCTTACCCTCCTCCACCAGGGCTCCAAACTCCTCCCTGGACTCTTGGGGAACCAACTCCTTGAACTTCCCCATAGAGTTCCAGGAGTTAAAGCTATAGCGGCTCAAGAGCGCCTGTTGATTAGCCGCTCTAAGTTGCAGCCCTCCGCCTGAGTAAACTTTACGGCCGAATAAATCGAGGCGCTTAGCCTCCTTCGATTTGGGCGCTGCGGCCTGCTGACCGTGGCGCTCCCTTGCGTTCACTGATGCCACCACCAGTGAACACGGCTGGGGGTGGGTATACAAGTATCCGTAGTCTTTAGACGGGACAAAGTATTTCCTTTCCACCCCTCTCGCTGTGGGTAGGATAGAGGCAGGAGTCTGCCATATCGTAGATACATTGGCTTGTATCGTGCGGATCAGGGGTAACGCCACCCTCGATGGGGCATCCGCTCCGAGGATATTCACGATGGGGTCGTGCACCTCCACTATCTCCTCCGCCTGCAGGTCCATATTACGGGCCATCCTACGCAGAAGATCTTGGTGAGCCCGAAGATCTATTGGAGGTGGACCTGTGCACGATGTGCCCGCCACTGCCTCATCCGGAGAGGAAGAGGAAGATGCCTCCGGTGGAACAGGATCCAAGGGAGGGTCCTGGTCTCCCTGCTCCTGGGCCGGAGCATCACCTGCGCTTGAGTCCAGGGCGTCAGGTGGTGCGGACACGGAAGCCTCCATGCCCCCTGGCGGAGGCCGAGAGATAGTGGACTCCGGGGCCCTTCTAACAGAGTGACCGGAGCGAGAGGTCGAAGCAACTGGAGCCCCTTGCGCCTGATGGTACGCCCACGGGGTCCAAAACGACCAGTGAGATGGGCCATGAGAATGGTCCTCTGTTATGTTCTGCCAATGGCCCAAGTCCTGTTCCTCGGCTTGCCCCTGAGGGGGGTATGCCGATCTCGAGAGGTCCTCCGAGGAGCGAGACACCGATCTCGATGGCCATGGCGGTGCCGAGAGCGTCGAGACGATTCCCGTGGGCTGCGGTGCCGCACGGTGCCGGTCCGGAGATGATTTATCTCCACGCGGTGCCGGCGATCGGTGCCGGGACCGCGACCGGTGCCGATGTCCTCGTCGGTGCCGGGAGTCGGATCTGGACCTCGACGAGGACCTGGAGTATGCCCGGTACCGGGAGCGGCCTCTCGACGTCGAGCGTCGACCGTAGCGGTGCCGAGAACTACGTCTCGACGTTGATCGGTGCCGACGATCATAGCGGTGCCGAGACGTAGAGCGGTGCCGCGAAGAAGATCTTGGCCGCGAGTACGACCGGTGCCGAGGTGATATTCGGTGCCGGGACTGCGAGCGGCGTGGGGACCTGCTTCGGGACCTGGATCGGTGCCGAGGTTCCAGCCCTTGCGATGGAGGGCGCATCAAGGCAGGTTTCCCCCTCGACTGGACCGGGCGAGGCAACGGTGCCGTCGGTGCCGGTGGTTGAGGCGGTGCCGGCTCCGTGAGAGCTATTAAGTCTCTCGCCGCCGCGAAGGTCTCTGGCGTCGACGGGAGGCACTGTGTCACCGCCGGCCTCGGTGGAGACGCCGTCTGCACCGGACTCAACGGCCTCGGCGCCGGAGTCGACGGTGCTGGAGGCACCTGTTTCCGGTGCTCCACCGGCGGACGCGGCTCTACCCCCGGCACTGGGGGAGCCAGCGTCTTCGGCACGGAGGTCCCCGTCTTATGGGCTTTCTTATGCCCTGGGGATAATGACCGGCGCCGAGGCACTTGCTGTGCTTGCGGTGCCGACGAGGTCCGGTGCCGGGGAGGCTTATCTGACGCCACTCGCGTGGTCGTCATAGCCGGTGCCGCTGGGGCACTGCGCACCGAGGCGCTAGGTGCCGGGGCCTGACTTGTAGATGGAGCGTCCGGACTAAGTGCCGCCTCCATCAGGAGTTGCCGGAGCCGAAAGTCCCGCTCCTTCTTGGTCCTTGGTCTGAAGGCCTTACAGATCTTGCACTTATCTGTTTGATGGGACTCTCCCAGGCACTTCAGACAGGAGTCGTGCGGGTCGCTCGTGGGCATAGGCTTAGCGCAGGAGGCGCACAGCTTGAAGCCGGGAGCGTTGGGCATGAGCCCGGCCCGGCGGCCGGGGGAGAAAAGGGGGAGACGACCCCCTTAATCCCCTGAACTATTATAACAACTAGAACAACTTTTAAAACTATTGAACTATTTAACTATAAACACTAGGACTATAACTATAACTATAACTGCGAATAACAAACTAAGCTAGGGAAAGTGGAGAACAGCTAAGCAGCGCTCCACAGTTCCAACGACCGTCAGGGGCGGTAAGAAGGAACTGAGGGGGCGCCGGGTCGGCTGGGGTATATATTCAGCGCCATGAAGGCGCCACTCTAGGGGGCTCCACAGCCGACCCGCCGGTGTTGCTAGGGTAAAAATCTTCCGACGATTGTGCACGCGGCGCGCACACACCTAATGGAATGGATATGAGCAAGCACTCGAAGAAGAACTATTATTTTCTTTTGATATTCGGTAATTACAAACTTGTCTGTATCTCTACTGAATATTAAGATATAACAAGAAGTATGTTATAGTCAGAATGCTTGAAAACATAACTATTTACATTATGTTTACCTGATTATGTGACTAATGTTCGAGTTAATCAAAGAAATTCTAGGTGGCTTCTGAGACCAAAGGACAAGCCAATGTAAGGAAGATAATCCCTCCCTAGCCATAAAACCATGTTTATTACCTCAAAGAATTTTTAAAAAAGCTGCATTTTAAACTTCACTTTGCTTTAACTTTTTATTATATTATTTTGTGACATGTTTAAAAGATGCATTCGTTATTGAAATTTGTGCTTTTGTACAAGCTATTTAATAGATGTGTAACTGCTATAATAAACAGTTTGTAACTCTAAGGAGCTGTGGTCAATAGACAAAGCCCTAAGAGTGTCTTATCTAGACTAGGACTTCTCCTTTTGTATAAGATACCAGTTTTGTACAAATGTAATCCTTATCTCAAGAAAACAAACTATGTAAAACGTTCATGCTTTCGGATAAGACCCAGTTGTGAAAAAGGAATGTAGGGTTGTGTTATCAGAACAATAAATCTAGATGTAAGCATGGGATTTTTCATCCTTCCAAGGAAAGTTCTAAGTAAACCCACACAAAGAAGTCTAGAAATATCCTTGTTGAAATTAATTTTATAATTACTCTAAAAACTTAAAGCCTATAGGAAAAACAAGTACAGCTGGAAATATTTTAAACATTTTATTTATTTGTAAGTGTTGAAATGGCAAACATCTTTGTGAAATGCATATTTGCAAATATGTTAGCTAAATGTAAAACTTCTAATATCATTGCTGTGTAAATGATTAAATGCTCTATGCAACAATATGGAATCTCATGCCCTTGCTAAACTAATTACTAAAATAAGAAGTTATTTAAGTATAAAATATTTATATTTGTGGGAAACTAATTAATTACTGGCAGTGCTCCAGAAATTCCTACAACCCAACTCTGGAAGACAAGAAGAGTCATCTTTCCTAAAATTGTCATGTAGAATCAATAACTTCTTTAATAACTCTTTAAGCTAAAGACTCTCTAAGAATGATTTAATTTTAAAAGACTTTTTTTAAAAGTGAAAGCTTGTATGTAAAGAATAGGACTATTTAGACTTTTTGAAAACAGAATTTTATGTCCTGTTGAACTCTAATAAAACTGAAGGAATATTTCAGAAAGGGAACTGAATAAAAAGAAAAAAAGTTAAAACTCTAACTCTAAGAGCTTATTTGAGATTTTCCCATCAGTAATGCAAAGGCAATTAGAAATGTTGTATATTCATGACAGACTGCATATTCAGAAGCTGAAGGTGTCATCTAAGCCAATCTTCAACAGCATGTCAATAGAAAGATGACAGCAAATAACTTTGTGTCATGCTGCTGCTTATTTTTTCCTTCTTTACTAATAAAATAGCCATGGTTAATGATTGTGATTTTGGTTTATTTCAATCATGCTGTCACCCAGGGTGTGCAACAGAACCTCTGTAGCTAAAACAATAGGAGTCACACTCCTGAGTTGGAAGTAAGAGAAACAATTAATAAGAGTTGGCCCCTACCATTTGCTTCTCTAAACAAAATATTCTTAGTAATTTTTAACATAAAATTACTTGGCACCCAATATTTTATAATTATTCCTTTCTACCCCACACTGAGCTTGAGTAAGGTGGGCAGAATCTGGCTCTTCCTCAAATTCTTCTAGCCTCCTGATCTTTTTTGTTATTTTTCTCACTCCAAATTTAGGTGGCTAGAACTGAACATAAAATATGACCACAACAGACACACACAGATGTGATGTCTTTGTTTATGCAGCCTAAAATTGCAGTGTCCATCTTTGTTGCAATATCACAGTACAAGTTCATGTCTAATTTACTGCCCACTCTCACTACTCAGGGTATGTCTACACAGCAATGTAAGCCTTAGCTCAAGCCTAACCCCCGCTTGCATCCACATACCAACTGTGTTAACCCAAGGCTCAAATCTAGGGCTCCCACAGGGCTGGAGGGTCCGAGTCTGTGTTAAAACAGGACTTAGGGTCTGAACCCTATTGCTTTCCTGTGTATACACAACTTGACTCGGGTCCCAGAAGTCTTTTAGATGTATCCCAGAGTTCCTTGGGGTAACTTCCTTAGTCCTCTCTATACCGACAATCTGTGGTGCAGTCAATTGCACTCTATTCCAAATGGAAGCCATACCTCCCTTTGCAAACAGCAGCAGCTGTGGTCAGCGTAACCTATTGCCTGCTGCACACTGGTCTGGCAAGCACATTATCAGAGAGTCTGCAGGGTTCTCAAACAGAAGAAGCTTTTTGCAAAGAGAACTGACTGGGGTGGCACACACAGCCCCAGGGGGAGGGGTAAGGAGCAACGGCCAGAGAACGGAGTAGGGACTAAGCAGGTGCCCTGCAGGGAGGGGGAGCGACAGAGCTCCAGGCTCAACATGGCCGGGAGAGGATAATACCCTCAATGCCCCAGCTGCTCCCCCTCCCTGCCAGGATCTTGCTCTGCTCTCTGTCCCTTGCTCTCCCCCACCGCATCAGTGGGGCTGTGTGTGCAGAAGCTCCCATGAAACACAAAGTATGTGGGCAATGAATGGGAGCTCCCCCCCAAAACTTCCCCACAGCCTCATGGGGACCCCTAGGAGGTGCTAGAACACACTGCACTCCAGTCCCTGGGGATGCACTTCAACAGTTCACAGATGGCAGTAGCTGTTTTTCTGCTGAAACCTACATTTTATGTCAAACTTCAAAACAGACAAAAATAAACAAACAAAAAAACCAAAATCACCTTTATTGAACAGCCCATTTCAAAAATTAAGAATTGCCAAGTTTCATTTTACTGGTTTGACAGTCCTGGAGACTGATGTCCTAATTAGCCTCAGAACAGGTCCACCTGGGCATTTTCCTGCCAGGGTGACTCAGCTGAGAGGTGGAGAGCCTGATTCACAGATTAGATGGTAGTTCAGTTTAAAGCCTTCTCAAACTGCTGTCATTCTATTGAGACAGCCACCAAAGAAGCTAATTATGCAGTTTATGTATCATGTACTCCTTATGGGCACCCAAGTCCCACCAATCACACTGTCACAGGAGACAAGGTGGGCAGTAGAGTTTTCCCACAGTGCAACACATTCAAAGGGCTACAGTGTCAACATGGGAGCGGGGCGCTAGGCACTCTGAGATAGGGTTACTTTGTGCACTGCAGTATGGATGCCAGAGCCCTAGGTTCGATCATGGGTCAGAAAATCCTTAACCTTGGGTTAAAATGCAGTGCAGATGCTCAAGCCCAGAGTTTCCTGACATGGGTCAGTTGACTTGAGTCACACTAACCCGAAGCTTACATTGCTGTATAGACATACCCTAAGTTTCTTTCAGTAATATTGTTTTTCAGCTTACTCTTCCCCATTGTGTTTTAAATTAATTTCCCTTGGAGATATTAACCTTTCATTTTTCCAAAATAAATCATATTGTATAGAGTACTTATGCTTATATTCAGGTCCCTGTCCTCTCTGGAGTTTGAAATTACATCCACTTTAGTTTGAATCATTCACTAAGGCGCTGTGTACTGCCTCTTCCAGATAATTGGTTATATGCCTTGTCTACGCTTGTGGGGGCATGTAGGGTATGTGTAGCTACAAGCTGCAGCGAAAAGTAGGCTGGCATCCACACTGCGGTGTGTAGCTACATGCGGCGTGAAATGCTCTGGCAGTGGAGAAAAGCTGCAGCAACTCCCTGCGGCAAGGAAAGGCTGGCAGTGGGGACCTTCCTCCTGCTAGAGCCTTTCCCCACTGCTGGAGCTTTCCCTGTGGTGGGAAAGACACTGGCAGCAGGAAGGCAGTGGGACACTAAACTACTAAAAATAGTATGGTAGATGTGAAAAGTACTGCTTCGGCATGTAGACAACCGTGTAGGATATATATTCTAAGGTTCAGGCATGTCTTTTCTTTACTCACTAAGCAGTGCCTCACTATGTACACTGCTATTTATACCCATGCTAGGGTGTGCGGTGCCTGTACTCTACGTGACACCATAAATGTAGACATAGCCATGGAATGAACACAGAGTATATGAGGGACTCATCGGTGTGACTATATAATATGTCCGACGAGACCATGCTACCTGAAAATATGCATCGATATAATAATGATCATTTGATGATGCTAAAATATTGCAGAGATCTACTGTACTAAATGAGCACAAGAAAAATTGAAAAATAAATAACCCAATACTTTACCAAATATTTCTTAAGCCTTGTATGAAAGTTTGAGCTATCATTTAAAACCATTATTTATGATGGGAAATAAACAGAAGAACTGACAAGCCAGAATTTAAAGCAACAGATAGTTCAGCTCCACAGACAGTCAAGGAGAAAAGGAACTGTTGGCTGAATGAACAGGTGGGCCAATAAATAAACCTTGAGACAGGCATAGTATGTCCAATGAAATTAGTTTATAAAGAAGTTCAGGATAAACTGCTCTCCTCTGCCAAATGTTAGAGGAATGGGGATCCATAAAAGACCCTTAATTTTAGAGAAACATTAAGACATAAGATTATAATTTTGCAGTCTTATATGGAAAATATAATCTCAATTTAAGAAAAATGAGAATGCACAATTTGGCTTATTTTATATGGTACAATACTACTTCTCCTGCTCTTGATGTTGAGCATGGAGTCACTAAAAAGCAGGAATATGTTAAGAAGAATTAAGCTTCTTGATAGTGAAGACAAACATATTTAAAGTTAGTGATAGGGGGGTTGTTAGCCTCAAAAATACAAACAAATGCATGACAAAAAATGAACCCTTCCCTACACACACTATTTCAGTAAAAGTGAACTAAAAGAGTTGGATTTCTATTATTGCACAGAAATAGTGCAAATCTGCATTAACAAGACTAATTGAAACAAATCTTTAAGGAAACAAAACAATAAGGTTTCTAGTTATAACTTTACCTGTGTGAGGTGGATGTCTCTCTGGTAGAATCAGATGCTGAAAATTTATGATACAAACAGCCTCTGCTCCTAACCATCTATCAGATACAGCTCGAATGTAATATTGGGAAGGCAAAGGTTCAAAAATAGGGATTGTGAACACCAGCTGCTGAGCTTCTTTAGGAATGACCTGATGTAAACAAAGAATAGAGAATCATTTTAGAACAGCTAAAACAGCTTGCCATACTCTCACAAGCACAGGCAACACAAGGAAATAAAGTACATGCACAACATGAAGTACAGTATGTTAATGTATGTGTATAGAAAGCATAGATAACAGGTAGATGATCCCTCCCTTTTCAACTTCAGGAGAAGATTCTGCTTCCATTGGCTTCAAAAGGGGCAGGATAAGGCTCTTGGTCATAAAGTTATTTTATTTATTTGTTGGGATGGAACAGCAGTGAGTAATGTGTATTTACAATCCTAATAAAAACAAGCATTATAGATTTGATTTTTCATCTGCAAATAACTGTCCACCAGAGAAGCCAGAGAAAGAGGCAAATCCTTTAATAGATTTTATTTTTGTAACAATATTAGTGAACACCCATGTCAAAGACCAATTTTAGCAGATGCTAAGAACTGAAAGGCAGACAATGGATTTTGAAAATTTGGTGATGTTATTGTATAAATTTCAGGTTTGGGACAACACAGAGGTTTATAATAATTATTCCCAAACTATCTGCCAGCTTTTTTTTCTTACATGCTTTGAAATTCTGCATAAGGACACAGTTACCTGCTTTTTCTGAATGACAAAATACTCTGAATGATAAATGTGATCATTAGTGGGGTCCTCCACCCAGATCCACCAGGGCTCTCCAACTGTGCCATGCACCTAAAAGAAGAGAAAAGGTTCCCTCGTTACAAGTACCCCATAGACCTCTCAGAATACACCAGATATTTTGGGATATTTTTCAGTAAGATGTGGGTTTACTTTTTACAAAGAAAATATGACGAAATCAGGGGAGCAATGTAGAACGTTTGGTGAAATCCTTCCATCTGAAATTAGTCATCTATAATTGTACCGGTTTGATACATTATATATTATATAAGCAGGAGTGAACGTTCTGTCTCTGTGGGTATTTTGAATACCAAATACTGGGTAATAACATAAGAGGACTCCATGTTTCTAAAACTAACTTGTCTCTTTATTAAGAGAACTATTTTCAGGTGCTGCAACTGCAGCTAGCATTCAAGCCATGTGCACAGAGACAGACTTTTCCAAAAACTCTTTCCTCCTGCAACTTGTGATCTTCCCTCCAAGTTCCATGCAGGCTGCTACAGTGGAAATTGTTTTTATTGGACCCCACTAATCTTTCAGGCAAGAACATCTATGACTACCATCCTCTTTGGGCCTTGCATTAGATGGTGTGTTGATAAGCCATCAGTAACTGGTTCTGGATTGGGTGGGAGGAAAGAGTATTAACTGGCCAGGGACAATTTCCAAGTTTTGGCATTGGAGAGCAATTCTTTTTCCCATCTTCCCATTTGGTTTGTAGTATGCTTCTGGTCTTGCCACTTTATCGTGTTGAGAGTTAGGGCTCTGGGAGTCTTCACAGCTATGCATTAAGTCTATCCAACTGCCATATTTTGGGTCAGGAAGGAATTTTCCATTCCCTGGGCAAGGTATTGTCATCTTACTTCTGTGCTGCTTTCAGAACTGGGCGGCCGGAGAGTGGCAGCTGTTGGCTGGGCGCCCAGCTCTGAAGGAAGTGCTTTGCCAGCAGCAGCGCAGAAGTAAGGGTGGAAATACCATATCATGCCACCCTTACTTCTGCACTGCTTCCTTCAGAGCTGGGTGGCTGGAGAATGGCGGCTGCTAACTGAGGGCTCAGCTCTGCAGGGAGCACCAAAGAAGTATGGGTGGCAATACCATACCATGCCATCCTTACTTCTGCGCTCATGCTGGCAGTGGCTCTGCCTTCAGAGCTGGGCTCCTGGCCAGCAGCCGCCGCTCCAGCTGCCCAGCTATAGTGTAAGAGGGGCAGAGGTGACTCAAGGCTGCTTTAACTAGTGCTGGCAGTAACAACCCCTAGAAACCATTGGGGACTGGTAGAGTGTAACAGTGCTCTGGGCACACCCTACTCCACAGCCATATTCTGTGGCACACTACTTAAGCCAGTGCTACAACACCCAGGGATTCCCATACTCCTTGTGTGACTTTGCATTACCCTTCCATTCCTTCATAATGGAGGAATGCTCACCTGCCCTATTAGGACAGCTTTTCATGGTTCCTTGCTCCGCTGGAGTAGGGTAAAGGGAAAATTTCGTAGCTGAACTAAAGGGCTCTTAACTTTGGAAATTGCTGTAATTAAAGATAAAAACGAACTCATGTCTCACCTTTTCTAGAACACAATGTAAAACATTTCCTTTGCACAGACTTGCCCCCAATAAAGTAAAGTACAAACTGAACAGCAAGATTGTTTCTTCACCTACCTCTAGAACAATCCCAGAAATACGATCAAACTACATCAATTCCAGTTTTGTATTACTTTGTTTTATTTGGTACCTAGATGCTGTCATGGTGCATGCACTAGAAATGTTTAGCTAGGCTAGGCATTTCAATTAAGTACTTGGATTTTTACAATTCTGATTTTGCTGATGCATTTCTAGTCTTATTATGGGTGGGCTTCCCTTGCAGTCAGTTTTTGTGCTGACGACAGCTGCCACTGTCGTCTTCTGGGCAGCTTACCAGCATAGTAGTAGCATGCTGATGGGAAAGCAATTCTTTAATAGTTTGTCAACTGTTAAATTTAAAATGATAATGATTAATTTTGAATGATAATTAAAAATCATTGTAGTTATTTACTAAAATAAAGATTATTTCATAATTAATGATAAGCTCACCGGATACAAACAGAGTCAAAGCAAAGCAAAAAAGGCAGTAACATTTTCAGGTTTTGATTAACACAAATCTATGTATTCACATTTTAAGAGCTCCATTGTATAAACGGACACAATGTTTGTAATGTTTCCAAAGTAACCATTAAGAGATACTGTGTCAAAGGTCACAGCAATAAGCTTGGGCAAAAATCTATTGTCCCCAATGCTTCCTCTTTCTAAGTACAGACCTCTTTGGTATACTTTACGGCTTGCCTTGGGAAAGCACTGCTGTAAATAGATTCAAGTTAAAGAACAAGCGTTAAACTGTTTTGTCCTTAATGATATATTAGCTCATCAGAACTGAACTTTGTATTGGTAATACTGATGCAAGATAGAGACTCAACTAAATTTTTCAAATTATCTCCTTTTGTAATATAAAACAGTACATGGACAAAATTAAGTCACCAAAATTAGTTGGTGCAAGATTAGGTTAGGAATTCATTCAAAGATATTTTTATAATCAGTCAAGGAAGTGACTAGAAAGAAACTGCATGTATTTTGATCACCACTCCTTGTATTCACAATCTAAGACAGAAAAACTATCCAAAAGAAAAAGTAAAAGCCCTTATGACCAGGGAAAACAATTTTTAAAAAAGAGTGTAAATCTATTTTTAGAACAAAAGTCTTCTACATTCACTTTGTGGTCAAAATCAATTTGATACATGCACTTTTTTGCTTAAAAAAGGGATAGGCTTTGAAAATGGAGTTTTAGAACCTGAAACTTAATCCAAGAACAGGCATTTAATTGCTAGTTTTCAGAAGTACAACCTCTCCAATCTCCTAAAGGTGGAAGAGAATGAGAGATATGTGCCTAACGGAGAAAAAAAGCCTGTTTGTGCCCAAGGCCTTATCGACATGAAAGAGTTTTACCATATGCCCATATAACAGCTCTATGTGGGCACTTTTATTCCATTGTAAGACTGTCTTTTTTGGTTTATCTTAAACTCCTTCCCAAGTGACATAAGCTAAATGGAATAAAAGTATCCACTTGGGGGGCAATGGTGGTGAATGGGGGGGGGGGATCATACAGATATAACAATATTAGTTTAAATTTTCACCTTGTTAGCTTGCCTGTGAATACAAGCCTTAGGTTATAGCAATATAATTTTCCTATGTAGACAAGTCCTTATACATTGGAGCAGTTTACAAATGTAAATTTTCCCACTATTAACATCTGTTCTCTAAACAATTTTTTATGAAGTTACAAAAGAGTGTAGTCTTATTTAAGTTAACTTGAATGAAAAAAGGATACTTTCTTCAGATATATTCTTCCATAGGCACCTCAAAATTAATTCATCTCTGTAGATCACATTGTCTTTATAGATAGTTAAAATCACCTTTTTACATTATCCAAATAGCTAAATTCTCACGATAATCTTCACCTTAATTACTTAATTTTTACCTGATCATTCCACTTGAAGTCAGGAGTGATGGTCAGCCTAACACGGAGTACAGTACGTGTAATTGGCTGAATAGCTGCTTCCATTGTAATGGAGGGAATTTGATGGACACACTGTTTGACCTTTAACCCAATATGCACATGACGCAGCATGTGACCTGCAAAGAAAACACCAGGTGAAACAAATGTGCATTTACAGGAAAAATAATACAAATCAGAATTTTAACTAGGGTTTTAGAGAGGGATGTTATTGCTTGCTTGTTTTGTTGTTTGGTGTGTAAATGACTCTCTTGACCTGGTATGTTGGAATATTTTGTAATACTTAATCTGAATTAGCAAATTTACAGCTCAGAAAAAGACATTATTAACTCCTCTGCTGGCTTTTACCAATGGGTCAAAATAACTATTAAGAATTCATGCTGAATAATCTGCTATTTCAAGGCAGTTTCTTTTTTCTTCTAATGACTTTTTGACCTGCTAGTTAGAAAAACATATAGTCTCTTCTATACACATAAATACTAACTCACGAGGTGATATGATTTTGTTTAAGTTGATTCGTGACTACGTAATTTGCATCAGTAGGAGACACTTAAACTGATATCTATGCATGGAGGTTGCACTGATTTAACTAAAGCGGTATGTAAATGGATTTAGTTAAAACTGTATAACGTTATCACGTAGACTAGGCCTTACTCATTTTAAAATTGATCTAGTTAAAGCAAGGCAAACTCCTCACATAGACACAAGCAGGTTTAACCCTTGCTTAAATCAGTTAGCTTACATCTGTAAATTAAGCGCATCTACATTAAGAGTGCACCATTTTAAATAGATTGATTTTAAATCAATTTCTTTAAATGGGTGCAACTTCTCCAGTCCAGAAATGCCCTTATTCTGCTTATAATGTCACTATTTTTTACAGGCAAAAGCAAAACTTCAAAAGGCATATAAAATATTGGTGTTCCTACAGTTCAGTTAGTTCAATAAGGCTATACAGGCAGATCAATTCTACAATGTGATGCATGTGGGTGAAACCTTGAGCCCGTGTCAAGACTCTATGTGGGTCTGTACAGGGATCTGCCTGCACAAGTCATTGCAGAATCAAGGCCTATCTGCTCTGGTGGTGATTTTAGAGTTACATCAAGAGGATGTTAAAAGAAATATCTGTGACTTCTGTGACTTCTCAAAATGTCAGAATCATACAATCTGCTAACCTAAGGAATTGGCTGCTTAAAAATAGGCATTTTTAACTAAAAGAAGTATAAAACTTACTTGATTCCACAAAGACTTAACATACTTTTTCAGAGAATACGACAATCAATTGAACTGTAAAAAAAAACTGCCTGTCAATTTCCAGGGGAAGACACTTAATTTTCATTACTTCTTTTGTTTCAACATGAAGGCTTTTTGGTTTTTTAAATAAACTTGTTTTTGTTTAATTTGTTTAATCCAGGATCTGCACATAAAGATAAAGTGCAGCATTTATTCCCACTGAATCATAGAAATGTAGGGCTAGAAAGGACCTCAAAAGTTCTTTAAGACCAGACACCTGCAATAAAGCAGGACCAAGTAAATCTAGACCATACTGACAGGAGTTTATCTATGCTATTCTTAAAAACGTCCAATTATGGGAATTCCATTATCTCCTTTGAAACCTGCACCAGTACTTAACTACCCTTATAATTGGAAAGTTTTTCCTATTATCTAACCTAAATCTCCCTTGACCCTATTACTTCTTACTTTTCCTACCTTCAGGGGACATAAAGAACAATTGATCACTGTCCTCTTTATGGTAGATCTTAACATATTTGAAGACTTATCAGGTCCCCAATTAATTTTCTTTACTCAAGACTAAATATGGGCATTAATGAAAATACTGAATAGTACTGGACACAGACAAGACCCCTGCAGGACCCCACTAGATACATTCACCTAGTTTGACAGTGAACCGTAGATAACTATTCTTTGAGTATGGTCTTTCAACCAGTTGTGCATCCAACTTGAAGTAATTTCATCTAGACCACATTTCCTTAGTTTGCTTATGAGAATGCTTTGTTACACTGTGCTAAAAGACTTTCTAAAATCAAAATCCATCATGTCTACAGCTTCTCCCCAATAATCCTGTCAAAGGAAATAAGGTTGGATTGTCATGATTTGTTTTGACAAATCTATGCTGGCTCTCTCTTATTATCCTCTAGGTGCCTTCAAATTGAAAGCCCGCACCTATCTGAAGTCTTTCTCTATCTCCCATTAGAATAGGGATGCTGGAAGGCTTTCCCTGCCAGCCAACTCCTCTCTTTTTTTATTTCAAGTCACCATGCTACTTAGAAGGGGTGTGAGGGCTCATATTGAAACTAATAGGGAGAGGTGCTGAAAACAAGCTACCAGCCTGAAAATGCTCTCTTTGCATATTTCAATGTGGCACTGAATTCTAAATTAAGAAAAAGGATGGCTGGCAGGCCAGCAAACGCTTTCCCTCTCTCTCCAGTGTCTTGGAGGGAGGGAGGGAGGGAGGGAGACAGACAGAAAGAAAGCAGATAGGGAGAAGGACATTAAACAAGTAACAGCTCTCAGGGATGCACTTTGTATTTTTCCTAGGCATTTATAGGGCTATCGGACACCCATTACCACAGTATCTAATCACTAATAATCTATTGCCATGTTCAAATACTAGACTCCATCTGCTTGCATACGAAAAGTAGTCCATTTAAAATATAAATATGCATATTCTATATACATGTAGAAACGTATCTAAATTCAGAATTCAATGGTAAGTGCCATTCACTTGAAATTGAGGGGAGTGAAACTCTTTCCATGTCTTCTAATCCAACATCCTATATGTTCCAGAAAAATCATAGGGCAGCTTTCTTTAAAAAGGAAAAGCGCAGGGCCATTCACTGCCATATTATACTAGTATTAAGCATTGACATAATACTGTGAAAGTACAAATTGATTTATTATAGTACATAAGGTACAGATGCTGATCTGAAAAGCCACAGAATACACACACATACATAGATACTATATTTAGGGATGATACAAAACCTTTGGAGATTTCTTTTAAGCACCTGATTTAACTTTGAAAATAAAAACATAGGCCCATATCCTGCATACACTTAGGCATGGTGCTTAACTTTGGGACTACTCAGATGAGTCAAGTGCCATAAGTATTTGTGGGATTGGAGCCTTATCTTGGAAGTGATCTGAACACTTGCAGATTGCTGCCAAGTTAGGTATGCAGGTCATCTCTGGTTGTTGAGTCAAGCCAGTCCAAGATTGAAAAGATGCTGAATGTCTATTTTCACTGTACGTTTGGGAACTATTTGAAAATTCCAGTCTACATTTTTTGTAACAGACAGAGTTGAAAGTAGTCCAACCCTGATTATTGTATAACAAAAATGCTGTGAAAAGTATCACCTTGGACCAGAGGCCTGAAAATGCAGACTGAAGTCTAGGATCTAAAATATCCCTCCAAAGTAAGGGTAAGAAGTTAAAAAGTATTCAAAATAAAGAAAATTTCTTCTTAACTCTCTCCCCCGACCCCATCAGTTGGTGGCTAGCTAATGCATAAGCATTTATATACACCTTCTAATACTGTTTTTATTCCTATAAATGTAATTGTGGAAGTTCTCATTACTGATATATATCAAATCCTTTATTAAACTCCACTAAGCTCTTGGCTGGAATGATAATCTTGTGGCAATGAACTCCTCAGGTTAAATAAAAATGAATTTGATCATTCAGAAGCAGGCATGAACCACTTATTGGTAGCGTCCTTTGTTATAATTCCCCACTTTCATTCTTTTTCACATAAACAGTATTCAAGTTGCAAGTAATGAAGGACCTGATTTGTCAACTATCAAAAATCAATAGGATTAATAGAAAGTTCCTATTCAATGTAAAGAGGAGAACATAGAGCCCAACGTTTAAAGAGAACATTGCTTATTATGTTTTTTTTACCTATTTCATCTTTCCTCATGTCCTTCATCTTATCTACAGAGAGATTCTTCTCCTCCAGCTTTGTGAGGACTGATGGTGGCAGCACTGAGAACTGTCGCAAAGGGTTGGCCCAGCCCCACAGCCGCTTGTCAATGACTTTGCTGAGGTTCAGTAGCCGGTACGTCATTGCAGGCCATCGTTTCCTAAGAGCAACCTCAAAAAGGGCACGAACAATACGAGCTGCATTCTACAGAGTGAAACATCAAGATGAAGAAAAATATTAGATTCAGATCAAACATTTCTTATTGGATACAGCATGTATAGTATGTTTTTTCCTATCAGACTCCCCCCAACATATATATTTTATTGTTAAGTTTTAGCTAAAATATTCTTGAAAAAATTATTTTTCAGTTTCTACCTAATGATTAATTGCATCTTTTAAAACTGCTTCATCAGTACTTAATGGGATGATGACAGTAAATACAAAGTAAACAATTAAAGCTATACTGTTGTAGTGAACAGAAACAATTTTTGATAGTAATATTTTTTCTTGATACAATAACCCTGACCGTGCTCAAAAATTTAAAATTGGATATTCATGTTGAGGGGAAACATGGTCTTGTGGTTAAAGTCCAAGTCTGGTAGTCAGGAGAAGTAGGTTCAATTGCTAGGTCTGCTGCAGGATTCCTGTCCTTGGTTTTGATCATAGTTACACCAGCACTCAGGGGTTTTGCTCACTGTCTCTCAATGACTTCTCAATCACATTTACTTAGTTTACAAAAATGTTTGCTTTCTTCTTATTGAAATTCCTCACAAACTTAACTTAGAATCTGAACATCAAGATTAATTCTTCGTAGACTTTACATAAAAAATGATTTATTCATCCCATACTCATCTAACATGGCAATGACAAATATTCTGCCGGCCCATTTCTGCCCAATTACACATCCATGCAAGCCCATTGTTTTCAGTGGGATTGCTTAGATATAACTGAGGGAAGAATCTCACTTTATAGTGAGAAATTAGCTATCAGTTCTGTTGATGATTCACTGAGCAGAATAGCATTCACTCTGTGCTGGCTCTGCAATGCTAACAGGAGTTTTAAAAAAAAAAAGGTACTAAAAATATTTTGTCACTAAAGAATGCAGCTAGAACTCTTCTATTGAGGTAGAAGGAACAATTTTTTTTTTAAATAGTCATCTTTTGGAGTAGAACTGCAATTTAAAAATTGTGATTCTAAGCACTACTACTCATGTCCCCATGTAAATTATCACACACATTTATAAACTGAGCACCTGAGTATGGGACCCCACCACCTCCTTTAAAATGCTACAGTTGAGAGAGACAAATAAAAGCTATAAACTGAAATTGAGAGACCTCTCTTAAAATGATCTTGTTGTGCACGTATCACAATCTTTATGATATGTATAATGATCTCAGCAAGCCCATGTGCGCTATAAAACCTGAACACAAGGAAATAACCTAAGATGGCACGATGATCTTAACTCAGAATATCTATGCTTTTAAATGTTTCACTCTCATCCTTAATATCATTTAAATACAATTTTTATTATTTCTTCTTAAAATGGTTTGGCAGGATGTGACAGCACAATGTCAGAACATACTATGCTGCTGCTTATTAATGAAGAGACAGAAATACTCCTAAATTGTCCCAAAGCCACAACCTTATAACCCACTACATATTGGTTGACATATGGAATTGTTATAAGCTGTGCATTATGTCATTTGCCTCTTTTAGGAGGCTCAAGCCAGTAAACAGATGCCTTCTTAAGGGGAATTTCAAGTGGCCACCTGACTTGCTGGGATGGACCCTAGACTTGTGAAGAAGCAGCAATATTCCATAGATTTCCAGTGCTGTTGTATCCATGTGATGACTAAACATCCCATCAAGTTGATGACCGCTTGGGGTGTTAAACTGAGCCATCAATCAAGAGTATGGACTGATCTGCCATTACCGTGTAGGAGTCAACCTAGTGTAGTCCCCCCAACTGTGGAGAGGTTTTCCATAAAGTTTGGTATCCCCTTTCAGGTTTCTTAAATTTTAAGTCCAAACACTACCAGTCACAATGCACAATCAGCTTGAAGTTATGTTTTGCCACTCTGCAAGATCAAGATTTGTAAGACCAATATTAATAGCACATACAGACGCTTCCCAACTTACGCAAGGGATGGAACAGAACGCCTTGCGTAAGTAGAATTTTCCATAAGTCGGGAACATATACCTGGCAATTACGCAAAAAAAAAAAAAGCTTATGGAACTTACAGAACTTTTTCCCGTAAGTGCGGATTTCCGTAAGTCGGGTTTGCGTAACTGGGGGAGCGTCTGTATTTTGGTGCAAACCCCATGCAGCCTACTTAAGATTTGTAAGACCAATATTAATAGCACATATTCTGGTGTAAACCAATTTTATAATGCTTTGCAAAACAAACATAAAATTAGAATGCAAAAAAGTTAAATACATTTAAACTTCTTTGTAAATGTAGGAAACATTAAGGTTTAAGGCTAACATCTTGTATGCAATTGCAATTTAAACTATGAAAGCTGAATAAACAACAGTTAATGGCTACTATACTGGAAAACTAATTCAAACTGAACTAAAAAAGTACAACCTGGCCTCCTAAATTAACACTTAGCAATTATTTCCCACTAAATCAAAAATATTCTGTGTTGAAATCTTAAAAGCTCGTGCTCAGATTTTCAAATCATATGTGCAAATACATTTGAAAATCTGGGCCCACATAGCTATCCATACATCTGGGTAAATGAAAGATGTGAAGAAAGACAAATGAATAGATTTTATAGATTTTTTTTTACCTGTGCAACATATGCAGAGTCTGAAATAAGGGAGAAACTATCAATCTCTCCTCGGCTAATATATGTTTGAAGGAGGATATTTATCTTCCCATAACTGTTCTCCACACCTCCAGGAGCAGAAAGTTCACAGAAATTGTTCAGTAAGGCATCCAGTTCCTCTATTTCTTCTTCTCTTACCTAAAACACAAGTAATAGGTTTGAAGAGGTTGGAGTAACTTTGTAAAAACTTTCACACTAAATTAAATTTCCATTCTCTTAGAAACATTATTTTAAATGGAGTCTAGTTTTACACAAAATAATAATAATAAAAAAACAAGTCTTCCAGACTGCAGCTAATAGAACTTAATTGAAACTATCTTAATAGTGACACAATTACATTTTATTATTCATCACCATCTATTAAGGTTGCCATTGACACACAAAAATTTGATATGCCACAAAAATTGAATCTTCTGACCCTACCATCCTCCATCTGATGAGATTTCATTTTTTATTTGACCAGAGTAAAACCTCTGTCCATCTGGATTAGGGCAAATTTGAATTAACATTAAATGCATTCATTATAGTCATATAGTTTGCATGTGGCATAATATATTCTTAGATCAAAACTGTAAAGTACTATGATTCATGATATTAGAGTTTTCACTGTTAATAAGATTAAGTCTTAATACAAGTAAAGAAATATTCATATCTACAGTTTGAATAATGCATTGCATTTTACATTCTCACTGATGAGAATGCAAAACACACCATAAATCTACTGAGACTGACATTAAACTTATTTATTTATGTAAGGTTTGGCCCTTACAGGGAACCAGTTGGGGGCCATTTCCATCAGGCCCTGACTACTTTACATCCAGAGGACTCAGAGAGTAGGGTTAAAAGCCCTACTCATTCTCCAACCACTGGTCATGCATTTTATGGACCCGACACTGTGGATTAGGGTCTACTTCCATTAAAAGTGTCCTTCTGGATGAAGTGATGCAATCTTACCTTGATCTGTTCAAATTCTTCTGCCTTAGATACTATAGCAAGAATATCACCTTCTGTTTTGTGAGCATCAAAATGTTCATTGAAAGTCTATCAAAAATAAAATGATTTGATTTACTGTTAAAAATAAAAATGTAAAAACAATGATTTTGACCTACCAACTTAAAATTAAAGACAATTCTGCTCTCAGTAAGAACTCAAAGAAGAGAGTCTCTAAGATTTTTAAAAGTAAGCAGGTGCCTCAGTTATTGGATACCCAGCTTCAGACAACTTGAAGAGGACCAAATGTTCAGAGGGCCTTTTCTGCACTTTCTAAAAAAACAGCTGCTTTTAAGTTGTCTCAAGTTGGGGACCCAAAAATGGAGGCAACCAAAATCCATAGTCACTTTTGAAAATCTTGTCCACACTATATCTGAATGTGTACGTTAATACGTCCAATTAAAGGATGATGCGACAGATTTTCAGCTCCCAGTCTCCAATGGAGCAGGAACAGTTTTGGGCAGATATGCATATCTACACACCCTTCAGTGCACTCTTGCCTGTACTGCACTGATAAATTCTATCACCTGAATGACATGGGGATAGCCTTTTCACCCACAGAAAAATTTCTGTTTGTGGGCTCTGTGCATGCAAGTTCTATTTCCTGCAAATGGATATACAGGTGATAAGATATCTAAGTCTTAGGAAGGGGCAGAGAATGTGGAAATCATCATCCAAAACCAAATGTGACCAAAACAATGCTTTCACTATTGCCATATGCTTAGATAGTTTCTTTTAGTAACCATGATTTGAAAAAGATATCAGTGTTAAATTGGCTACATGTCCTATAAAATCTTCTCATGACCATTTTATATAAAGGGTTAAAAAGAGAGAAGTATACCAGAAGTAGAACAAGTTATTGTACCTCAATAGTATTATACTTAATATAATAGTGGCTGGCAATTCTGCCTAAATCTGTTGAAGAAAAAAATCCAGTTCTCTCTTCAAAACGAATCATGCGGGCTTTGTCTAGCTTTCTGCCAACTTCAATCACCAGTTGTTCTCTGTGCTTCTCTAGCCCTGGATCCATCTAGAGACCATGCACAAAATACAAAAGTGACAAATGAGGCATTTCACTGAGATAATTCAGGTTTTCTAGAAGTCAGAAACAAAATACAGTTGCAAAACAAATAAAATAAGGCCATGATTATCACACCAAGAATTAGTTCAGTCCTCATTAATACCAGTTATACTGACACTAAGTCCACAAAAAGTTGCTACACATACCAAACGTGAATAAAAATGAGAAAATGAAGTTACTTGGCCCTGGACAGTTATAGCAGTGAAAGACCAATGATGGTGTTGCTGTATTTATTACTAAAATATAGCTTTGGCTGACTTGCTGGCCCATAGCTGGGTATCCAGCACTGGTTGCCCCTGCCTGCTGTGCCTCTGTAGAGTCTTCATGACTGTGTCTCTATAGTTAGGAATCCTGAAGGACTTCAACAATAGAGATCCTGCCTGGAATGACCCTTACCAAATCAGACAATTTCAGCTCCCAAGCACCTGCAACTGCTCAGATACCGCTACAAGAGACTGAATAGGCCTGGACTATTCATGTACATAAAGTTAAGCATGTGTGTAAGTTTGCAGGATCAAGGCCCTAATCAGAAGAAAGCTCAGTTTCTTCTTATATTGATATTTTTAATGAAATATTCAAAACCGAAATGAAAGAGAAAAAAAAAATCACAAAGTCCAAATGTGGGCTGTCAACAAACTGTTGAAAAGGATGTTATTTTAGAAACACTTTAATTGGTTATATAATTCATCCTCTTCGTTATTTCCCCATATTCCTAAGAAGGAAGGTCTTTCCTTCAGAATAACTGATATACATTTTTATTTACAGTTTTCCTAAGCTGACTCAAAAGGGAAGAGACTGGGATTCTCTAAAATTTAGAAGCATTATAAACACCATCGTATAGAAGTTAAGAGGACAAAAAGCTTTGTTGACCCGTGGAAGGAGAAGCAAGGGGTGAAAGATGGTAGAGGAGAGGGATTGAAGGAAGGAAAAAGTCAAAGGGTTTACCTTAAAAAATTCCCTTCAAATAAAACAAACTAACAACAAAAAAATAGTATTTCTTTTTCAGTGGTATGACAACCTAATTTTCTTTGCTTCTTTCCTACTCTCTTTATAATGTAATTTTTTGAGTCTTTCTGCTTCAGCAAGAGGGAGGGAGAAGCTCAGACATCATCACTGCTACTAGCAAATAGTTTAAATTTTTGAGAAAAGTTGCTGATCAAAGAAACGAAGATGAGAGGTTAGCACATTTACTGAATGGTTACTGATTGAACATGTCTAGATCATGACTATTAGGCACAGCCCCAAGTAAGGCTGGGGGTGGAAAAGCATTACCCCAGGGAGAGCACTGAGAGACATTCTGGACTTTCTGGTTTACAGCCAGAGCTGCTATACCCCTTTGGGGAGCAAGGCCTGCTCCTTGGGGTGGTGGGGCAGTGTGAAGCCTGGCCTTGCCTTGCCTCCTTCCTGCACCTTTTGTGGTACTGAGAGACCTCCTGGGAGGAGGGACTGCAATACTATGTGGCTCTTACACAGGACATAAAGGGCAGGGGGGAAGAGAGAAGGTTTTTTGTACACACCCATACCCACTATACATCTGGGGACAATCTGACCAAAAGTGATTATGCAAATCAATGCACTCTAAATGGCTAGACTGGCTAATAATGGCTGGCCAATATGGATATATAAACTGGCAAATCACAAGATTATTAAGAAATAAGTGTATACCGATTATGAAAATTAAACACTTACAACTGGATGGGGAGGAAAAGGAATTGCATAACTCATAAAACTATAGCCATGCTGCATCTGAAACTGCGCATCTGAAACTGCACAACTGCCCTGCACTCGGTATAACATAACACGACAATACAAAAACATATATCAGATGCTTCCAAGAGAGAAGAAAATATCTATGTCTGCAGGCCTACTTGCTCTCTGCTATTCAAAGGCACTAATAAACAACACCTCTAATAGGTATATCTTGTTTCTATCTTAACGCAAGATAGCAAAGGCCACTTCAAAATGATTCAGTATAGGATGTGGCAGCGAAGGAGATAGCTGAAGGAATGGCAGAGCACTGGTGGACCTTCAGGATTGGCACTTGCTTGTCTGGCTGAAGAATGTCACAAACATATTTTTGTTAGTTTTATTTTAAAAATTATTCCAGTTAATTGTGTTTTAATGTTATCATTCAGTGTTACCAAACATATTTACATTAATTATTCAACATGCTTAAATCAATTAATAATTTGCCACAGAACTCAGTACTGCTTGCCAGAGACATGGGTCTTTGAGTGCGAAGGAATTCTACAGAGCTAGGATATGTCAAAACTCCCACTGTTGAGCCCCAGCTAGATCTAGTATTTGATGATACCTTAGAATAGATTATGCTTTTCATTTACCTGGCTATGTGAGTTTGGCTAACCATATACAAATACATTATAATGTAGTAAAAGAGTTTTATTAATATGCATTTGGGATGACTGAACTCAGAAAGCCATTCTAAGTGAGTGCCCATAAAATATTTAAACTACACCTCACTATAATATATTGAGAACTATGGAATCCTTACCCACTTTCCCTATGGTTTAAATCCCACTTCCAGACCCAAAGGACAAAGATATTGGACCTGAAACCTGACACTGGCATACTGCTAGGAACGTTGTAGATACTCAAAACCTGAGTGTTGATAGTCATGTGAAAAACTATGAAGCCATGCAACAAATTGTGGAGACATGAAACAAATTACATTTATCATGAACCTTTGACCATCTCATCTGCACTCTGACCACTAAACTACATCCAACAGGACTATGCCTACCCCCAAAACGTCGAAGCAGTTTCAAACAATTGTCATAAAAAAAAAATCTTCCAGAGAAATATTTCCTTAGTTTTTTCCTTCTACCAGTTTATGTTCTTCTCCTGACTATCGAATTACTATTGTTGAAGGCTCTAGTAGAGCATATACAGCAGTGTTAAAGAAAAATAGGTATTTACATTTCCTGTAAACTATGAAACACACCAAAAAGTAAAAATAAGGAATTCCACTATGAAAAAAAATATATCTGTGTTCTGATTTATTCCAATACACAAAATAATATCTAAAAACAACATCAAAGGAATAAAACTCTTTAAATGACTGTATCCCAAGAAGAAAAAGATTTCAAATATGACTGAATGATTGATTTTATTAACCTGTTAAATTAACAAATATGCTGTCTAATAATTTATGATACTGCAAGTCGTGAGATCTTCTAAAACAAATACTTGACATAGGACAAAACGTGTGTAGATCAGAGCTATGGCTTCAAGAACCTTGACGGTATAACTCATATCTGACTTTCACTACTGAAATGCTGACAGTGACTAAAGCATGATAGCTGTTTTGATAAGAATGAGTGCTATGCGTTGATGGTTAATTTGGCCATTGAAAACGTATTTTGTATGATAGTGGGTAAAAGCGTTCGACAGGACAACTCAGAAGGGACCTTTTCACTTACTATTTAAAAAAACAATAACTCTCTGCTATAGAAAATATCTTCTCCCATTCAAACACTTAAAGAATTGCTGATGTCAGGTAAAGCAGAAATAGCAAATATTTATCCTCACATCAGGAAAGGATTACAGAACCAGAAAGCAGGTTAGATTTTTTTTTAAATGCATTTTCTACCTGATAAGCCTTGTGACTGATGCCATATACTAATGGATTTGCTCTCATCCGTACATAAAGATAAGTGTAACTTATCCACTTTACTGCTTCCTCCACATTAGTTACTGTTCCAAGAGCAACCTGTAAGGAGGAAGAGAGACAAAAATTGAACTTTCATATTAGAGGAAAACACAAGCATTAAGTTCATAATATACTGAATTCAGACCATTAGCACTAGATTAGAGAAAGTGTCCGTAGTTTTCCATTTTAAATATACTAAAATAATAATCATAACAATCTCTTCTGAACCACCTACATATCTGCATTTCTAAAGCATGAATAACCATGATACCTTTTTTCACAGTAGATTTCAGATACTTGAGCACCTAAATGATCTTTTAATGTAAAAATTATAAACAGTAGAAAAGATCACGCAATACAGGCTTCTATTACAAGGAATTTGTAATTCTTCTATGAACAAGATTCATATTTTAAACCTTTAAAACCATGTAAACTTACCTTCCTGTCTGAGTTTAAGTGAGATGTTTGCAACCTGACTTAAATAGAAAATGTTTCAATTATATCCTCATATGTGTTTAAGAAGCCATATTGTAAGGGAAAATGTCCTGAAATTGTGGAAATAACATGACTATAGATATTTTTCAAATTGGCACACCGGGCTTTTTACCATGTCTCCATATACTGTCATCACTTTAAAAATAGGTTTCACCTGCCTTTTATCTTTGAAGATTCACATACACATGGTATCTAGCCAGGGCCAGTTGTAGGGGCGATTGAGAAAGGCGCTCACCCCGGGTGGTAACTTCCGGGGGTGCCGTACCGCTGGGTGTTTTGTTTTGTTTTGCTTCGCTATGACTGGCCAGCCTTTATTTTATTATTGTTATTTTTTGCTCCGCTGATTGGCCAGCTTATTTATTTATTTTTTTGGCTCGGTCACCAGTGTGGAGGGAAGAGAGATTGCAAAAACATTTTTCATCCTAGCCAGCAAAATGGCTAGGGCTGCTCCTGCCTTTAGCACACAGCTGTAATATCAGAATGCAACTGAAAGTTGAGTGGGTGATTTTATATATTTCTGTAGACTCCTAATGCAACCATACTGAAACAATATCTCACTCAGGAATCTTTTTGTAAGTTAGTAAAGTATTGACACATTACATATTTACATTTTTAAAAAGGCAACTTCAGTTCTATTCTCTATCAGTTCTAGTCACAAAAGACAATTATTTTTGTTTTTATTCTAACATGTTAATATTACTTGGCTGCGGGAATTCAAGATTTCCATTATACTACTCAAACAATATATACTCTTTTGCTTTGTTTCTCTCCATATTGTTTGGCAAACTCCTTAACACTGACTAATGTTAAAAGATCAATTTTCTTTTATGGTCTGTCTCTCAAATAAATCCATTCAATTACTTGAAAAAAAAAAAGCACACACAATGGTAAGCAATTTCTAATTCTCAGATCTACAGGTCTATGTTAATAATAGGGAAATTCATTGTTATAAAATAGGAAACAAACAAAAAGCCCAACCTTACACTAAAAATAATACTGACACCCCAAATCTACTGTTAGTTAAACCAGTTTAAATCTGGAGTAACCCCTTTTGACTTCAATAATGAATGTTCATACTTAAATCTCAGCTAAGGCTATGCTTCATAAGACTGGCTTGTTTCCCAGTAGGATAGAAATGGACACCAAATAAGTAATATTTTGATAAGTGCAGATATTCATGGGACACTGAATGGGTTAAGAATGCACAATTATCCTAAGCTACTTTAACTCAGTTGAAAGGGAGGGAAGACATCTTATCTAGTGCATAAGCTTATCATCAATTTGCTACCCAAACTAATTTGTGCATTTGATTTCTCCCCATGACTCAATAAACCCCTTTCCGGTACATAACCTGAAGTAGCATAATGACATCTTTCAATATTACATAACCCCTCCTGAAAATATCTAATTTCGAATCAGCAAGGTATAAAGCTCTTATTCTGGAAGATAGCAAAGTCTGACGCGAGTCAAAAACAAACCACTGTTTCTGCCTCATTCATTTTAATTACTCATTTTGCATTTAGATTTGTTCAAAATTAAATATTTCCATAGTTAAAAGCAAAGCTAAGGAGGAAGATAGTAAGAATGTGTAGTATAGATGGGTTGCAGATGAAATCTGTAAATGTTTGTAAGGCTTTAAAACCTATTAATGCTCATCATTTTTTTAAGTATTGTACTCACTGAATGTCATATGGAGAAAAAAGCTACTTCTGAATATTTGCTGCCATCTAGTGACCACCTAAAGTTCCTGTGGATTGCTGGATAAGGTCAACATAGGCTAACAACAAAGTACTTTCTACTGCAAACACTTAAGAGTAATTATGAAACAAATGATCTATAAAATGAGAAACCGTCCTACCCCAATAAAGAGAAGGGAGCTGTATCATTCTTCAGTAAAGGTAAAGAACTTGAGTAAAAGGCAAAGACACACTGAAGAGGGCTAATTTAACTGAATAAATCTGAACTATAGAAGCATTCTATTTAAGTTCAGGAATATAGTAGGTTTTTATTTTGTAAATATAGTAAGAACTATTTTTCTTATCATTTCTTTGAATCCCCTGTACAAAGATCAAATAAAGACAACCTATCAATTCGCTATCTTTTAAACATAGTCTCTTTGCTAGAGATAAAAAAGAAAAGCTCAATACATCCTATCAGAATCAAATTTTCTTTAATTCTTCACTCTTCCATGCTAAATAATCTTAGGCTTGGTCATTTTCTCTGAAATGTAAGATCCACCACTGCTGAACTTTTCTAGACCTATTCTATCTCAGTTAGATTCTTCTTAAATAGCTTGTCTACACTCATCTCATTGTCCCTAAAACAAATTGTGAATCTTGCTAGCACTGGTGCAGCTTTACAGAGTTAGCAATGGGGGAGACTCTTGTATAGAGAAGGTGCCGGTGGCCATCAGGACTTCAAGACACCATATCTTCTAGACTTGATCTAAAAGGAATTTGAAAACTGGTGGTAATATGCTGGTGACAGCTCTACAAAACCACTCCCATTGTTTCTGCAACAGTCAATAGTTGGGTGATTCTGAGGGGAAAAAAGCCAGTATAGACACAGCCTATGTGAGGTGATCAAAACTGAACACACTACCTCAGATGATGGTGTGCCACTGTTCAGTGTAATGGTATCCCATTTGCATTTTATTTTATTTTTTTCCTCCAAAATGTTTTTGGCCTATTGGAGACGTATTCTGCTACTTATGATGATTCCTACAACTTTCCAAGCTTATATCTAATCAGTATATATGTGAAGATCTAATAAGTATATGACTATTGCTGAACTCAAAGAGATAAATGATCAGGTTGCCATCTAGAAAAACAATAGACTACTGTAACTAGTTTGACTTACTATTGATTTTCTGTAATCAAGCGAACACCAATCTTTCCTGCCTTGTCATGACAGTAGGATAAATCATGTCCTGCATATCAGATACCATAAAAAAATCGTTGTTTCATGGTCTTGTCAATGCCTTACTTTGGCTTTTCAGCATTTTCAGTTAATCACAGTATTGCTACTTCCACTAAAATGTTCATAAACAATCATTAGCACACTTCTCAACAGATTCTCAGCTGATTTAGCTGCACTGAAGCCAGTGGAATTTCATTAACATGCACCAGCTGGGGATCTGGCCCTTAAAGTACAATATTACAATTACATTACAATACATTGGTCTTTTAAAAAAATCAGACTTTCAGAATTTCATTCTACTTCTTTGCTTATTTATAAGTTGGACCAATAATTAAGAGACTCTAAATGGTTTAGTGTTGCAGCATATCACAACTTCTTAGTTTTTTTAACCATTTAAGTAACACAATATTTATTATTCAGTATTATTTTTTTATTATCGTAGCACCTAAGAGCCTCAGCCTTAGACCAGGACCCCACTGTGCTAGGTGCTGTACAAACACAGAACAAAAAGACAGTCATGCTTGTTTATTATTTTGGGAATTTGGCATACAAAATATTCCTTTCTACACTAGTTTGCCAATTTTCTTTCTCCCCTCTCACTCCCAGTTTTTAACTTAGCGTAATAAAAATTAAAATGACTATATTTTAGCATATTCTCTAAATTTTTTTGTGATCTGGTCAGTCTTATTAACTACTAAAGTATATATATTATGTGATTCAGTTACTCCCCAACTTCTCTGACTTTATAATGCATTGCTTTACGTTTCATACTGAAGGTAACTGTGTGATCTACAATATTGTCTTTGCAATGGGTAAAAAAGCCTTAACATTTTTACATAGTACCATTTGGGTATTTCGTTACTGTTAAGGATCATTTGAATTTCCATTGCGTCCACCTTTGGGCCTAGGATGGATTTCATTCATGTTTGAGGACATTAAATTATGCTACTGAACATTTTAATGCCTATTTAGTAAAATATTATCATATTCCTCTCTGTTATAGATCTGCAGCCACAATATTATAGATTATGTACAATTCTTCATAAACAGGCTAACTTTGTTATGGATGTTAGTTTTACTAGGAATATGAAATACTTGCACTCCATTTTTTAAAATTTAAATATTTTGGTGCCTAGCAGTTACTCCAGCTGAGTACTATTCCAACATTACAGAGCACTTTCTCCCGCATCTGTCTTGCTTTTACATACTCCTTTTCCTTGTGACTATTCTACATGAGGATTAAGTGCCCATTTGGATACATATCAGCTCAGCTGGTACTATGGAATGATATTTACCTTTCCAAGTCTTCTGTAATTAGTTTTGTTTGATGGTGTCTAAGCTAATGAAATGTAGATAATTTATTATTAAATGGAAGAAAAACAAATAATAATGCTACATTAAAGCATCACAGTTAAAATCACAAACCCAGAAAATGCAAAAGTTAGGGTTCCAAAAACAATGCTAACGGCACATTTGTTTAACAACAGACAGCTGCAGCAAGTCTGGGTTAGCAGAAGCTTGGTACATTGATTTGTTATGTGTTTGTACAATGCCATAGCACAAAGAAGTCCTGATTTAACTGGAGTCTCTGGGTGTTGTTACGCTAGAATATAATAAATCATAATAAATGGTAGGCACTAGCTTCGTCTTTGCAATGAACGAAACAAACATTTAAAATGGAAACTGTGAATTTGCAAAATATTCTAGAATGCAGCAAAACAGCAAACAAAAATGAGAATGTCCCTAAAATGATGTTTACCTATCCTTGATATGAAGCTAGATGTTTACCTAGCTGATTTTAAAAGTGCAAATTAAGTTTAAAAAAAATTGGACTTTTGCCCTTCTTTTCTTTACCCTATAAAGAAGGCCTGCAAAAATTAATCCTCCTCTCCCTGAAAAAGGATATGTTTTCTGCTTGCTCTGTTTTAACCATGGAAATAACATCAGGTATGGTCTTTGGTTTTGCTGAAAAAGCACAAGAATCTTGGGATATTATACCTTATTTGAAGAGGTAAAGTGTTGATGCTCTAATAAAATGTTCCTTCTCCAAAATATTAGTCAGTCACTGGAATTAAACAGACATTAAGAAAAAGAAACAAACCCCAAAATTTTAGACATTCTAACTAAAGGTCCCTTCCCTCCTGAATTATTATAAATGCTTGTGATACTGTCATTTCACTAGTTCCCCACTTGTCCTAGGACAGAGAAAACCTGAATTTATAATGTAAAAATAAAGTGGAAAAATAAATACTTTTTGGGAAGGGGGAAAAATAGTAAAAAAATTAAATCGCCCTTTCAGGCCTTCTTCATACATCATAAGAAACAAATAAAAGGCATAAACCCAATATTTTCCTATGAAATCTTTCAGGATTTTGCTGTAGGTTTTTCCAGTGAAACTATTCCTAACACAAATTGTCCTAACAGAGTTGTGAGCATCATCTCCTATGTTAATCCAAGCCCTCTGAGCAGCCCAAGAACATGACGAGAAGTCACAACAGGGCTAGGACTCTTCTAAAAATCTTAGTAGATGGCAAACAGCGATTCTCAGAAGTGATTATTTTTCCAATTTAAAAAATAGTTAAAAAAAGTTTTCTCTTGCCAAGCAAAATCACTAATCCCCAATGAACATTATGTTGAAGCAAAGTTTCAAACTTAACGGGACAACTGGTGCCACTAATACTCTCTTTATACCAGTTGATGATCTGGCCCACAGTGTTTCTTCATTAGCTCTATTTACTAGAGTACAGCTAGATTTTTTTTAATTAAACATGTATTATTTAACTCATCCATGTGTGAATTAAAAAGGAAAATCAATTACAGCTGAGACTAAACATGTAAAATTTTATTTAAAAAAAGCCAATATTTAGGAAGTTATGAATGTGAAAACAGCGTTATAACAGAAATCATTTTGCAACTTCTACTGTTGTCGACACTAGCAGGCACCAGTTAATATGTTATTGTTCTCAAACTTCTTTGCACCTTGACCCCCTTCTGACAACAAAAATTACTGCACAACCCCAGGTCGGGGGCTAAAGCTCGAGCCCTGCCACCTCAGGCTGAAGCCCTTGGGCGATGGGGGTCGGGCTTTGGCTTTGGCCCTGGGCCCCAGCAAGTCTAACACCATCCCAGGTGACCCCATTAAAACGGGGTCGCGACCCACTTTGGGGTCCTGACCCACAGTTTGAGAACCGCTGGATCAGAACCATTGACCGGCCTAAGAATTATTTTAGTTACCATGTCTGGATATGTTTTTATTTCACATTGGAGGTGGTTGCATGCATTCCAAAATCTTTATCACCAGCTAGAGCTCTAATTTGTATGTTTTGATAAATAAATATATAAAACGTGCGTGTGTGGAGTCTGGGTAGAAGGGCACCCATTCATTCTGCAACAGTCCCAATTGCCAGCACGTATCTAAGATTTTAAAGTTCAGCTGGACAAGTTCTGCCTGCTTTATATTCAAAAAATAAAAATAAAAAAATAATCATTTGATTTAATAGGGAAAAAACTAATTATAATTAACATTGCTCTGTTCTGTAAGTGCTAATTAGCAATAGTGTGTTATGTATTTAAATCAAAATTCCTATATAATTTTATAAAATTATATCAACTAAAAATAGTATCTCTAGAAAATAAGATGGGGAGAGACTTGCATGGTGTTATCAATTACCTTCATTAGATTCCATCAAAAGGATCCTCCTACATCCATCACAGTTAAAGATTTATATCATAACTGTACAATACATTAATTAGTGATTGTCCTGGAAGAACTATGCATCTGTCAATGTGATTTACAATCTTCTACCTTCTTCCTCACCTCCACCAGTAATTACTATCTCTACTAGAATATATGAGTCATGACATCAGTCATATTAACACTGGCATTAGGAGCTAAAGTGGCATATCCTATATGTTGTGCTACGCCAAGTAACAGTTTTGTGAACTTCTCCAGGGGACAAAGAACTCTCACATTATTTCTCATATAGGCTTTTGAAAACATGAGTTTTTTAAGCCAATTCCACACCTCAGTTTTCCAAAGGTGCTCATTGCAACTGAAAGTCTTGTCTGGCCAGGAGGAAGTAAAGAGTTTGGGGCTCCTTTAAGCATCTCTTCTAAATTTGACTTACACGGGACTTACCTGGGTGGAACCAAAGGGGGAACAGGAAGTGGACGGTCAAGAGGAAAGCATTTATATCCCATGCAGTCTGGAAGGAACTCTCTCTCTCATTAATCAGAGATCAGCAACACCCACCCTCCAACCATGGGATCAGAGTAAGACTGTGTTTTTATGATCTGCTGTGGGCATTGCACTAGTCATTGTTTTTCTTTCAGGGCTGGGAAAGAATTTTTCCCTCACTGCCAAATTGGCTGAGGTGGGGTGGGCTTTTTGCCTTGCCCACAGGTCAAGGATCCAGTGGGGGTAGGTAAAGAGGTTAAGCCAAGATGCCACAATTTAGCAGGTACCAGGTGTCCAGTGCAGTACTTGTTACAGAGACAATACAGTTCCCTAATAAATAGCAGTTGGAAGGGGATTTAGGAGAAGTCATCCATTAAAGAAGCTGGGAAAAGGAAGGTTGGAGCTCCTAAAATCAGACAACAGGGAGACAACCCAACCCCTCTGTCCCTCCCAGTTCCTCTTAACCCTCCTATGAGAGGCGGATGGAGGGGTCCCAGCAACAGGCTTGGACCAGGTTAGAAAAGGGGAGAGTTGACAGCGGCACTTGCGAATAAGTGGAAATGATTGAGAAAAGCCCTGTACAATTTCTTATCGAGTATTCCCAGATAAGTTAAATGAGGAGAGTTGAGGCCTAATTAAACCTCATCCATTGCTGGTTGTGGAAAAAAGTCAAAGCTTCATTAATAAAGTCTTTGCATAATGCTTCAAGATAGGAAAAATACATTAACATAGCTCCCCATACATTAAAAAGACAGATTCTAGAAAGACAGATGCACAACCAGCTACTCTTTTACGATAAGTCCATACCAGAAAACTTGCTTAAAAACAGGCAATACAATTGTCTGTTTCTTTAAAAAATCACAAAGATAGAAAGTTATCACTATCACTTACATAAGAAAACTTGATGCGGTTTTGGCAATAACTTGTGGCATGTTTCCAAATGGGGATAATGTCCTTTTCGCAATAACCATTATAACCCGATGTTGGTGTTAAAACGGCTCTATAAAGATGGACACTTCTCTGCTTTGAGGCCATTCATGAGAAAAAATTGCAGTAACTCTAATTTTGTAATTTACTGCAATTTCTAGGAAAACAGAGCACTTAGAGGGAACCCATCACTCTTCTAGAAATCAGAAGACTCTTGTCCAAAAGTTTTTGTCAGAAATTTCTCCAAGTTCTCTTTCCAACCTCTCAATCATATATAATTTATGTTTTGTTATTTTAATATTATTATCTCTACCCCAGAAAAGACCCCAAGTAGCCTAATTAGTTATTAAAAATAAGTTTTATAGTTAAACAGATGAATATATGCTTAACAGATATAAAAATCTTGGCTAAAATCCTAGTTTTTCAGTCATAGGATTATCCATACCTATTAAATTGAACTTTTTATTGGCATGTAGTATTCAGATATTATAAGGTAAGACAGCTAATTGATAGGATTTTCTTCAACTTTTGTTCAAAGGGCAGTAGTTAGACACAAAAACTGGGTATTTGAGTTGGAAACTTTCAAGCCCTTTATTAGTTGGCTCAATCTTCTGTTCCATACTACAGCTATTTAATTTTGCACTGTTTTCCTTCTGACAGAGGCACAAAACAGGACTGTCTCCTTTCGTGGATTTTGCCTTTTCTGCACAACTACCAATTGGCTTAATCACTTAAACCTTAGTGTGCTGTGGGACACTCAAACCCCCTTAACTTATGGATATGAAGTGATCCATGTCTCCGTATTTTCTAAATTAAATCAAAGATTAAGGTATAGGTTTAGACTGCGGTTTTCAAAGCCAACTGAGGGTATATTTTAATGGAAATTGTGTATCAAAATGCACAGAGATATAAGAATTGCCATACTGGGTCAGACCTGTGGTCCATTTAATTCACTATCATGTCTCTGACACTGGATAGTACCAGATGCTTCACAGGAAGGCACAAGAAACTGCAGAAGAAGCAGATATGTAGTAATCTGCCATTGATTAAGGTCTCATCCTGATCCAATAGTTAGAGATTGGTTTAAACCCTGAAACATGAGATTTTATCTTCCTTCCATTGTTCTTTTCATTAGTATTAACAGCAGGTCTTGTTATTCATACACTTGTCCAATTCCTCTTTGAATCTTTATAAGTTCTTGGCCTCAATGACATCATACAACAATGAATTCCACAGTCTAAATACATGTTGTGTGAAAAAGTATTTCCTTTGTAAGTTTTTAGTTTTCCATTTTTCAATTTCATTGAATATCTCTTTTTTCTTGCATTATGAAACAGGGAGAACATGTGATACATATTTGTATCATGTTTCCTCTTATTCATCTCTTTTCTAAGGTATACAATCCCAATCTTTCTAGCCTTCATATGAGAGTTTTTCCCCACCTAATCATACTCCTTGCCTTCTCTGAACCCCACACTAATTCTGCAATATCCTTTTTGAGTGATCTGTATTGTTTACAATATTCCATATGAGTCTGCATCTTTAATATAGTTTTATAATACGATACTTTTTTTTCCTGTATTGTTCTCCATACCATCCCTTATGCATCTTGGATACTCTTTTTAACCAAACCCGCACATTGAGCGTAGGTATTAACTGAGTGGATCACAATGATGCCCAGATCTCTTTCCTGTATTAGTACAGTTAATTTAGAACCCTGTAAGGTTTATGATTACTACAAAATTTCCCCTCCACTGTGCAATACATTGTATTTATCAACATCGGATTTCATCTGCCATCGTGTCGACCATTCAGCTACCTTGATTAAGTCCTCCTGAAGTTCCTCATAGTATTTTATGAACTTGACTATCTTAATAATTTTGTTATGGCCTAGCTGGCTTTGAAAATTTCAACATTAGCTAAATCACTTTATGATATAAACCCTATCATTATAGTAACTGCAATTTTAAAGTGGAGCGTAGTAGCTTCACTTACTTGAAATTTTTACCCCAGAATACAAAAGAAATAGAGAAAATCTATTTGCACAGAACTCAAAATTGTTAGGTACTGTTTTCTCAACTCATGAACCGGTGTCAAGAAAAAACTCCATTGCAACTTGCGCTGAGGTGACAGATTTCCAGTCAATCCTGTATAGAGAAGATCTCCATTTGCATTAAGTTTTGAAATTTTTGCTTCACTGTGAACACGTCCCTCCAGATATGCATACAGGATGTTTTCAATACAACAAACCTAATTATGTCAAATATATACAAATGTGGTAATAACACAATGTGACATATGTTAGAAATCTATCAAGGGGCTGTTTCTGGTACAAAGTTCTTGACAAAATGGCTCAGTTTACTTTAAGTCTGCTATTTGCAGGTACAGTATTTCTTGAATTTTTTATTTTGGATATTATATTACCTGCCCAATTTATTGGAATGTAAGTTAGCTGAGGCATAAATTACTCTATTAGACATATTGTTTAAATTTCTTTTGCATGGACATAGAGTATTGACCTACTCTTTAAGCCTGGGTTAGAAATAATCAGTAAAAATGCTTGATCTACCTACACAGCAGAAAGACTTGATAGGTTCTACAGTATGTTCTTTTCAGAGTTTCATTTCTATTTTACCACAGCTATTAGATTTATAGCTTCACTTCCCCCTTTTCTTTTCCTGACCCTCAATTTTTATTAAAGTATATTATTGACTAACCTTGGTCTTTCATCGAGAGAGAGAGAGAGAAAGAGAGAAAGCACTGGAATGGGTTCCTAAGGAGGTGGTGGAATCTCTGTCCTTAGAGGTTTTTAAGGCCCGGCTTGACAAAGCCCTGGCTGGGATGATTTAGTTGGTGTTGGTCCTGCTTTGAGCAGGGAGTTGGACTAGATGATCTCCTGAGGTCTCTTCCAACCAGATTCTTCTATGATTCTATGAAATCTTGGTCTGGGGGAAAATGGTGGGAGATTCACAGGCCCTATCTCCTCTTCTTCCCCCAAGCAGATCAAAGGTGTATTGGGAGAAGAGCACAGCAGGGCTGCTGTCAGCTCTGTAGCAGCAGGCCTACGGAACTCAGTGCTCAGGACAGTAGCTGATCCACCAAGCTCCCTCCAGTGTTGTTCTCCCTTTGCTCTGCTTCATTTTTGGGGAAAGAGGAATAACAGATGGTCACAGGCGTTTCCTTTTCTAACCCACCTGTCTCTCTCTCCTATTCTGGGGTGTGTGGGAGGAGGGGATTTTCTCTCCCTTTGCCCCCAAGCCTCACCAGGTTCCTTGGGGGGCACCACTAGGAGATGCTCCTGTCCAGAACCCTTGCTACACTCCAAAACTTCCAGATATTTTTAAATTGTATGGCGGGGTGGGAGAGGGATGGGAAGCACATATGAACATTTTCACCCTTCCATAGTATTTTATTGCTAATGCTCTTTGAAGTAGCTGAAGCCTTTTCAGGCAGGTGCTGCAGCCCCAACTACACCCATCCCCTGGGCTGTACTGATGTATAAATCTACTTGGAAAGAGATTATTCCTGCAAACAGGGATTGAAAAGAGAGTCTCAATCAAGAGAGCCCAAAATGTCAAAAACGGAGACACCCCAAATCTGGCCATTTGCTCACCCTGACCCTCACACTTCTATGAAAAGCGGTACCTGCACTTTTCAGAAACTATTACATCTGTTTTAGCTTTATGTTTGGTTTTTAACTATTACTCATAGTTTTTCCTTTTTTATATAACTTGGCCCTCCAATCACAAAACAACAATTACCAAAGACTAATGTAATGACAAACAATAAAGCAAAGAAATACATGGATAAAAGAGTGAAACATATACCCAAACATCAAGACATAATGTGATCCATTAATAAAGTCATTAAGGCTTTCAAGGTTTCAATAGGTTACTGAAGGGCATTTAAATTAAATATAACAAACTTTTCCCCAATAAAAGTAAAGAAATTTAAAGTGCTTTTGAAAAGTGATTTACCCTTCTTTATTTGGAATACATACTTAGATTTCTGAATGTCCCAGAAAAATATTTTTTAATTGGTTACTATAATGACTAGCCTTTGAAAAGTTACATTTTATTATGATTAAAGAAAAATGTAGTCTGAAAATAACTATGACATTTTCAAAGAAAATAGATTTTCATTTGAGATTTTAATTTAAGCAAACTGATGACTTGCTGTTTGTAACAAATCTGTTTCAATTACTACTGTAAAACTAATATCAAAGAGAAAGAACAGGTCAAACCAGAATACGAGTTACACTTCCTAGCTCAAGGTTCAATAAATTAAATATTAAAGTTTTCACAAATAAAGGATAACTTTTCCAAAAAAATATTTTTTTTAAAGAAATTTCTTGTTAGTTTGTTTATATATAACTGTATAACAGTATAAAAGTAAAAGGAAATATTTTTATACTTTGCCTTTATTAATAAACTTTATACAGAGCATTGGAACAATCCAGTTATGCTAATTAAATCCAGATTCTCCTAAATAATAAATAAGTATATGCATCCGAAGAAGTGGGCTGTAGTCCACGAAAGCTTATGCTCTAATAAATTTGTTAGTCTCTAAGGTGCCACAAGTACTCCTGTTCTTCTTTTTGTAAAATAATTCTGTGTAAAAATATAAAAAAAGATTATAGGTTCTTCTGTAGATAGGGCTTATATCTGTTATGTTGACTCTCCATATTTTGACTTGTAATATCTATAATTACTTTCTGCTGTGCTTGTAATGCTTTGTGATACTTACCACGCGCCTGTGCAAAGTGTTGCTTATTGTTCATTTCTCTTAAATCAAAATATAGACCTGTAAAATCCCTTTATTGGGTGGCATTTCTATTAGTTTATAGACATGTTGAATATATGAATATTGCATTTTTTTGTGATTAAAACTGGTCATCTTAAGATAGTTACTCTTAACTTATCAAATGTTACCTCTGCATTTAAGTTGTCAGCAAGGCTTTCAAGAAACTGGCTCTCAATTGGGTTCTGCTGAGTAAGCAGAGTCAGGTAATGGCTGAGTTTATCATGTGTTGTAATAATGATGCCTTCTCCAAATTTGTCAAACTGAGGCCGTCCAGCTCGACCAAATATCTGCATGACATCTAAAATTCCAAGGTCAACAAAGGAGCCTCTTTTTGCAGCATATATTTGTGTTCCCTGGTTGAGGAAAAGTTAATAAAAATTACCATAAACACACACGAATATAATCCTGATGAGCTGAATACTGAAATTAGGCAAATATAGCATGATCTCAAAAGTGTACCTTAACTAATCCTTTCATAATCTGCGATATATTTAAATCTGTACTATAAAAAACCGGATTCTGACTGGAGAGAATCAGTTTAACGAGATATAAATAACATTTCAAGTCAATCAGACCCCCCCAAATCACAACAAAGATCTTGCTATTCATGCATTTTTACAGGTTTGTTTTAAGACACATTCACTTGCAGAGCAGGATAAGCACTTACCTTAATAATAACAGCATGAGCAGGAAGATTGACACCCCAGGCTAATGTGGCTGTACAAACTAGGACTTTGATATGTCCATGAGAAAACAAGTTCTCAACCAAACTTCTGTCTTGCCGCAGCATTCCTGCATGATGAATACTAAATCCATCTGGAAACAATTCACGTAACTGCTTGTTTCTGGACCTTTGTACCTACAATGGGCAAAGGAAACATATTAATTCACTTAGAACTACAGTACAGGAAGCACCATACTTAAAAAGGATTTGAATTATCACCATTTCAAGAAGAAGAAGAAGAAGAAAAAAGACTACTCAGTACTATTATGAACCATATAAAAATGAACCCTTTCCACTAATGGGGAAATGTAAGTACATACAAACACCTATTTATATACTGTAAGTGAATCAAATTGCTTCCCATAATTACTTGCAAAAGAATTCACTTACTTGGGACCCAGAAAAGCCAGATGAGCATTATACTACAGTGGCTTCATTTAAGCTGATGGCCCAGATTTACCAATTCACAGTATGAAAAGCTATTTGAAAGCCTGAATTTCTCTTTCCTTTTTAACATAAACTCGCTCTATTGGCAAGAATGATTGTTACTTTCCTGCTATTATAAGCATACCAACTGAGAATCTTTACATTTATCTGTGGATTTCTAGAGCACCCAACACTACAGTTTTTCAGAACTATATACTGTATTATAACTAATTTATTCTATGTTTAGTTGTGGCAAATG
Source organism: Chrysemys picta bellii (assembly GCF_011386835.1). Taxonomy (NCBI): domain Eukaryota; kingdom Metazoa; phylum Chordata; order Testudines; family Emydidae; genus Chrysemys; species Chrysemys picta. The sequence goes on from NC_088793.1 coordinate 77,943,784, forward strand.
TCAATTTCTGCTTTATCATTAGATATATTAGTCCCAGTTCTGCTGTCTCGTACGCATCGCATGTCTACCAAGAGCCCATAGAGTAGCACAGTGGGTAAAGCAGAGCAGAATCTGGATCATTATGTTGGTATGTTGCCAAACACACACAATCAGTCTCTGCAAGCGAAAGGAGTGCAATTATGAAGGGGGAAGAGGAAAACAAATACTTAATTAAAGCAATTCAGATCATCTACTTTTTTCCAGAGTTAATAATTTTGGGTTCTGAGAACTTGTGGGGAAAAATATGTTGGGGCCAATGAGACACTGAAAGGGTGACAAAGCTTCTCAATACCTGAGCTTTACTGTCTCAATAGTTGTTATTTATTCATTTGAAGGGAACCAAACTAAGTTTCAAATTGGTGAAGTGTTCACGAGGATTTTTATGTAAGTCAGTAGAAAAATCACATTATGTTATTTAACTTATCTGCTGCATTGCTCAAGAATGAATAAATATGAAGCAATGCATTTCATGGGAACTATTCTTTGAAAGTTAGAAAAGGAAAACCAAATATTTTATAAAATACACAAATGAGCAAAAGGGGCATTGTATGTAGCAAATCAACCTCCAAAAAAATAAAATCTCTTCATCTGTCTTCTTAATGCAGGCAAAATGTGAATTTGCTTCACTGTCAAAGTTGAGAATACTAGAACCAAGGAACTTCCGATTTGATTTAAAATACAGTGAATCTCAGTGCTAAAGAGTTTACAATGTACGGTAATTAACTTCTGTTTGAAAAAATGTAACCTCTCTGCATGTTAGATTATACAGTATGACAACCACTGAAAACACAAACCACAAGTATCAATTCAAAATAAAATTTCACTTTCTTAATATTATGCACTGTGTTTAGCTCATACCGCTCACTGCATGTAAGTAAATGAGGTTATTGTACTTTTGGATCAAAAGAGTTGTCTCATAAAATATTGCTTAAGTATCACATAGTCGAATGCCAAAAATATTTACTGTATTACCATAATTATTTAGCCAAAGGAAGACCATTTAATTATCCATTGTTATAAAAGTTTAAGGCTAAGGTTAAAAACTAGAGACTAGCCTGAGTTGCAAAATTCAAATCCTGATCTAAATCCCCACAGACCAGAGGAGAGAAATCCAGGATTTTGGCTGAGTTCCATCTAGGGTTGCTACCTGTCAATGTTTTCCCAGGATCACACTTTTTTTTTGGATGAAGTTGTCCTGGAAAACCTACATGGGTGCGGAGTACACACTGCCAGCCAGCTGTGTAGTTTTGTGGGCTAAGGATCATCTTGGATGTCTCTTTTTTAGCACCTCAGAGGTAGCAACCCTAATTCCATCTCTAGTCAAAACCTGAGAGATTGTTGTAACCATAATGAACAAGAGCAGCTGTTGATATTAAAACAGTTGCCCAACCAGTTTCAGAAAAATCATTGTCCAGCTACACTGAAAGAAGGACAGGAGACACTTGATATGGATTTAATCAGTCCGCAACTTTATTATTAGATGTTTGGGACTACCCAGCAGATAAAAAATGTAGTGCAGGCAAATCCATGTTCATTCAAATAACTAACTATCTGGGGCTTCCACCCGCCCCACTTCATTTTCCATCCAGGTCCCCCAGCCAGCCCATGGCTGGGACCTTACCATCCACCCTCTTCTTCCCCATCGGAGAGGTAAGATGGGCTATAAGTAAGGGGGGGTTGCTCCCTGCCATACCAATCATAGGAGCCCCTCCCCATTCCATTCCTTTAACCAGCGCCTCCTTTTTAAGTCCTTTACCAGGCCATTTATCCAGTCATTGGATGCCTTCTCTATGAAGTACCTGCACTGAATATCTGCCCAAAACTTACAAAATGAGTTGCGACATAACAACTAACCCCCTTTCCTCCTCACCATAGTAAGCACTCCCTCAAACCAGCTGTAGGGAAGGCAAAAAAAAAAAAAAAAAAAACCCCACTCCACCTAAATGAATACAGTGGTGAGGGAAAATACTTTCCTAATCTCCCTAAAAAGGAGTGACTAGTGCAAAGCCCACAGAAGGTCCAATCCAATCTGATATTCGCTATCTTGAGGGGAGGGAGGATGGGTGCTGCCTTCCCTGCTGCATGGAGAAAGGGATTTTAATGCCCAAACCTGCCCCTTTTAAAGTCTTCTGCACTTATGTTCCCAGTGGATGAGTCATGTCGCCCACGCTGACCCCCAGCTTCTGGCCTCCTGCCTTCCCTCACCCGTAAAGCAGCAGCAGCTTCTGACCTCCTGCAACAGCTTCAGACCTCCTGCCTCCCCTCACCCGTAAAGCACTGCTACCCTTCCTCTGGCGAGCCTGGACAACATCTCCCCCACTTCAGGTGCGATGCAATCAAACTAATATTGGGAAAATAATCTATTAATAAGAAAGACCAGGTGCTGACATGCAGTTCTTTTAGATTTGATTAAGAGAAGAGGGAGGCTCTTAATGGAGACCAAAGGAGGAGCATGGGAAGTGTGTTTGTGAGGAAAGACAAAAATTAAGAGAAAAGGTTTAATCATTCAAGAATTCCAAATAGGTGAGCATTCTTGAGTATTTTATAATATATTTAAATATTTATTTGCACCCAAAATATACCAAAAGCCTTAAAATAAAATTCTTGAAGAATGCTGGCTCTCTTAAACACAATATTTTTAACAGGTACTTAAGAGATTAACTGTATTTTACTGCAAGATTATCAATAGTATGCTACAGAGTTCACAGTACACATTTGCTATTGTGAAAAATAATAATGATGGCTAGACTCAGACTCTCTACGGCACTGAAAAAATTAAATGATATGTATACCACTGGTGGTTTTGTAACTACCGATGCAAAGAGTTCTGTTGTACATAAAAGAATCAAATCAAACAAGTGGTGTTAAAAACAACAACTGCGAACAGGCATCAAAGAGAAAAAACACATGTAATATGCAAAAATATCCAGCAGCTGTAACATATGCAAAATCTCTGTTTGAAAGATTGCACATTGCTCTATCAAGGCCACAGAGATTCTTAAATATAAACAGCTAAAAGAAACAAGCAGAGCCAAACAGAATGAAAATGTGCCAGTCATTAAATGAGTGATACAACTGAATTATCACTTTTGTTTCTGGGACTTGAATGATTCCTATTAGCTTTTACAAAATAAAACCACCATTTAAAAACAAAACAAAAAAACTCCCAACCAAACAAGAAAACACGTTGGGGACACTGACTGATCTGAACTTCCAACTTGTTGAGGTCCTGATAATTAACACAGGCATAGTAAAAATAATATGAAATTCACCAGAATAAAGATAAATTTTCTGCCCCTTAGCGATAGCCAGCTTCTAAAAAAAATATGCACAGAATTTTGTTTAAAAGTTGGCAAGTATGGTTCAAGTGGAACATGCTCAGCACATCCAAAGACGCACTCAGAAGCTCAGATGATTAGTATTAGGCTTTGCAGAGTTCTACAGAAAGGTTCTAACATGATTTGAAAACAGTATCAATTGGAACATATTGCTAATACATAAATGAAATCATGCTCCAGTTCACGGTGGCCTTCTTTTGATTTTAGTTTGCAACCTGAATTTCACTTTTCCACAATATTCAAACTTCATTTAAAGGTAACTGCTTTCATCTAGTCACTTTAGCTTCTGGTTTTTGATTACTATTGAACTATTACACATAGAAATTCAGTATTTCCCCATTTTAAGGTCATGGTCACTTTTAATAAAAAAAATGCTACAGATCAAGTGAGTAGCTGAATTCTACATTTAATCCCTATGAATTACACACTTTAGAGTAAGAAAAATCATGCATTTCTCAAATTGTCATTTTCAAAGGGAAACTAAGTGGGTAGATTATTAAATTATACTATGGAAGATTATTTTGCCAGAAGCTGGGAATAAGTGACAGGGAATTGATTGCTTGATGATTACCTGTTCTGTTCATTCCCTCTGGGGTACCTGGCATTGGCCACTGTCGGAAGACAGGATGCTGGGCTAGATGGACCTTTGGTATGGCCGTTCTTATGTTCTTAGCCAGTGTGTAGTTTTTAAAGACAGCACCTTTGCAGACAAACCTAAGCACCATCTCCATTAATTATAGCACTGTTCCCCGATTTACTTTATTCCAGAAGCAACAAAACCAGTGATTAATATATATGAAAAGTGAAGCTGTAAAACATGAAATGATGTGTTACCTACATCTTCTTGTTTTTTATCACGGTTTTAAAGAGTTTATGTTACAATTTATCTGAAATGTTAAGTGTTTCAAGGTGGATGGCGAAGAACCTTATTACGAGGTCTGTTTCCAGTGTCCTAATTAAAATTGATTTTTCACCCCCATTGCTCAACTAGCTGCAAATTTATGACCTTTTGCTTCATGTGTGTCTGCATCAATAAGAGTATGTACTAAATAAATAAAAGATAGAAGATATTAAATAAACTTCACAGCTAAGATAGCCATGGCAATGTCTATATTTCTCCTTTCAGAGTCTTGAATTTCATGATGCTCTCTATGGGGTGCATTAAAAATGGCAGTGTTACAAACAGTACAGTGAGTGGTCTACAGTGACTCAGAGAAAAATGTGCCACTTAATTTTAATGAGAAGTGAGGCATACAAAATGAAAAAAGATTTATTCATGCATTGGTGTCTTTCAGCTACAGAGATAAAAAGCATAACATGACAGACTTCCCTACCTTCTCCTTTCATCTGATAGTACAGAGATATCATTCATGGAAAAATACAAACTAACCGCTTTTTGTTTGAACAAACAATGTTATATGAAGTATAAAGAGCAGAATGAAAATGTAACAACAGGCTTATGGTTATATTTGTCTTACTTTAGCACCTTTTTCACTTGGATGTTCAAACAGAGCTTGATAAAAAGAAGCATAGGCCAACCTATTAAATTAAAAGTGAAATGACAAAACAATGATTTCTACAATCTTCCTTCTCTAGACTGGTTCAGGACAGGCTGGGTACATCACCATTGGCTTGTCTTAACTCTGTGATGACTGATCTTTTTGGCGAAGACAAGGTTAGTTGTTTGGATTTGTTTGCAGCTAAGTCAGGTCAAGGATTTTGGTGTCACTTTGAATTTTGGTGTCTTTCCTACAGAAAGCTATGTTTCTGATTGACATGTAAGTATTTTCTTCCAGCTACATAAATGGCATTGGCTACTCCCCTACTTATCTCATAGTTACCTTGCTACAGCAAAACTTTGTCCCTGAGACCACAAGGCTGAATTATTGTAATTTCCTCCTTGTGGGGTTCACAACAGGGCATCAGTTTTAGCTTTCTCAGAGAGCAGCATCATATTTCTTCACTGGTTTGAGCAACTGTGAGCAATTTAAGTCCACCCTTCTCATTCTCTACTTCACTCTTCATTAGCTGAAAGACCTTAGCAGTATTGGCCACTTAAGCTTCACCCTGATGTATATTTGTGTTCATATACCATCAGACTTTTTGAACCAATTACAAAATATAATTAAAAACTTCTAAACAAACCAAACACCAAAACAAGCTAATCCTGCTGCAGACTCCAATAAAGGAAGTTTAATGTGCTATTAGTAGTAGATTTAATATGTGTGAATGCTACCATCATCTGTATCCTTCTTAACATATCCCTTGAAATTGAAGTGCTGGCTGCAAATTCAGTATCTTTAAAATAATTATGTAATAACTTTTCTAAATATGTGTGAATAGTAACTCTTAAGCCTTCTGAGATTTCTACTTTTAGCTATATAGCTATGACACTATACAACAGAGGAAAGGGACAGAGAGCCATTCAGGAAGGAGAGAGCAACACAGAAAGACTGAATGGAAGAGATGCGGAAAAAGGACAGGGAAGAAGACAGCCAATGGTCTCATTCCTGCTCTCACTAGAGCAAATGAGACTGGATGCAAAGTAAGGAAAAAAACCTGACCCACATATGAAGATTCAACATTTTATTTCTTTCTCTACAGGCTTCTGTTTTTCACAGTGTAAAACTGAGTGGTTGAGAGAAGTATATTAATCAATGTAATATTGTCCCTATTGGCTCATGACACCTTTGACACAGTATTTCTACCCATTTATTTTATATTTAGGCTTGGACGGGTTAGATTTGTATGGGTAAATATTTCCACTGACAATAAAAATTTACATATAGGCAAAGAAAGACAATTTTTTGCTTGAATTTGATTTAATGTTGCTTGAAAACTTATTAGAGTTTGATTTAAGGCTATTTACATTGTATATTTAGATGTATGATATTGACAATTTTGTTTTAATGGTTATAAAGCTAACTTTTCAAATCTCAATGTCAAATCTAATCGTCTGACTCCCTTACTTACCCACAACTGTAAAAATTGAATCTTAAAACCCATGGTTTTGTGCAACTTTGAAATTTTAAATTGATAAAAATAGAAAAAAAGCCAACATCAGCATTATCCGTCAAAATTATAAAAAACAAAAATCAATTTCTGCCAAGACTATTTATATTCAATTTACAGTTGCTGTTTTAAAGGGGCAGCTAGAGAGCACTGAGTTAATTGAAACCTTTGTTCCATTAAAATGTTGGAGAACAAGTAGAACAAAGACACTAAAATCACAGCAATTGGTAGGTGCAGTTTCAACTCAATGTATTATGATGTTTCATGTAAAAAATGTTTACTCAACATGCATAGTCATTTTTATCTAACAAAAATTTAAGAAACTACATGATGTCAAGAGAAAGTTGTCTAATAGTGTCTTCAGTTATGACACTATACATCACCTTATGAATGCTAGTGAAAACACAGAAAAATAGGGTAATATTAAGAGATAAAGGGATAAAACCAAGAAAGCAACATTTCTGAGCTGGCTATACTTGAAAACCCGTCTTACATGGAATAATGCTATTCCCTGTATTCCTCCTTACTTGCACAATGAGTAAATTTGCCAAGCAATTGTTCCTAGGACAAGGATGAACTAGGAGTGTCATATGATGGAAGCAAAATGAAGAGAACAGTTTTGTAAAGGACACTATTACATCTAATATGCTGAAGAAACAAAAAAAAAGTGTCTTCCAGAAAGAGTGCATTCTAGACAAAATCAAAGCAGTGCCATCTACCAGATGATGCAGTTTCTCTCTTTCAGGATGCTTTTTTAGTGAAACTTATAAAGGCCTCAATTATCATTAGAAATTACAGCTTCCCCACTTTACTGAGGTTATAGCCAGTAGGAAGGTTATTTTCCAAAAGAGATATTTTAAGCCCATAGATTTCAAAGACTCAGAAGAGAGGTGCCTCTGTTAATGAACTCAGTACAAGCCAAACTCTAAGATGAAGTACTATATTCAATTTACAGCCTGATTTCAATTTCCTAATTCCTTTTAAGACAGCTTGTGCAGTATGATTGCATGGTAAGCTATGGTTGGAAGCAGAAAATGATAAATGAAGATCACTCTAAGGGTACTGCTTTCTCAGGAGTTGCTTTAAAGAGTGTAAAATTGGAGAGAGTGTTCATACAACCAGACATAGAAAATTCTGATCTTTGACTAATTTGGAATAACAAATATAGAAATACAATGATGGAAAACCACAATGAAAATGTGGAATAGCTCGCAGGTAAAAGAGGCTAAGTCACATTTTATAGCTTGGATTAACACCCTTCCATATTATTGCTAGTGACTTTACAAAATATGTAATAATTTAATTTTCATCTACAATGCGGCTGTGTTCTGGAGGTGGGAAGGGGGCAGAGAAACAGGAACTGAGTTGTCATAGGAGTTTCTTTAACTCTACTCCTGGGAGATTTTTGTGCGTGTCAGTATTGTTACAGGTATACTTGCTGACAGGTATTTTGAAATAAATTACCAAAATAATTGAAACTGGAGTGATTATGTAGTGTTATTTTGACAAATAAAATTTGCAGAATTTTAAAATATTGTGCACAGAATTTTTATTTTTTTGGTGCAGAATTCCCCCAGGAGTACTAATTGACACACAAATATTATTCATCCTGCATGAGAAAAACAGCCATGCAAGGTTACTTTATTGGTGAAGGTAACTGAACAGTATATAAATCAACAGACTGTAGGCCTTGTATAGTTTTAGACTGGTATAACTATGTATGACCATGACATATACTGGATGTTATCAAAGCTCTGACAGGAGTAACAAAAAATAATTGTTTCCTTTTAGGGATATCAAATATGGGGATTAAATGTCTTTTGATTTTGGAATTTCACTTCAGGAAAAATTCTAAAAACAGATAAATACTAAATTTTATAGACGAAGCAGTGATTACAAAAGATAAACACAAGTAAATGAAATAAAAGTTGCATATGTTTCTAAGCTAAGGTGCCAACCAGAATTATTTTAGTGACTCACAGTAGGTGACGTTAATATACTAACACAAACTATAATGAGGCAATAGGACATTCTAACCAGAACACCAAATACTCTGCCACAATCCTTCATCATTAAAGCCAATAGGATTTTTGCCACTGAATTTTATGAGTATATAACCAAGCCCCATGATAGTAATTCAAGGACACACATTAAAATTGAATAACATGTCAAATAAAAAGCCTTAATATAAAATTCCATTTTAGGCTCATACCCACGAGTTCCTCTTCATATACTAATTAATATTATTTGAAGAATCAAGTAAAGCAAAGTAACTTGAAAAATTAAATTAGTTGCCCATATTTACAGAGAATGGTGCTCTGTGGGGGTATAATTTATACCTCCTTGCACAGGCTACTCCTCCTGACCCTCAGGGAAGATTTACCCTGAGGGAGGACAAGAAGATGATGCTACTACTTTCTCCCAAGTTTTGTTCCTGGATGATGGGAGTTTTAATTCTCAATTTTGCTCCTCTAGCACAATGTAACTTTCTACAATAATGGTAAAGCTCTGTGCAAGAGACAATACCTTCTTGGAGGCCAACCCAAGCCTCCGGAATGAACTCCCCCTGATAATAAAGATCATCACAGGCCTCACCATCTTCTGCTCTAAGTGAAAGGTGTATTTATTTGTCCTTTCCTTCTCTAATAAACACGTGTGTACACATGCACAAATATATATCTAAAAACAAAACAAAACAAAAAACTCCACTGAACATACTTTTCCCCTCCTAGGGAGAGGATGAAAGAACAAACATATGACAGCTGCTAGGCACACTGCTTCATGTACTACTGGAAGGTGCATAGATACTAAAGCGATGAGCACTGTATAAGGTCCTATAAAAAAACAGAAGAGAATAGACGTACTGGGACTCCATAGGAGCTCTGAGAGTGGAGGCTGTTTAGGAGGTGTACTAAATAAGTACAGCCCATTCTATTCCAATGATCTACACATGAATGACAACTGTGTTTAATTTATAAAGCTTGTATATTTCTTTGGAAATGCCAAAAAATAACTCAAACTCTTTGTTTCAAGCAAAAAATAAACAGAATTATACAAAAAATACTATGTTACTGCTACTCTAAGGCAGTATTTAAAAGAAGTTCCTCAACAATTCTTATTTCTGCAGGATGTCAGAATGTCTAGTCCTTAGGGCAAACCTTACTAGATGTGTAACTGTGTTTCTATGTGACATACTGCATATAGTCTCATCTGATAAAGTGAATTAATTATCAACTGTAGTGTGTGTGTGTAGGTATAAACAGATTCTAACATTTTTATGATGCTGCAACTCTACTTTTAACAAAAATTCGTTGTGTAAGAGAAAAATACATGTTCTATTAAAAGGAAATTTAGTGTTACAATTGTAATTGTTAATGCTGAATTGTATGTCAAAATGCAAATATGAACGATGCATTAAAGTGCAGCCTACGATATAAAATGCAAATACTGTACACATGATTTGGAATGACATAAGAAGAATCATAAAAGATATCCCAGGCATCCAGTTTCTGAGCTGGATAGAAATATTTCTTGGACTTGACACCTGTTGTATTCATTTTGATTACTAGTATTGCATTTCAACCACCAGCAATACCTTTAATACTTTGTTTACTTTTGCACCTTTTTCCCCGCACCAGAAATAGCAGGCTCTAGTTCACAGAGAAGTGGATGTTTATGGAAAGGATAGAAAGTGCTGCGGCGCTCACACTATAAAGTAGCACATTAATGGCAGACCAAGTGTAGACCAGTGAAATTTGTGGATTGTCAAGTACTGGGCACAAAGTCAGTCTACATGGTGACATGATCCTTCTGCGCATATAAGGGAGCATTATATCTCCACATGCATTCATGCCCAGCAGTGAACGAAACACTGAGTCAAGGATATTTACATTACTGCTCCTCCCCTCATGTAAAAGATATGTTTCAGGAATTATTTTGAGGGAAGTTGGACAGAAGCTTAGACCAGATGATCATAATGGTTCCTTCTGACCTTGGAATCTATGACTCTACCTTACACTGTTTGGATAGGAGGTTGGGGTCAGGATGTCACTTAGCATGAGGCAGCTGTGCTAGACCCGCTGCCAGAATGAAGAGGAATTCAACTGATTCAAGAAGGGGAAGAGGAACTCTTCAGTGGCACCTCTTGAGAGCTGACCAAACACTCCTTGCAGCTGGACTCAATTCAGATTTAGGGAATTTCCCCACCACTGATCTTGCCTGAAATAAGATATATGCCCTCCAGTTTTATATCCTGGAAGGAAACAAAATTACAGGTTTCTTACCTATTAACCCCACTTTCCTTAATTATTGTATTTAAAAGGAAAATCTTAAATCTCCAATATTTTAACTGGAGAGTTCTAGTATTATTTGGTTTATATTTAATATAGCCTGTAAGGTTTGGTTAGAAAATTCCAGAGACGGCACAATGACAAACAATTGTGCATAATTAATCTTGCCTTTGAAGGATGCTTTTCTATATCTGTAATTCTGTAAGCATTTTTCTTGTGAATATACATGATGCTCTCTTTTAAGGCTGATTTTTTTTGGCACAGGGCATTTTCTTTTCTTGTGCAAATTATTTTTGTATTACATATTTAAACAGTGTTTGGTAAAAAATACTGTCTCAATGTTTAATTCATAACCAGTATATAATCGGCTTGTCTGAAGTTTGTAAGCTTGATCCTTTTTTTCAAAATTCCCTATCAAAACTACGGAGCTCACTGTTATCAAGACATCATAACCCATACATTATAATTTTAAAAGGAGGTTAAACAGACACTTTAGTGATCAAATGAATTACTTTCAGATTTATTTTCCAAATAGCACATAGAAATTATGGAAAACTAAGAAAGTGTCACATCTGGCTCAAGTACATGTTAGCCTCTGAATATTATCTTTATTTACCAGTACACACATTATGTGCTGATGGTTAGAGGAAAGCACAAGATGCAATACCATGAATTTAAATTATTTCAATCTTGCAATTATTTTAACAGCTTTGCCCCATAAAGATTAATAGGCTTACTTTTTCAAGAGAGACAAGGTGGATGATAATATCTTTTATTCAACCAACTTCTGTTGGTGAGAGAAGTTTGCGAGCTACACAGAGCTCTTCGTCAGCTGGGAAAGTTACTCCCAGCATCACAGCTAACGGCAAGATGGAACAGATTGTTTAGCATAAGTAGTTAGCACATCTAAGGGACCATTCCCAGGTAGACAGGTTTCAGAGGGGTATCCGTGTTAGTTTGTATCAGTAAAAACAACGAGGTGTCCTTGTGGCACCTTAGAGACTAACAAATTTATTTGGGCATAACCTTTCGTGGGCTATAAGCCACTTCATCAGATGCATAGAGTGGAAAATACCGTAAGCAGTGTGACAAAGTTCCTCCTCTGTCTTGGTGGGTTCTGCGCTTTCTGGTGGATTTGCTAGCCTCAGAGGTTTTCGGCAGTCCTTTTGTTAGTGGCACAAAACTGCCATTCACTCCGCTAACTTCATCACTGGCCAGCATGGGGAAAAGGAGGAGAACAATCCCCACAGTCTCTGCTGGCCCACCTAATGGGTTGGGGGACAGGCCATAGACCTTCCCCTCTGGTGGGACCCACAGTCCAGATGAACTCCTATTATATCAAATAGGCAGTTGGGGGCATGGGGTAACCCAGACCTGCCCTCTACTCCGGGTTCCAGCCCAGGGCCCTGTGGATTGCAGCTGTCTTTAGTGTCTCCTGTCACAGCTGCATGACAGCAACAACTCTGGGCTACTTTCCCATGGCCTCCTCCCAAAACCTTCTTTGTCCTCACCACCGGATCTTCCTCCTGATGTCTGATAATGCTTGTACTTCTCAGTCCTTCAGCAGTACGCCTACTCACTCTCAGCTTCTTGCATGCCTCTTGCTCCCAGCTCCTCCCACACCCCTCACTGACTACCGGGAGGTCTTTTTTAAACCAGGTGCCCTGATTAGCCTGCCAGTCTTGATGGATTCTAGCAGCTTCTTAATTGACCCGAGGTGTCTTAATTAGCCTGCCTCCCTTAACTGATTCTAGCAAGTTCCTGATTGTTCTGGAATCGCCCCTGTTACTCTACCCAGGGAAAAGGGATCTGCTTAATCTGAGGTTAATATATCTGCCTTCTATCTCTCTCCTGTAGCCATCTGGCCTGACCCTGTCACAGTAGGTATAAATATACAGCACACAAAAAGATGGGAGTTGCCTTACCAAGCGGGAGGTCAATGCTAACGAGACCAATTCATTTAGCGTGGATGTGGCCCATTCCCAACAGTTGACAAGAAGGTGTGAGTATCAACAGAGGAAAAATTATTTTTGTAGTGACCCAGCCACTTCCAGACTTTAATCAGGTCTAATTTGATTGTGTCAAGTTTGCAAATTAATTCCAGTTCTGCAGTTTCTCGTTGAAGTCTGTTTTGGAAGATTTTTTGTTGAAGAATGGCCAATTTTAAGTCTGTTATTGACTGTCCAGGGAGATTGAAGTGCTCTCCTACTGGTTTTTGAATGTTACAATTCTTGATGTCTGATTTGTGTCCATTTATTCTTTTGCATAGAGACTGCCCGGTTTAGCCAATGTACATGGCAGAGAGGCATTGCTGGCACATGATGGCATACATCACATTGGTAGATGTGTAGGTGAACGAGCCCTTGATGGTGTGGCTGGGTCCTATGATGGTGTCCCTTGAACAGATATGTGGACAGAGTTGGCAACGGGCTTTGTTGCAGGGGTTGGTTCCTGGGTTAGTGTTTCTGTTGGGTGATGTGTAGTTGCTGGTGAGTATTTGCTTCAGGTTGGGGGGCTGTCTATAAGTGAGGACTGGCCTGTCTCCCAAGGTCTGGGAGAGTGAGGGATTGTCCTTCAGATCCTTGATGATGCATTGGAGAGGTATCCGGTATAGGGTAGTGTTTATGTGACCTTTGCTTATTTGTAGTGTCCAGGAAGTGGATCTCTTGTGTGGACTGGTCCAAGTTGAGGTTGATGTTGGGGTGGAAATTGTTGAAATCCAGGTGGAATTCCTCAAGGGTCTCCTTCCCATGGGTCCAGATGATGAAGATGTATTTTTCACTTCATGCATCTGATGAAGTGGGTTATAGCCCACAAAATCTTATGCCCAAATAAATTTGTTAGTCTCTAAGGTGCCACAAGGACTACTCGTTATTTTTATTCCAGGTAGAGTAACCTGTTAACACCTCTGTAGGCACAGGACAAAAAGCTGGGATAGTGGGTTACAGATTGTTGTAATAAGCCAAAAATCCAATGTCTCTCTTCAGTCCCTGTTAGTTTCTTGCAGAGTAATGAATTTAAGCTTCCAGGTTCGTCTTTTGAAAGTGTTGTGCATATAGCTTTTATGTGCTATCTTTGCTCAAAGAATATTTTTATCTTTAATCCCTTACTTCCAAATAATATACTTTTTGGGTGCAGTACATTTTCCCCAACAGGCTCTGCAGAATTCTGTCATCTAAAACCAGTGGTGCAAGTAGAAATCATTTCTTGCCGGTGTTGCACTCATTGGAGGGACACAAGCGGGGGCACATGACCTCCCCATGTGACCCTCCATGTGACTCCTCCCTGCCCCCAACCCAGGGCCCGCACACTCTCCCAGTCCCCTCCGACATCCCCCTTTGTATATACAAACATCAACATGCTTAACTACTCACTTCCCCCCCACATATGTAGTATTCAGTCTGTTTATATGGAATATGGGAGTTGGGTGACGAGCCATTTCAGCATATGTATGACTTAATAAAAGACAAATTTTAAGTAGAAGTGTATCCTAAACTGCTTTATGGTATTGTACCCAAATGTTGCATTTCAATGGGGGATTCAACTTCCTTTATAGGAACAGACTCTTGAAGCTCTTACCAGTCCACAAAAGTGGTCCATAGTCATGCAAATAGTCCCATTGTCTTCAATGGGATTGATCAAATGATTAAGGGTTTACAGGATTAGGTTCCAAGTTTGTAAATTATTCTGGATGAAACTGACAATGCCTGAGCTGTCAGATCAGAAGGAGCTTCATTCGAATAAAGGTGGGCAGATGTGTGAAAAGTTTTAGCTCCGTTGCTAAGATGAGGAACATATTTTCAGCAAAGTTCTTGGCAGATTCCCGAGGCCTGATGGTTTAAGGCCATCAGTGTCTGGCATTATAATCTTCACTTCTAGTTCTCTCACCCACAAAGCTGGAAAATGAGGCATTTGTTTTCTTAGTTTTGCTGCTCCAGTTCCAGTTAAAATGCATGTTAGACTAGTTTGGCTGCAAAGAACAATACTATGTACAGTGGGGACAACACCCGATTCCTGTCAGGCTGTGGAACTGGGCTGACATCAGAATCCAAACATCCTCTGTCAGTGCAAGCAGAGGCATTCCTCTAGTGATTTGGACTTGATGTGATACAGTATGGATGTCATGGATAATTCAATGGGGGAGAAACAGAATAAAAAACACTGTTTAAACATCTTCCATCGCCCCGCCCCCTTGAGGACTCCTGACCAAGGTAACAGGACAATACATATGCTAACAAACAAACAAAATCTTTGTTTAAGTCTGTTGTGCTTTTAAAGCCGTACAAAGAATGAATGTCCTCCCTAGCCATGTTCTGCTCCTTTATGGAACAGAGCGCAGACCCACCCCACCTCTGGAGGGGAGGGGGGCGCTAGCCCCAAGTCTTTCCAGTAAACCGTACCTGCTAAAAATCTCTTGCTGATGCTGCATACCAGTGGGTACCCCCCTACTTGCACTCCTGTCTAAAACCAGAATCTGTGCTTCTATAATATCATGTCTGTTCAAAGGATTGTTGGGGGCACAGGGAAGCAAAAACTAAACCCTTAAAGTAATCAAAATTTCCCTTAAAATGACTGTAACAGTGTAATAGAAGGCTTAGGGTAAATAATTTTAAGTTTTTGAAATCTCAGCTGATGCTTTGAATTTTTTTTGAATGGCTTCAACTTAAGTTAAAAAAATGGAAATAATTAACCAGAACAGAATGAAATACGGTAAAGTGCAACTTACAAATGTAGATTTTTTTGTTACATAACCACTCAAAAACAAAACAACGTAAAACTTTAGAGCCTACAAATCCACTCAGTCCTACTTCTTGTTCAGCCAATCACTGAACAGAGATAATGCTGCCTGCTTCTTATTTACAATGACACCTGAAAGTGAGAACAGACATTCACATGCCACTTTTGTAGACAGCATTGCAAGGTATTTACGTGCCACATATGCTAAACACTTGTATGACTCTTCATGCTTTGGACACCATTCCAGATGACATGCTTCCATGTTGATGACACTCGTTAAAAAAATAATTCATTAATTAAACTTGTGACTGAACTCCTTGGAGGCGAATTGTATATCTTCTGCTCTGTGTTTACAGCATTCTGCCATATATTTCATGTTATAGCAGTCTCGGATGATGACCCAGCATGTTGTTCGTTTGAAGAACACTTTCACTGCAGATTTGACAAAATGCAAATAAGGCACCAATGTGATATTTCTAAAGATAGCTCCAGCACTCGACCCAAAGTTTAAGAATCTGAAGTGCCTTCCAAAATCTGATTGGGACGGGATCTGGGTCATGCTTTCAGAAATCTTAAAAGAGCAACACTCCAATGTGGAAACTACAGAACCCAAACCACCAAAAAGAAAATCAACCTTCTGCTGGTGGCATCTGACTCAGATGACGAAAATGAACATGCATTGGTCTGCACTGCTTTGGATTGTTATCGAGCAGAACCCATCATCAGCATGTACGCATGTCCCCTGGAATGGTGGTGGAAGCATGAAGAGACATATGAATCTTTAGTGCATCTGGCACGTAAATATCTTGCAGCGCCGGCTTCAACAGTGCCATGCGAATGCCTGTTCTCACTTTCAGGTGACATTGTAAACAAGAAGCAGGCAGCATCATCTCCTCCAAATGTAAATAAACTTGTTTGTCTGAACAAGAAGTAGGACTGATTGGACTTGTAGGCTCTAAAGTCTTACATTGTTTTATTTTTGAATGCAAGTTTTTTCTTGTACATAATTCTAGATTTGTAAGTTCAACTTTCACCATAAAAAGAGACTGCACTATAATACATGTATTAAGTGAACTAAAAATACTATTTTTTATTTTTACAGTGCAAATATTTATAACAAAATAAATATAAAGTGAGCACTGTGGAATGTGGAAAACATCCAAAAATATGTATATAAATATTATTCTATTATTGTGTAACAGCTCGAATACTCACAATTAATTTTTTTAATTGCTTGACAGCCCTAATTATTATGTAGCAGCATCAAACAAAATGTATTCAATATCTTTCAAACACAAGAGAATACTTGACCCAACGGCTTAAACAGGTACTACAATTCAATTGCTAATACTAATATGATGGCCAGAAGCAGAATGGTTGGACATTAAGATAACAGAACTAAGTGCTACCATCATGAACAAATTGACTGTAGTACATGGTGTTACTAGGATGCCAGCAGTCAATTCTGCTACAGTGGTAATTCTAGGGTTATAAACCACTTTCAGAATGAAAAAGGGGACTGGTAACATTTCAGGTTCTTTCAGGTCTAATGTTAGATTCACTGTAATACAAATCTTCAAATATCTTATGGAATGAGTGTTCATAAACACTGTCACAGATCATATGTCACACACCATTACATATTAAATTCGTAATTCCACTCAGATTTATTTTGTACACACGTAGGAAGCCAAACGGAAACTGAAAGATCTAGTAAAGAAAATCCTGTTATATAGTAAAAAAGTGGGTACCCTTATAACTTGGCTAAATCAGAAAATGTATTTTCACTAAAGTACATCTGCAACCCAAACAAAGTCTGCATCACTGCCCAATTTCAAATTTTCGCACCCAAACCACTGAATTCACACACACAAGCTATTAAACATTTTTTCCTAATAGCAAAACTCCCTTTTCTCCCCATTATTTGCATATTCAAAAATGACTGCATATTTTTGCTCAAACTAAAAATGACTGCATATTTTTGCTCAAACTACTTTAGAGCTGAGAATAAATACAAAACACTCAAGCATATCAATGCAAAAGTTAAAAGTTTGACAAAGCTTTAATCATGTTAAAAAGATCCTTTTAGACTGGAAGAAACACAGGTATCTTTACCTTCATGTTCCTTCATGTTTTGTCTGTAGAGACCACAGATAATTTATTATAGGAACAGCCATGGAAGGCAATCAAACCCACTGAGCTCACTTTGGCTTTTCTATGATTAAAGCACAAAAACCAGGGAAATACATTTATTCCCTCATAGTTCGCAATTAATACTTTGTTTAATGGAAATAGACTGCTGGTTTCTTTTATATACCCTTTGCCCAGGTCTTTCAGTTGCATGGCAGCAATCATGGAAGATCTCCTAGTCCTCTGTATGAAACTGCCTCAACCCTTTTCTAAAGAGAGATGCCAGAGGTGAGTGGGTAGTTCTGTCACTATTGCTCATTTAACCCTTGGCCTGGTTTGCAAAACCTGAAAATAAGGGTGCCAGCTATGGCCAGTTTGATTAATAAATTCTAAGGCCAGAAAGGACTACTGTGATGATCTAATCTGACCTCCTATATAACACAGGCCATAGAACTTCTAAAAAATAATTCCTAGAGCATATATTCTAGAAAAACATCCAAGCTTGATTTAAAAATTGTCAGTGATGGAAGCATCCACCATAACCCTTGGTAAACTGTTCCAATGGTTAATTAGTCTTACCATTAAATATTTACAACTTATTTCCAGTCTGAATTTGTCTAGCTTCAACTTCCAGCCAAAGGATCTTGTTGTATCTTTCTCTGCTAGATTGAAGAGTCCATTACTAAATATTTGTCACCTGTTTGTTACTTATAGGCTGTAATCAAGTCACCCTTTAACCTTCCAGCTACATAGATCAAGCTGGTTGACTATCACTAGAAGGCATGTTTTCTAATCCTTTAATAATTATTGTGGCTTTTCTCTGAACCCTCTCCAATTTCTCAACATCCTTCTTGAATTGTGGACACCAGAAATGGACACAGTATTCCAGCGGCGGTCACACCAGTGCCAATTACAAAGGTAAAATAATTTCTCTGCTCCTCCTTGAGATTGCTCTGATTTTGCATCCTAGAATTGCATTAGTTCTTTTGGCCATAGAGTCTCACTGAGAGCTCATGCTCAGCTGATTATCCACCATGACCCCTAAATTTCTCTCAGAGTCACTGCTTCCCAGGATAGAGTTCCCCATCCTGTAAATATGGCCTACAGAGTCTTTATTCCCAGATGTATATATTTACATTTAGCTGCCTTAAAACCCATATTGTTTGCTTGCACTCTGTTTACCAACCAATCTAGATTGTTTTGAACCAGTAACCTGATCTCTTCATTATTTACCAGTCCTTCAATTTTTGTGTTATCTGCAAACTTTATCAGTAATGATTTTATGTTTTCTTCCAGGTCATTGATAAAAATATTAAATAGCATAAGGCGAAGACTGATCCCTGCAGGACACCAACAGAAACACAATTGCTGGATGATGATTTTCCATTTACAGTTATATTTGGAGACCTATCTTTTAATCTATTTAATGTGTGCCATGTTAATTTTATATCATTCTAGTTTTTTAATCAAAATGTCATGTGGTACCAAGAGAAACACCTTATAGACATCTAGGTATACTACATCAATACTATTACGTTTATCAACCAAACTTGTAATCTCTTAAAAAAAAGATATCAAGTTAGTTTCATAAGATCTATTTTCCATAAACCTATGTTGATTTGTATTAATTACATAACCCTCCTTTAGTTCTTTATTAATTGAAGGAGCTCCTAGGCCAGCTTTTAAAATTCTTGGATACAAGTTATCTGGATTGGCTAATTTAAAAATGTCTAATTTAGCAGCTTCTTTTTAACATCCTCCAGAGATACTAGAGAAATCGAAAGTGTGTTATAACCATATGAGGAGACTATATCATCTGTTTCCCCGCCTCCCAAATACAGAACAGAAATATTTACTGAACACTTCTGCCTTTTCTGTATTATTGATATTCTACCATTTCCATCTAGTAGCGGACAAATACCATTGTCAGAATCCATTTGTGATGGGTTTGATCACAGAAACCTCCTTGGGACTGCCATCTGATGTGCTGAGACTACCTCTGAACCCGTTTTCCCTGCTAGCTTGGGACTTCAGTACCTTGTCTTGTTGAGCCAGACATGCTAACCTGCTGCAAACACAGACCCAGGTCTGAATCACGTCCCCCAAAAGCTGGAGACTTAATTGAAAACAGCTTAGAAAGTGTTCCAGGCTCTAGCACCCAGACACCCAATTCCCAATGGTGTCCAAACCCCAAATAAATCAGTTTTACTGTGTATAAAGCTTATACAAGGTAAACTCATAAATTGTCCACCCTCCATAACACCAATAGAGTGATATGCACAGCTGTTTGCTCCCCCAGGTACTAGTCACTAACTCAGGGTTCAGTAATAAGCAAAAAGTGATTTTATTAAGTATAAAAAGTAGAATTTAAGTGGTTCCAAGTAATAACAGACAGAAAGAAGTAAGTTACCAAGCAAAATGAAACAAAAACACGCAAGTCTAAGCCTTATACTGAATACAGATAAAATCTCACCCTCAGAGATGTTCCAATAAGCTTCTTTCACAGACTAGACCCCTTTCTAGTCTGAGCCGAATGCTTTCCCCGCTACAGTCCTTGTTCCAGCTCAGGTGGTAGGTAGGGGATTTCCCATGACTGCCGCCCCCTTTGTTCTGTTCCACCCCCTTATATAGCTTTGGCACAAGGTAGGAATCTTTTGTCTCTCTGGGTCCCCACCCCTTCTTCTAAATGGAAAAGTACCAGGTTTCAGATGAATTCCAGTACCAGGTGATATGGTCACATGTCCTGTGAGACCCCAAGCCTTCACTCTTCCCGGCCTGACTCATAGGAAGGCTTGCAAGTAAACAGAGCCATCTACAGTCAATTGTCCTGGTTAATGGGAGCCATCAAGATTCCAAACCACCAGTAGTGGCTCACACTTTCCATAATTACAATAGGACCCCAGTGTTATATTGCATATTTCTAGTCTCAGATACAAGAGTGACACATTTATCTAAATAGGGTGACCACACTCAGTATATTATAAGCTTTGTAATGATACCTTACAAGAGACCTTTTGCATGAAACATATTCCAGTTACATTATATTCACACTCATTAGCATATTTTCATGAAATCATATGGAGTACAATGTCACACCTTTTTTCCCTAATATAGTTTAAAGAAAACCTGCTGGGATGCTTTCTGTGATGTCAACACGTCAACTTGGATCTAAGATAACCAACTCACAATTTCAGATAGGTCAAACAGCTATCAGATGGCAATAACCTGGTCAGGGCTAACATGTTCCTGATTCAGACCAGTGACATAGAGGTGAAAGGTTCCATTACCCTTAGTAGTAATACTGACCTGCATGAAGCATTTTAAAAAATGTTACTTTTGACTCCAGAAATTGCTAGTGCTCTACAAGTTTCCATTATGGCTCACTCAGATGGCTTGGTTTCAGTACAGCCAACCTATTATTACTTTATTATCACTTGTTTTTCAGGTCATCAGTTTGAAGGCATATGGATTTACAGTATACTATTCTTTGTTAAAATAGCTCTATGTTCATCAACAATTATTTCCGTATCTTCAATCTTTCTCTCTGCAACTATTAATCTTGACAGTAAGTCTTCTAATTTCTTAACCACAAAGGTGACGAGAGCCCTGCTGTCATAGTTTATTAACAACATCAATTGGTAGCTTGGTTCTCTTATCAGTCATGAACACCAACTGTGGGTAGGTTCAATTCATAACCAACTTCAAGTAGGAGATAATAAAGATCCCCAGTGAAAAATTCCTTCCCCCCATGGCCCTGTGTGAGCAATCTCTCTCTGAGGAGGGTTTGGTGGTTGTCCCTTTGAAGATATAAATACACCTCAGTGATGTAAACAACACATCCAAAACAATGTGCAAACTGGGGAATGAGAAAAGCAGCTCTATAATGACACAGATATTTTGCACTAGAGTGCAGGTTTAAAAGTAACATAAGGAAGCACTTCTTCACACAATTCACAGTCATCCTGTGAAACTCGTTGCCAGGGGACGTTGTGATGGCCAAAAATAAACTGGGTTCAAAAAAAGAATTAGATAAGTTCATGGAGGATAGGTTCATCAATGACTACACTGGTCTACAATTTTTGAGAAGTCGTCTGCTTGAGAGATAAAATGTGCTATTTATTATATATTTTGATGTGCTGAATTCAAATATGACAATTAAAACAAGTGATTGGCTACTATTTCTAAGATATTTAAGTTTTTACAATTTATGTCTATGTATAGATAGTAGAGTTTTAATCATAAATTGTAAACCTAGGTCTTCTCATGTGTTTATGGTTGCTTTACATAATAATATTTCACCTGTCCTGTTTATGTAACACTTTAAAAATCAGCAAAAGGGTTATATAAATAACATTTATTATGAAACAAAAGGCAAACAAACTATCATGTACATAGTTTAGTCCTATTCAGTGTCTACTCGGTGCTTCTTGGCTTGTCTCTTGTATTCATTAAATGGAGTCACTGTCCAGCAATAGTCTGCAAGCACTGATGGGCTCCATTTGCCCTGATAGCGTTTCTCCATTGTTGCAATGTCCTGGTGAAATCGCTCGCCGTGCTCGTCGCTCACTGCTCCGCAGTTCGGTGGAAAAAAATCTAGATGAGAGTGCAAAAAATGTATCTTTAGTGACATGTTGCAACCAAGGCTTTTGTATGCCTTGAGGAGGTTTTCCATCAACAACCTGTAGTAGTCTGCCTTGTTGTTTCCGAGAAAATTTATTGCCACTAACTGGAAGGCTTTCCATGCCGTCTTTTCCTTGCCACGCAGTGCATGGTCAAATGCATCATCTCGAAGAAGTTCACGAATCTGAGAACCAACAAAGACACTTTTCTTTATCTTAGCTTCACTTAACCTTGGAAATTTTCCACGGAGGTACTTGAAAGCTGCTTGTGTTTTGTCAATGGCCTTGACAAAGTTCTTCATCAGACCTAGCTTGATGTGTAAGTGTGGTAACAAAATCTTCCTTGATTCAACAAGTGGTGGATGCTGAACACTTTTCCTCCCAGGCTCCAATGACTGTCGGGAGTGGCCAATCTTTCTTGATGTAGTGGAAATCTCTTGCACGACTATCCCATTCGCAGAGAAAACAGCAGTACTTTGTGTATCCAGTCTGCAGACCAAGCAAGAGAGCAACAACCTTCAAATCGCCACAAAGCTGCCACTGACGTTGGTCATAGTTTATGCACCTCAAAAGTTGTTTCATGTTGTCATAGGTTTCCTTCATATGGACTGCATGACCACTGGAATTGATGGCAAAACACTGCCATTATGCAGTAAAACAGCTTTAAGACTCGTCTTCCATGAATCAATGAACGGTCTCCACTCATCTGGATCGTGAACGATGTTGAGGGCTGCCATCACACCATCGATGTTGTTGCAGGCTACAAGATCACCTTCCATGAAGAAGAATGTGACAAGATGCTTTTGATGGTCACGGAACATGGAAACCATAACATCACCTGCCAGGAGATTCCACTGCTGTAGTCTGGAGCCCAACAGCTCTGACAAGGTCATTCAAATCCCTGACAAGGTCATTCAGTTCACCTTGTGTTATGAGGTGTGGTTCAGAGGAGGAGGATGGGAGAAAATGTGGCTCCTGTGACATTGATGGTTCAGGACCAGAAGTTTCATCCTCTTCCTCTTCCTCGTCTGACTCAAGTGAGAATGATTCTGGTGCATCAGGAACCGGCAGTCCTTCTCCGTGGGGTACTGGGCGTATAGCTGATGGAATGTTTGGATAATGCACAGTCCACTTTTTCTTCTTTGACACACCTTTCCCAACTGGAGGGACCATGCAGAAGTAACAATTGCTGGTATGATCTGTTGGCTCTCTCCAAATCATTGGCACTGCAAAAGGCATAGATTTCCTTTTCCTGTTCAACCACTGGTGAAGATTTCTTGCACAAGTGTTGCAGCATATGTGTGGGGCCCACCTCTTGTCCTGATCTCCAATTTTGCAGCCAAAATAAAGGTGATAGGCTTTCTTAACCATAGTGGTTATACTGCGCTTTTGTGATGCAAAAGTCACTTCACCACAAACATAGCAGAAGTTATCTGCACTGTTCACACAAGTACGAGGCATCTCTGCTCACTTTGGCTAAATAGAAATGTGTCCCTTTGCAAAATCAAACACTGACAAATAAAAGAGCACGACACTGTATGATTTCTAGAGCTGATATAGGGCAATTTGTTCAGCAGAGTGATGCAAGCTTCATTATGATTGCATCATCCATGACTTCTAGGAATAACATGATGCAATTCATATCATGTATGATGCAATACCAGCTTCAGATTGCATCATTCATTGTTTTGCCTAAAAAGTAAGTACTGTCCAAACCCAGTCATAGATTTATTCATAGATCCAGTCAAAGATGTATTTTAGTCATTTCTGGTTTAAATTGAGATCCCTTCCCTTTATAACTCACTTATCCTCCGCCATTCCCAAGTCAAGGGTCGTATATACTGACCCAATAGCATATCTTGAAAACTAGAGCCAATCAACAATTTTAAGCATCATTTTTGTTCTCAGTGACCCAGAATTAGTAAAGTTTGACTACATTTATTTCAGAAGCATTTTGGCTGCAGAGCAGTGCTATTAGTCAAGATGGTCAGGGATACAACCCCATATTCTGGGTGTCCGTAAAACTCTGACTGCCAGAAGTTGGGAGTGGACAACAGGGGATGGATCATTTGATAATTGCCCCATTCTGTTCATTCCCTCTGAAACATCTGGCACCGGCCACTACCAGAAAACAAGATATTGGGCTAAATGGATCATTGGTGTGACCCAGTATGGCCATTCTTATGTTCTTAACATTAGCCCTCATACTGATCCCTGCTTATTTTGATGCTTCTTGAGCATTTAATACCTCCCATCGTGCAGAAACTGAACAAACAAATTAAAAGCTAAACATGCTGTATGTTTTACTCCGAATACATTTTAAAAATCTGGGAGGGCTTTTTATAGCGAAATCCAGCACTGAGATATTCTCTCATCTTGAGCCAATTGCAGAGAGGCAGTGAAGAGCCAGTGATTTTATTTATTGCATACTGAGGATTTTTTGAATTTTCCCACCGTTGCTTTATCTCCAGAATAATTCCAAGAGGAAAAGTGTAAACTCTCCATCTTTATTTTTACCAGCATGTTATCTAGATCTGCTTTGTGCAGGGCTAGTGCCTGTGGAACTGCACTGGTAAAAGCTGCCTGAAAAATTCAGAAAAACAGACTGTACCAACAGCAAAGAGATGTGAACAGTTTCCCATTTACTTGAGTAGATTGTTAATTTTGAAGTCTAATTATGAATTTTAAGTGCCAGCATTAACAATTTTACTAATGATGCTTTTGCTATAAATATCTAGCTGATATAGTTGTCTAATGAGGAAGGACATACCTGTTGATTCAAACTCCGCAGAAGAACAACTGTATTTGCTAAGTGCAATGGTCCATCTAAGCTAGTATCCTGTCTTCCGACAGTGGCCAATGACAGGTGTTTTAGAAGGAATGGATAGAACAGGGCAATCATCGAGTGATCCATCCTGTCGTCCACCCCCAGCTTCTGACACACGGAGGCAAGGGTCACTCGGAGCATGTGGTTGCATCCCTGACTATCTTGGCTAATAGCTATTGATGGATCTATCCTCTATGAAAGAACTCCATGAAGACACAGTCAAATGAAAATACCACCCATGAATTAAAGAACAGTGGCAGAAGTCCTTACCTTGACTAATTAGCAAAGTGGCTTGATCCACATAATATTCAGAACGTTAATACCTGCAGTTTTCACTTCCTACATCTTCAAACCTCATTCATACTCACACAATAGGTTCTCAGGCTAAAAGAATAGGTAGTCTCACATGAACTGTATCTTGTCACCAGTAAGTATCTTCTGCCAGCTAGCTGACAAACTCAAACTCTAATGTGTGAAACCCTTAGTTATTTCCAGTGGTTGAAGTCCAAACATAGCCTTCAAGGAACCAAATGTTTAATCCTAAGAGCTATCTAGGGGTATGTCTACTCTTCAGAAACCCGTGGCTGATCTGTGCCAGCTGATTCAGGCTCATGGGGCTCGAGCTAAGGGGGTGTTTAACTGCAGTGTAGACGCTCTGGCTTGGGCTGGAGTTTGGGGTCTAGGACCCTGAAAAATGGAAGGATCCCAGATCTCCGGACGACGCCTGAGCCTGAATGTCTACACCACCATTAAACAGCTGCTTAGCCTGAGTCAGCTGGCATGGGCCAGCCACAGGTATCTAATTGCAGTGCAGACACACCATGTGTGTTTTAGGTACTTACATGACCCCATTACTGTAGTATCTGAGCACCTCACACTCATTAATGTATTTATTCCCACAACACCTACTGTGAAGTAGGGAAATACTATCATCACCATTTTACAGATGGAGAGCTGAAGCACAGACTAAGTATGTGTACACAGCAAAAAAAAGTAGGAGCCCCGGTTTTCAGACTCAGGCTTGAGGGGCTCATACTATGGCACTAAAAACAGCTGTCAGGCCTGAGGTGAAGCTCAGCCTCTGAAGCCTAGGGAGGGGAGTGAGCTCCGGTTCAAGACCAAACATCTACAAAGCCATTGCCTCTGGGTGCAGGAATCCCACCAGCTCCTGGGGGGGCGGGACCATAGGAATGGGGAGTATGTGCTGCTAGGTCAGCCCTAGCTCCATGTGGGGAACTCACAGCAACAAAGTTTTCCCTCAGAATTCCTACACCCTCATGGACACTTTAGCCGGGATGGTGTGAGGGCAATGCCCCTAGCTCAGGTTGAGCACATGGAACCTGCTCCCGGCGCCTTCCTCGGTGACCCCCCACCCTGTACCTGGGCCAGCATGCTCTGCCCGCTTGGGCTGCTGCCACCAGCTGCTTTCTAGCAAGCAACTACTGTGCTGCACAGAGGCAGCTACCTGAAGTGGCTCACCTCAGCTGGTAGGAGAATCAGCTCCATCTTGCCCCCTCTGCCCAGGCTGGGAAGAGGGGCTGAGTGAATCAGAAATGTGACAGGGAAGAACGCAACGTGAAGATAGACCCTCCTCCCCTCACTCCCGGCAGGCCAACCAGAGCAAGCCCAGAAGCAGCCGCTGAGTTGTGGTGAAGGGCCAGGAGCTGGCAAGGGAACAGCACTGGGCACATAGGGCCCATGCAACGTCACGCAGTGCCTGGCTATTGTGGGGCCCTGGAACCAGTTCGCACTGAGTCCTGCAAGGGCAGCTTGGTGCTTGCAGAAATCTGGGGACAGGCATGTGACCCCATGTGCTCCCCCCACATGTCACCTCTGCAAAGCTGGGTATTTAACCCAAGTCACAACTTGTAGGCTATTGGCCTTACCACTAGCCTATGTTTCTTACCCTAGGTCTGTTTTTGAGTCACATTTAAACCTTGATAGGTCTTTCTCCAAGACAATTAGGTACTACATGGGGCCAGGTAGTATTCCCATCCCTCCAACTTCCTCTGGTTGAATGGCTGAAGCTCATTTAATTCTGACATTACAGAGCAAAAAAAACTGAGTTTGAAATATGAAAAGAGTCAACTATTCTAATGAAAATTCTCCTTTATTAAGATAGTCAGAACATTTTGTCCTCGGATTATGTTAAAACCAATTATTTAAACTGCTGTTAGCTAAAAACTGCTGTACTTTGTTAGACACTGAGAAGTTGCATATAACTTGTTTCAGTAGCCCATTTTAATAAACAAAACTATATATAATCCTTGTGTTTTACAGTTCTATTGGCTATTCACACAGAAGAGCAGGTGACAAATAGTGTGAAATTTCTGTTATGAGTCTTCTTTTTCTCTTCTATCTCAGAGAACCTGTCCCCAATTCCCAGCAGATTTCCATAGACTTCAGGAATAAAATCCCTGCAGATATTGCTAAAATCCTTCAAGGATTTCCATTTTTCTGGTCTTTTCATTATATTTCAATACAGTACCACATGAGTTCACCAAAAACAGTACTGTAACTTGCTGAACAGTGAAAACAACTTCTGAAAACACAGTTCAAGTACTTATGCTCTAATTGCAAAACATCTCAAGACTGCCTTGAAGTTACCCACACTTTTGTGAACATTTAAGTTACAAACATAGTGATCACAATATTTGTGCAATAACGAGAGATCCACAAGGTGGCTCTCAATACTCAACATTTAAAAATACAGTTAATCAGTTTGAAGCTGAATAAAAAATAAGTCTTCTAATCTGAATTTTATTTTCAGGATTTAAAATTTCTATTAACAACTGAACTTTAAAAAATGTTGTAATAAGTTGGAACACAGTAAAAGCATTTCTTAATTATTTTTGGAAGCTTCCCCTCTCACTCCCATGATAGAAAAATGCTTTAGAAAACTGTGTAACAAAATAAATTAAAAATATTATCAAACCTTTTTGTAAAAGATGAAGATGGAGCCTTTGCAGATTGCATCTCAGCTGTATCACCATCTTCATAAAATAAAACTGTACAAAAGAATGCTAACATTCTTACTGTTAGTTGGATGTTGTATGTACAAAATTAGAGCAAAGTCAATTATTCTGTTGAATTTACAACTACTTACGAGAATTAGTTCTATATCATAATTTAACATGGTGAAGCTTTCACATCAAAACATGTACTTTGAAGAAAACAAGGGGAGCTTGGAACTCTTCCTAACTCACGCATCCTGCCTTTTCCCAATATGCTCAAACTATATTCCTTACCTTTGTCATCTGTTTTTTTTTTTTGTCTTTTCGTGGGTCACTAGAAGGCCCCTTTCTAATGCCCCACATTTTTATGGGGCACTGGCTTGTGTGCTTATCTTCCTTATTAGATGGGTATAAAACCAAGTGTCTGCAACTAGTGTCCTCCCACATTTTCCTGTGTGACACTTTTGAAGAGAGCCATCCCATAGCAACAGAAGCTAAAATGTGTCTAATTTCACTGAGTTTTCCTTAGTGTTACCAACTATTATGATTTTATCGAGAGTCTTGTGGTATCTGATGGTTTTCTTCACACCCCAGCTTTCTAGAGTCACTTATGTGAGGATCTCTGCATTCATTAAAAATTTCTAACTCTCATATAAGCTTGAAAACATGAATCTTAAAGGCTCAAAAACGAGACAGCAAGCAAAGAACCCGTAAATTATAATTTTAAAAATATAATGATTTTTAAGCCAATCTCATGATTTTTGGGGCATGACTCATGACTTTTGAATGGTTGGGGTTGGGAATGTTGTTTGGCTCACTCCAGTGCCGCCTTTCAAGTAGATTCTTATCTTGGGGAAGGAAAATACGGTGGTGGGCAGAAATGGGAGTAAGCCTGGCTGAGCCCTCTAAAAAACAGGAGGGTGGAGGAAATTAGCAGTATGTCCCCTGAATATATCCTAATGATATAGACAGGAGGACAGAATTAAAAGTAAGGAGGAGTCTGGGTCTACTGTGAGATCTATTTCATGAGTGAAACTAGTGAATTTTGTTAGTGATAACTTCTAAATAGAAATACAAATAGCACATGTTTAACTCATTAGACATAGAATATTTTAAGTTACAAAAAGAAAGTTCACTTTGTTAACTATGTGATATAGCAATGTCCCATACTGAGATCTTCAACTTCCACCTAATTTAAAAAAAAAAAAAAAAAGAAAAGGAAGAATCCCTAACAGGTACAAAGCTACTCTGGTTTTATACTAATATATAAATCAAAACAATGTTTCAATAGGCAGGAGATGAGTTTTCCCTACTAGTTAAGTTCCCTACATTAAGACCCATCTCACACAAACAATGAAGACTACACACACTAGCCACCACTTTGGCATTATGCCATTAACCTGTTCACTGAAAATAACAAAAAGCCATATTCTGAGAGAGTGTGTGAGAGAGAGACTGACTGTAAACAGCATCCATGGAAAGTTCTAGAAACCTCTGTAGGACTCTGTGGGACCAAAGAAACCTACCACAACCACCATCTTGCATTTGCTCCTCAGATGAGTAATCCTGTGGCCACTTTTTAAAGAACTCAGTCAATCCGAGGACCAATTCCAATAACTGTGTGTGACTCCTTAGAAGCTGAACCCGATGGAACCAGAAATCCTCCACAGTTTTAGATTTCACTGAAGAAATATAATTTGTATTTTGCACCATCACCTTTTTTTCCCGCAACCCTGTCTTTCCTTGATTACTATGACCCAGGCCATGCATACTCTACAGACTCTGGTCGACATAAGCTATGTTGTACAGCCGAGTGCCTACTTGGCTGCTTCTGTTGGCACTGTGTGTACTCACCAGGATGCTTGCATCTCTGAAGTTTCAAATTTCAAAGAGTTTAACAAGATTTAAACCATGCAGAAAATCCCAATCCGTGTACTTTTACATGACAATGATCTCAAATTTTTAGACGTGATTAAAGATATTATGGAAAATATTATTCCATTTATACAGGAATTCTTGACTCCTGAAGGTTGGACCAGCCTCCCAAATCAACATTTTCCAATTGCCCTTCCTTCACCTTCTAAAAAAACTCCCTTGAAAATACACCTGTTCTGGGAACCATTCAAACTCCACACTGTGTTTTCTCAACCATGCACTAATTTATATTGCACCAAGCTGTAATGTCAGGGCCAGATCCAAAGCCTACCAAAGTCAATGGGAGTCCTTCCCATGGACTTCAATGCATTTTTCAATTAGATCCTTCAGCTGTAAGCTCTGGCAGAGGCTCACTCATTTATACAAAATCTTTACACTTCAAACAAAGCCATGTATATTTATGGAACCATATCAGTAATAATAATGGCTCCAACCCAGTCACAGACTTCAGTTTCTGATCACTCCCCATGGTAAAACTGTGTAAAAATAATAAATGGATCAAAGTTAAAAAGTTGCAAGTTTTACCATCTATGGAGGAATTTTGGGTTCAATATAGTAATCACACATGTAATGCTACTGGAAATCCCCTGCAGATTCCAGAGCTAATTACTTTTCAAGTATGATTATAAAGGGCAAAGAAAGGCAAGCCTTTTTTTTTCAAACTATTGACATTCTAAAACCTAAGGTCTTATGGGTTTCCCATCCACTGATAGGTTTTTATAATTATGTCAGCAGTTCTCTGATATTTTAGAAATCCCAAATTAATCATCTACAGCCAAGCTGTCTTCCTACATTTTTTTTGCCTACATTGCATCTTTCTCTGATCACACTTTAACACCTTCAGAAGAGTAATGGACCTAGCTGTCCTTGTGGTTAGTAGAATATATCCAGCAACATGTTCTTTAGGACTGTGTCCAATGTGGCTTCTTTAGGTCACCATTCAAATAACTTCTATTTCTATTAAATAACTTATATTTCTTTTTCTTTTCTTTTTTTGAAAATCTATAAAAAAAATCCATCTTTAGGCAGAAGTGTTCTATTACTCCATAAAAATATGTAGACAACAATTAGTATAAACATTTAGAGATTTTTCCATTTATCGACAAAGATACTAGAGAAGACTGCTGTACTATAACTTCTGTATCATCTTACTGATAGTCAGCTACTCCAGAAATTAACAGTTCAGTTTCAGGTCAAACCATAACACGCACACTGCTTTTAGCAGGATTTGTAATGATTTACTCCAGCATGGAGTAAACTTCAGTTCATTGTCTTGATCCTATTAGATATATTGGCCTCAATAAATTCCATAATCACAGAACACAATTTGCCCATTTTGAGCATTTTGCAAGACTTTCGTATTCTGTGTTGATATGGTTCATCTCTCAGTTTTTCCTAAGATTTACAGGAGGATATGTAACGAGAGACCTGGACTTGACATGACTCTCAGCCATCTTGTGTATGGACTTAGCATAACCCACAGCCATCTTGTATGCACAGCCAACATAAGTTGGAAACAAAACTATAGAGTCAGGAGAATTCGGCCTTGAAGTAGGCATGCAGATAGAAAAGTCTCAGCGGCCGCATTACTAACAGGGATAGATACATATTCACAAAGTAATGAGAATGGGGAGCGAATGGACAAGCTAACCTTGAGTTTCTGCAGCTTCTTCCTGATAATAAAAAGTATGAGGTTTTGCTGTTGTAAGTATATCCCCCTAACGAAGCATAAAGATAAGTAGACCTTGAGAAGTTTTACTAACTTTGAAAAATGCAAAAGCTAATGAGTAGGCAGCTGTAGGCATGTGATCCCCTGTATAGTAAAAATTGATTGGTTAGTGTTTTTTGCATAACTATATTTTAAGTAAAATAATTGGCTAAGGCACAGTTAAGAGAAATCCTCATTTTAACTATATAATGAGGGTCAGAATATAAGCTCGTTGGAACTTAACTCTGGGGTACAGATCAAAATTAAAGTTGCTAGGATTTTTAACCCCTGCATGACTAGACTGTGTAGAAGCCGGAGTCCTGGACGAGATCAGAGCCTGACTGGCCATTGGGAGAGGTCTTTCTGCTCTATTGGGAGTGGTAAGCATTAGATGCTTGGTGTGTGTATTCTAGTGATAGATTTGCTAATAAATATACATACATGTTTAAAGATATTCACTGTATGAAGACTCTTTCACTGGGAAAAGGCCTCACAGACCCGTAAAGCCCTGAGTCCATCGGGAATGGGTGTTTGCCCTGAGCCCATGGAGGGGTAGAGCCCTGAGACACAGAGGGGTAAAATTGGGTTCCTGACACCCTGAGTACCCACAAGGACAGGTAGGGTAGGAGTGCAGTATGCGGGTAACAGATACATTGCAGATAGATAGCCTTTTCTAACTCTGGAGGCCCTTACTTGGTCAACCGGCTGTGGCTCTTTCATGAGGCCCTTCAGTGGATTGAGAGGGTTAGACACCACCTGTGTAGTTGGAGTGGTTAGGATGACATGGGTCCTTTGATCTCTGTTGCAGTGGGTAGTACAAGGCTAACATGGGAAACCATGCTTTCTGAGCCTTGTGCCAGATTGGTGGCATGGAATACTTGTCACGTAGTTCTAACCTGAATCTCTATTCTTCTGTTCTTAAATACATACTTCTTGAGTGCAAAATCAGTAACATATGTTTTATTAAATGATTAATCAATTGCTGTAGACAGACCAATGGATTGTTTATAGCAGTACTTTATAAACACCTATAACACCTTCAATCCTTATAACCATCTATAATAGATGCTATTCATGTCTATAATTTCACATCTATAAACCATTTATAAATGGAATATTTTATGTAAAAATAATAATGGCCATAATATTTTTTTTAAAAACCCACTGAGTTCTGAGGGCAATGTGCCTAAAACAAGGTAGTATTTTAAAATTGAAGTTTCTACAATCAGATTAAAAATGTCACTTTCAAACATGGGAGATTTATATGCAGAAAATTCTTCAATGAGGTTTTCTGACTCTTGTGAAGTAGCAAAGGACTTAAGTACTTTTTGATAATATTAGTATGAGGCCAAAAAGGTCAGCTTATAGGCACAGTCTTCTGTTAGAATGGTATTCTAAAATGAATCATAGCATGACATGCGCATTTTGAGATTAAAGTACTTTCATATTAAGTGTTGTATAAAATTCTTGGAAAAACTTCCAAGCCATATGTGGAACATCTTCTATTACTATGTCAAAAATAAATAAGTTTTGCTTTCATAATATGGTTTTTCTAATTTTGCTTAAAGGTTGGCAGAGATGTTAGGTGACAAAAAACTGAAAACGTCTGTATTTGAGAACTTCTGTTGGGACTTGAGAATTCCAATTGCTTCCTTTATCTCCAAATGTTTTTCTAGGCTTATCACCTTTGTTCTTAGCATCTACCTCAGGTTGTGCGTGCATTAGAACTCTCCATTATATCCAACCTGAATGGTTTTCCCATCAACAGTTAGGCTTGGTAGAATTGGATTTTTTAAAAATATAATGTTGACAGATACTCTTAAAAAAAAAAGTAAAATAAACATTAATATGATCTATTTCAATTTTCACAGTTGTGCAACATTATGGTTTTAAAGCATTTTTAAAATAATTATCTATTTAAATTTTCACAGGAAATTGCAAGACATGATGTGTGTGGGGGTCAGACAATTATTTGATGACAGTAGACGATGAGATTCTAAAAGTTAAAGCTTTATAACCCTTAAAACACAAACTGTCAACATCACAAGTCAAAATATACAAAACAAATATCCTTAAATAAAACTCTAATAAGTTCTCAAGCAGCACTTTCCATACTTTGCCCATTTGTGAATTTCAATCGTCATCGATGGTAATATTTGTTCCTCAGTCTGTGTGTATAGTGAAATTGACGTTTACTTACATTTGCCATTAAAAATCTAATGCTTCCACGCCTATCTATAGTGCATGACACAGTCGTAGGAAATGTGTTACAGAACTTAGGCTCTCTCTTTCATTTCCTGGAACTATGCAGTGTTCCTGCTGACATGTACCAATACAGCTTGGAAGACTAACATAAATAGTTTCTTACAAGGGGTGGTGTAATGACAGACATATACAGAATGGACAAGACAAGTCAATTTTAGCAGATCTAGTTTCCTAATTCAACTTGATTTGACATGTTTTGCCATAATTAGGCTTGATGAGATAACAGAGTCCCAGGAAAGACAATACACAGACATCAATATTTATGTACAAGCATATGTAGTCTCAGTTAATGCAAATATTACATACATGATTGCAGAAATCAAATCTGGCTTCAGGACAAGGAAAACCAAAAATGAACGACAAATGCACATCCTGAGCTGATTCATCACAAACTAAGCTGGATACCATGTTACTTCATCAGCACTCAGTAATCTTGTTTCCAAATGCTTATATTATTTTTATGTACATATTCTGAGGGGTAGCATCATCTAATGGTCTGAGTACAGGACCAGAAACCAGAAATTGCTGATTTCTAATCTTGGCTCTCTCACTGACTTCTACATCTTTGTAAAATGGGTATAATACATTAATTCTCACAATTCTTCTGTGAAGTAAGTATGTATAGCACAGGGATTGGCAACCTTTGGCCCACAGCCCGCCAGGGTAAGCACCCTGGCAGGTCGGGCCGGTTTGTTTACCGGCCGCGTCCGCAGGTTTGGCTGATCGTGGCTCCCACTGGCCGCGGTTCGCCGCTACAGGCCAATGGGGGCTCAAGGAAGTGGCGCGGGCCAAGGGATGTGCTGGCCACTGCTTCCCACAGCCCCCATTGGCCTGGAGCGGTGAACCGCGGCCAGTGGGAGCCGCGATTGGCCGAACCTGCAGATGCGGCAGGTAAACAAACCGGCCCGGCCCGCCAGGGTGCTTATCCTGGAGGGCCACAGGCCAAAGGTTGCTGATCCCTGGTATAGCACTTTTTAAAAGTACAGTGTTGAATAAATATTTAAAATTATTTTCCTGATACCTTCTCCTTGGTAGCTTTCTGGCTGATGAACTGGATTTTTTTTTTTTTTTTTTACTTTTGTACCCTGCTGTCATCCACAAAGAAAGTAATTGCCCCGCAAAAAACTATGTACGTATAAACTGAATGATATAATTTCAGGACTCTCAGCAAGATCATATATCTCATTTTGGGGCTACATTTCAGATGCTCATCATCTTCCTTTTGTATGTGTTCTTGAATCCAAAACTGCAAAACTTCTTAATCTTCCATTTTCTCATTGCCTTTACCATTATCTGTCACATTACACCCCATATTTTTCATAGCAATATGGTTATGATATGAATATGGCCTAAGATATATTTTATGCAAGATGGGTCTTGTAAGGTATCACTGGAAAAGTTATGATTTACTGAATGTGATTATCCAATTTCCATGCATGTATCATTTCTGTATCTAAAGTTAGGAATATTGACTATGTAACGCTGTGTGTATTAGGGAGATACCTACCAGACAACAGGCCATCAGCTTTGATGGGCCATTAGGAAGAAACAATAAGACTTTGAAGATACTAATATATCTCTTTCCTGAGAGGCGTCCTGGGACATATCTGTGACACTACTAGGTCAGGTGGTCCTGTCACCTGGTACTAATACTATCTTGGACTTCTAATAATTTTCTACTAAAAGGAGGGAGAGGTCAAGACTGGGAAACAAAAGATTCCCGCCTTATGTAAATCTTATTTAAGGCGGGGGAGTAAGGGAAACAGGACTCTTCTCCATTGCCTTCATGCCCAAGAAGAAAGACTGCTGAAAGTACCTGAAGAGAAAAAGGAACAGAGTGGACGGGAAAGGCAAGAGCTGAGTCTAGACAGACAGAGGAGTGTAGTCTACTAAAGAGAAATAACTGGAACTCTGAGCTACAGAAACTCCTAATTCAACATTTAGGGTAAGAAATTACATTTTGTAACCTATTTCTTGAGTGAATTAAGCTTAGTTTGCGTATTTTGTTTTATTTGCTTAGTAATCTGGTTTGTTCTGTTTGTTATCTCTTATAATCACTTAAAATTTACCTTTTATAGATAATAAGCTTATTTCTTGTTTATACAATAACCCAATTTGTGCAATTTATAACTGGGAAAGGGACAAGAAGTTGTGCATCTCTCCCTTCAGATTGTGGAAGAGGGTGAATTTTTATGAGCTTGCACTGTGCAGTTCTTTCTATACAGCGCAAGACAATATTATCTTGGGTGTACTTTCCAGAGGGAAGCTGCACTTTTGAGTGTTGGGCAATTTCCTAGCTGAACCTTCCCATAGAGAGCTGTTTGCAGCCTCTGTGTGATTCTACAGCTGGTGCTCCCTACCTGTATGTGTGTGGTGCCAGAGGCTGGAAAGTCTGATTCAGCAAAACAGGGAAAGGGAGCCCAGGCTAGTGGAGCAGGCTGCCTCAGTGAAATCCTAGTACAACAGGTGGCATCCCAGAAGGTGGGGTCTAACCTGCCACACTATCAATTTGAGTTTTTTTTTTTTTTTTTTTTTTAACAACAAATCTGATGTTCTTGAACATAATTGTTCATTGGCTTATGTTTGTGACCAATATGTGACTTCTGAAATATTCAAACTGTTAAAATGAAATGTTGAAGCATTCAATGCACTTACTTGATCACACAGATCACAGATGTCACTAAGTAGTCCAATGGAACAGTCTCAGCAGTCACTAAACTCTCTGATCCACTTCTTTAATCCCATTAAGACTAAATAATATGATCTATAAAATTTTGTTAAGATCACTATCAACTACAAAAGATATTGTGATTCTGTATCATAGATTTGCTTTTATTAAATAAAATGTAAAACTTGTAGTTCAGATCTGTTTTATGTATTGGGAAGTCAATAAATTTGGTCTGGCTTTCTAAAATGTAATTAATATTATTGTTTGACAAGTTTTGAAGTGCCTATAGTTTGAGCAGGTAAATAAAGAATAAAAAGAACATTTACTTGTATTTAAGCTGCAAGAGGAAACTTTTTTTTTCAGAGCACTTTGATACCCAGGAAGCAGAGATTCTACTCAAGTTGAGCTTCTCTTCTATCTTTGTGCAGTTTGGCCCATATGGATAGTAAGATGAATTTAAAATAAACAGAAAAGAACACCGAAAGACGTAAACACCAAAACACCTTCAAAGTTTATGCTTTACCACCATAGGGAAGTTTTCTTTTCCCACCTTGCTTACGGCAAACAAATATAAAATCCCTGTTAAATACCAAAATTACACTCCTACCTACCCTTCACACCCCAAAATTGCTAAAATGAGTTTAAAAATCCAGGAAATTATTGGTAATTAATTGGTAAAAATCAGTACATTGTTTTTTAAAGGAATGAAATAGTAAGAGAGCACAACAATCTCTCTTCCCTCCCCCTCCTTTTTGTTGGGGTTAGCCTCAATTTTTCCCCCCAAAGGCAATACTGGCACTCAGCATGCACTATTTACAGAATATGGGTCAAATCCAGCTCACCCACTTTCATAAGTAAGCTGACCCTCTTTCATGAATAAACTTTCAGTTCTTTATGTAAAACATTCATTTTAACCATATTTGCAGTATATTCATTTTATCCAGATGCCAAAATCTGTACCAATAAGCATTGAATGGATGGCATGGTTTACTCTGAATATTGTGCAGATAAACTAAAGAAAGTAACAATAAAGAAAAAAATAAATAAACCCCATTCAGCTTTGCTTAAATTACTGCTTTTCTGGGAGGTAAGGAGGAGATGGAAAGACAATTAAAATCCAAGTCACCGAATACAAACAGTTAAACAATTCTGTCAAACTATTAAGAGCAGGTTGGACAAGTACCTATCAGGGAAGGTCTAGATAATACTTAGTCCTGCCATGAATGTAGGGGACTAGATTAGATGACCTCTCAAGGTCCCTAACAGTCCTATGATTCTGTGATTCTATGATTACCCAATTCCATTATATTTTTAGAAGATCTCGGATCTTAAGAACAAAAGATGATCTGAAATTTAGTGTTTTTATTTCAACTGTTATTGAATCTATGTATTCTAAACAAAAAATTAATCTAAAAGTATTTTAGAAAAAAAATCAAACATTACACAGTCTGTGCTAAGCAGGGGGATAAAATATTTTGTTCTGTTATCTGCCTACTGTATATTTCATGTCACAGTGTGCATTTGTTTACTGTATTTACTTTAATAATGCCTTTAAATAGAAAAGAATGTTCAATACAACAAAGGAAGATAACCATCAAGTTGGATATCTATGAAAATGCACCATTTGAAATGATCAGTGGTAGAATACATTATTTCCACAAGAGATAACAGCCTATAAGAGCATGTGTATTCCTTTTACTTAAGCACATACACTGAAAACTGTCTCAAGTGACCGATGCAAGGGACTGAGGAAAAATAGTCACTGAATGTAGGTGGTCTTCTGAGAAAAAAATTAAACAGAACTGTACTTATTATATTTGGGGGTACAAAGGTGCCTAAACAGTGTGGTACAGGTTTCATTATGAATTTGTTTTAACATAACTGAAGACTGTCTTGTGATTCTGATGTCTAGGTAATTTGAAATTACCAATATGCAGTAAATTTCACCTGTGGAACAAAATTATTATGAAAAAATTGCATTGCATATCACGGCACCCGGCTAAGGAATACACAATGGTGAAATGTGCTGAGAAAATAAGATGACTAAAAATAGAACAAAATGAAAGCAACTACAAAGTGTCAGTGTTTAGTAAAATTCCAGCTTTCAGATTCTTCCCAGAGGATGTTTCTAGCACTCTAGTTCTCACCAGTACCATTTAAAAAACAGATGAAGAAAACACAAGATAAAAAGAACTGAAATGACGAGTGGTGGATTATCCAATGGGCAGATGGTGCCCATGCCACGGCCAATTGGGGGGCCCTGGAAAAATGGGCACCCCACCCTCAGCAGAAATCCACTGTGGGGCAGCGGAAGCCCTGGCAGAAGCGCCGGGCGGGTGGCCCGCTGTCTGGTCACCCTAGGTGCGGGAATCCCTTGCACCCCAATCCCTAGCGGAAGTAAGTATTACTTTGTGGTAACTTGCATCACTGAATTGATGGCCTGCACCCCCAAATCAACCTTAAAATGTATAATCAACTTACTTATACAGCCCCACTCAGTAATCTGACCAGACTTGACACTTCTGCACTGCTTCCTCATCAATCAAACCCTATGCTGAATAAAACTCAAATCTAGTGTGACTCAGCAGGTCCCAAAAGAGTATTACCTGCTGCTGGTCACCAAGAAAATAAGCTTGAGAAGGGTAACAGAATTGCTAAAAGATATGCCAAACAATCAGCACGCAGTAGCAAGTCTGGATGTGAGCAATATAATCATCCATGAGATTCAAAATCCAGCTGATCATCAACACATCAGTGAAACAACTATACACTAAGGGCTGTCATATGCACAAAATAAGCAAACCGGAAAAACAGAAAAAAATATTTTTCCTGATTATAACTGAAAGAACTTATCTTTATTACTTTAAATTACAGTAGCTACATTTTCAGACAAATGTGATTTTCAAGTATATGGTGTGCCTTTAAAAATATGAATTTCAACTTGGCATTGTACCTTTAAACTCAGTTTGCAGACAACAAGAGGTATTTGCCACTGTGGTCTGGTGTGTCACAAAAAGAAAGGTCTGAGTTTGGTTATTGAATACAATCTGATTGTGAAACATATAGCACCAGGATCTCTGCTGCAGCCAAAATCTGCTTGGCACATCATAGGGCATGTATATGTTTATAAGACCCGAAGGCCATGAATGAGCCAATTATGATTCTCTGAACCTGTCTGGCTCAATCCCAGATCTGACTTTGGTTAGAAGTCCCTCATGGCTGCTGTAAACCTACGACAACAGCTGTCAACAGTTCCAAAGGGACAGTCTGCACTAGTTGATAGCAGCCAGAGCACATCTGAGCTCAAGCCTGCTCCCAAAACGACCTCTTTGCTGGGGCTGGAAGGGGGCAAGTGCAGAAAACAGCTACACTGCCTTCATACCAGCCAAGAACTCCACCATCCTGGATGGATTCACAACTGCCAGATATCGCCAGATTTTGGACCCCTGACAGGTCCAGATAGTGCAAAGGGGAGAGAATCTGGTCCATTTTTCTCTGAAGGTTTTCTTATGCATTGTGATGAACTGGCTACGATAAGTACATCTCTACCAGAACTGTACTGCATAAGACCTGATAAACTAATTAGTGCTAACAACTAATAGAGGCTAACAGTTTATGTTTTTTCAGTGGTAGGATAATACTATGCCCCTCCATTGAGAATGTCCAGGTGGCTATACCACAGAGTAAACTCAACAGCTATGAAGTTATTAGATGGTCAAGGATTAAAGCTTTTTTTGTTTTTCCAAACAATGTTTAATAATGTATTCACTGCTAAATAAACTTAATTTTACTAAAAACATATTTAACAAGCAGTTAACAGGAAAACAGTACTTTTGGTTCCAAATAAAGATTTATACATGAAAATGTCAACTGGATGTTGCACTATTATACAGTATGAGTCATTAGAAATTCTTGAAAGCAGCAGTAAACACTTTTTTCACTAGCTTGTTTTAAGTGCTATAACAGACCATATGTTCTGAAAGATAACTGCAGGAAAGTTTCACAGTGAACGGTCAAAAAGACAAGATGTTCTGCCTCCCATAAAGATGAGGTTATAACCTAGACAAAACCAAGAAACTCAACAATTCAGATTGTAAGGCGTCTCTGAGAATACACACAGAAAGAGTACTGGTTAAATACACAAGGTATTAAAATAAGTTAAAGGGTCTTTAACAAGTAATACAGCTTTAAAATTCATGTAAAATTTTGAATGGAGCCAATGTAAATTAAAATGGCAAGTACGTAGAGACAGCCATCTGCATCTCTGTACGCAAATCCTTTGCATACTAGAAATGATTAGGGTGACCAGACAGCAAGTGTGAAAAATCGGGATGGGGTGGGGGTGTATATATAAGAAAAAGACACAAAAATCGGGACTGTCCCTATATGGTGCATCTAGGAACTCCTGAAAATAAATAGTTTCAGTAACTAATAAAAAACTCACCAAC
This sequence comes from Chrysemys picta bellii, assembly GCF_011386835.1. Lineage (NCBI taxonomy): Eukaryota > Metazoa > Chordata > Testudines > Emydidae > Chrysemys > Chrysemys picta. The sequence goes on from NC_088793.1 coordinate 77,984,753, forward strand.
ACTTAATTCCTCTTGATTAGAATGGCAATATTTTGTAGATTTTACAGTAATAAGTAATTTGATTTTAACACAAATATGTCTCCTCATCACAGAAAACCCCTCTTTTCTTAGAACTGACTGGCATGGTAATCCATCAGCCATTGACCAGTCCAGACCAGAGAAATTGCATGAATGTGAGGGAGGGAGAAAGTGAAGTTTTAGTATAGTTTTAAAAGAGATTTACTGTTTATAAATATGGAGGTTAATAACATTCTTTTAAAAACAACAGATCTTTGGATTTCAACCTCTATACTTCCAATCACACTAAATAAAGTAGATATTTTAGTAACATGTTTACTCCAAAAAGTGCAATCACAGGAGGACTAGTAAACACAGATATCCTGAGGGGGTTGTGGTAGATGCAATTTAAGGAAAGAAGCTTAATCAAAACAAAGATGACAACTGATTCTAACAATTTTACAAAGCTCCATAGCATTTTCTGTGTTTAGGATTTAATGAGAATTTTTGCGAACAATGAAAAGGGGATGCTATAAGCAATGAATTATTGTATACTTAAACAGAATATTTCTGTTGAGGATTTATAAAAAAAAGATTTAAAATAATCCTAATGTCCAATCATAGTGTAGAGAATTGATACAGCGTTTAGCCTGAATAGCATTTTGCTGAAAAACTGCGCACAAAAACATAAAACAGCTTTCGGTTTGATCCCTGAACTCAAACATCAGTACTGCTATCAAACAGATGTAGTTGTGGTCTGCAAGAACATTATAAAAAGAGATTTGCAATCCCACTTTGCTTCTGATAGTCCCATTACTGATACAGCACTGCTTTTAGAATTAGAACAGATATTCATGGGATTCCCAGCAATGAATGTGTGCATAGCAATTTATAGTAGCTTGTGATGGGTAAAACTGAATATATGATCAGGCCCATGGATTATAAGCAGGGATCCTAGTTTTCCATTATTAAAAAGAAATGATCAGATAAAGAAAAACATAAAAAGCCGTGATTAAAATGAAATGCTGAACTTTATATTCCCTAGCCACAATATATATAGGTATCAGTTGAACACAATGTTTCATGGATATACTTACAATTTTTAAGCTTACTAATGCCATCAATTATTATAATAAAATAAAATTAATAGAATTTCAATTTGTAATCTATAGCTTTGCTACATACAGTACATTAACATCAACATGAAATTTGTCCTCGCCAAACTCAGTGACAGTGACAGTGTTTAGAGGGTGATTTTTACAGTTTTCGGCATCTTTTTATAACTTTAATTACTCATGTCTGGAGGCTGAAGTGAAATTTAAGATGCATTAAAATACGAACCTCTATACATAAGAAGCAGTTTATTGGGGGTATGTTTAGCCTATATACACGGTCCTAGAATCTATGAAAAATCAACCACAAGAAGGGGAGGTTGCACACACTGATTAAGTGACACTGGTGCTTTCAGTAAAGTTTAGTTAATAGTTAATAATAGTTAATATGTTTTTATTTTTTCACAAAATGTAAAAATTAAAGATCCTCTGTAAAAATGCAAATTTTGTGTTTTTCCATGGCAAATAGATTTCTAGGATACCTGAATATGACAAAACAATTCCTCCATTCTAACTTTCAAACCATATTGTAGAAAAGATATCCACTATGCCATAGTGCTGTGGAAGTCAGAGCTCCCAGACATCCTTGTGGCCCATAAATGCTTGGGCCACAATTTTTAATTTTTATTTAATTAAGAATTAAATAAATGGCCTCATTTTCAGAGATGCTAAGCACCTGCAGTTGACAACAGAGTTTCTTGATTGGCAACAGCTAATTTAGACCCCATCATTTGATATGCATAGTTGGGATTATGCTTTCCAATGTGCATTACTTTGCATTTATCAACATTAAACTTCACCTGCCATTTTGTTGCCCAGTCACCCAGTTTTGAGAGATCCTTTTGTAGCTCTTCACAGTCTGCCTGGATTTTAACTATCTTTAGTAATGTTGTATCATCCGCAAATTTTGCCACCTCACTGTTTATCCCTTTGCCCAGATCATTTATGAACATGTTGAATAGGACTGATCCCAGAACAGACCCCCTGGGGGACACCACTATTTACCTCTCTCCATTCTGAAAACTGACCATTTATACCAATCCTTTGTTTCCTATCTTTCAACCAATTACCAATCCATGAGAGCAGCTTCCCTCTTATCCTGTGACAGCTTACTTTGCATAAGAGCCTTTGGTGAGGGACCTTGTCAAAGGCTTTCTGAAAATCTAAATAAACTATATCCATTGGATCCCCTTGGTCCACATGCTTGTTGACCCCCTCAAATAATTCTAGTAGATTGGTGAGGCATGATTTTCCTTTACTAAAACTATGTTGACACTTTCCTCAACAAATTATGTTCATCTATATGTCTGACAATATTGTTCTTCATTATAGTTTCAACCAGTTTGCCTGGTACTGAAGTCAGGCTCACAGACCTGTAATTGCCGGGATAACCTCTGGAGCCCTTTTTAAAAATTGGCGTCACATTAGCTATCCTCCAGTCATCTGGTACAGAAGCTGATTTGAATGATAGGTTACAGACTACAGTTAGTAGTTCTGCAATTTCACATTTGACCTCCTTCAGAACTCTTGGGCGGATACCATCTGGCCCTGGTGACTTATTGCTGTTTAATTTATCAATTTGTTCAAAAACCTCCTCTAATGATACCTCAATCTGGGACAGTTCCTCAGATTTGTCGCCTAAAAAGAAAGGCTCAGGTTTGGGAATCTCCCTCTCATCCTCAGTTGTGAAGACCGATGCAAAGAATTCATTTAGTTTCTCTGCAATGGCCTTATCATCCTTGAGTGCTCCTTTAGCACCTGGATCGTCCAGTGGCCCCACTGGTGGTTTAGCAGGCTTCCTGCTTCTGATGTACTTAAAAAAAAATTGCTATCACTTTTTGAGTCTTTGGCTAACTGTTCCTCAAATTATTTTTTGGCCTTCCTAATTGTATTTTTACACTTCATTTGCCAGTGTTTATGTTCCTTTCTATTTTCCTCACTAGGATTTAACTTCCACTTTTTAAAGGATGCCTTTTTGCCTCTCACTGCTTCTTTTACTTTGTTATTTAGCCACAGTGGCTCTTTTTTGGTTCTCTGAATATGTTTTTAAATTTGGGATATACATTTAAGTTAAGTCTCTATTATGATGTCTTTAAAAAGTTTCCATGCAGTCTGCAGAGATTTCACTTTTGGCACTGTACCCTTTAATTTCTGTTCTCATTTTTGTGTAGTTCCCCTTTCTGCTGTGGTGTTGGGACGCTGTGGTGTTTTTCCTGCCACAGGGTATTATATTTAATTATATTATGGTTACTATTACCAAGCGGTCCAGCTATATTTACCTCTTGGACCAGATCCTGTGCTCCACGTAGGACTAAATCAAGAATCACCTCTCCTCTAGTGGGTTCCAGGACCAGCTGCTCCAAGAAGCAGCCATTTAAGGTGTCAAGAAACTATCTCTGCATCCCGTCCTGAGGTGACATGTACCCAGTCAATATGGGGATAATTGAAATCCCCCATTATTATTATTGAGTTTTTTATTTTAATAGCCTCTCTAACAGGGCCGGCTCCAGGGTTTTGGCCGCCCCAAGCAGCCAAACAAACAAAAAAACAAAAACAAAAACAAAAAAGCCGTGACCGCGATCTGCGGCGGGAGGTCCTTCGCTCCGAGCAGGAGTGAGGGACCGTCTGCCGAATTGCCGCCAAACAGCTAGACGTGCCGCCGTTCTCCGAAGTGGCCGCCCCAAGCACCTGCTTGGTAAGCTGGTGCCTGGAGCTGGCCCTGCTCTCTAATCTCCCTGAGCATTTCACAGTCACTATCACCATCCTGGTCAGGTGGTTGGTAATATATCCCTACCGCTATATTCTTATTATCAGAGCATGATTCATTAACGATTTTTACTACATTTGATTCTATGCTTTCTTTCACATATAATGCCACTCCCCCACCAGCACAACCTGTTCTGTCTTTCCTATATATTTTGTACCCTGGTATTACTGTATCCCATGATTATCCTCATTCCACCAAGTTTCTGTGATGCCTATTATATCAATATCCTCGTTTAATACGAGGCCCTCTAATTCATCCATTTTATTATTTATTTAGACTGCTAGCATTGGTATATAAGCATGTTAAAAACTTGTCTCCTTTTAGCTGTCTGTCATTACACGATGTAATTGAATGGGACTCTTTTTATTTTACTGTTTCTGATCAGACCCCGCCTGTATTTTATAATGTTCCATCCTCTCGTCCTCACTAGGACATAGTGATTCTCTATTAATAGATTCTCCCCTACGGGATGTCCGAACCATGTGCTCCTCCGCACCTGTCGGCTTTCCCCCAGCCCCTTGTTTAAAAATTGTTCTATGATCTTTCTAATGTTAAGTGCCAGCAATCTGGTTCCATTTTGGTTTAGGTGGAGCCCATCCTTCCTGCAGGGGCTCCCCCAAAAGTTTCCCCAGTTTCTAATAAATCTAAACCCTTCCTCCCTACACCATCGTCTCATCCACACATTGAGACTCTGCAGTTCTGCCTGTCTAACTGGCCCTGCGTGTGTAACTGAGCATCTCAGCGAATGATACCATGGAGGTCCTGGACTTCAATTTCTTATGTAGCAGCCTAAATTTGGCCTCCAGAACCTCTCTCCTATCCTTCCCTTGTAGGGATATTAAAGAAGGTACTAACAGTGATTCCCCCAAGTGACAGTGACCCCCTCATAATTTGTCCCCCACACTTTAAAATCCAACAGTTTCACCAGTACAAAAATCTCTTGGGTCTTCTGTTAAAACTTGTAAGCTACTGTCTGTAGAAACCATTGATTATATCTATCCTGTGATACTTTATTACTATGTAAAACTTACAAACAAGTTAATTGACTTTGTTCTTGAAGTAATTACTACAATGTAAATAAACACTATAAGCCGTTAAGTGACTTTCACTTCATTCAACGGCTCCTAGGACAGACCCCCACCCTCTGTGATTAAAGGGCTGGGAGTCTCAAATGAATTAGGACACACCCCGAAAGTGGTGGAGACAGTAAATTAAAATATGGTTAAGATATGGAATGTATGCTGATGAATGCTTGATATACATGAATGGTTAGGGAGGTGCCAGCCTAGAAAAGGAGTATCCATCGGCCGACGAATGTGTAAAGTGGACCACCAAAACCCCCGGAGGGTAAACTGGGATCCACCCCATCACCTGGAAGGACGAGAAAGACAAACTTTGGACAGTGTGGAGCCACCAGGAATGTGCCATCCGCTGATTGAGTCAGCAACAGCAGGATGAAACAGCTCCCATAGACCAACATAGCAATTAATTCCTATAAGAATGGACTCTCAAGACAGGATTTTGAGTCTCTGGTTCTGCTGCCAACCTCCAGGAGCATCAGGTGCACCTGACACAGACTCGGCTCCATCCTCATGACCAAGATACCTGGCCAGTAACTTGGCATGAGCAACTTCTAGGCTGGTAACTATAACACCTATACAGAACTTAAATGAATGATTGTGTGAATGAATCTCTCTCTCTCTCTCTCTCTCTCTCTGTGTATATAAGGAATAAGTAGTGATAGGAATAAGTAGTCAAAACAATGTTGTTTACTTTTATCTTTTGCTTTATCATTATATTTACAATAAATGTGGCATCTTTGCCTTATCCCTCTTAATAAGATCTTGCTGGTTTTTATTCTGTTGGTATAACACCCTATGTCATTGGTACCTACATGTACCACGACCACTGGCTCCTCCCCAGCACTACACATAGGTCTATCGAGAGATCTGCAACCTTCGCATCAGGCAGGCAAGTCACCACATGGTTCTCCCGGTCATCGCAAACCCAGCTATCTATGTATGTAATGATTGAATCATCCATTACTAATACCTGTCTCTTCCCAATAGCTGGAGTTCCCTCCCCCAGAGAGTTATCCACAGTGCGAGAAGATACCACTTCATGATCTAGGAGGGTTCCAACTATGGGATTGTTTCTCTCTGCTCCAGTTAGATGCTCTCCTTCCCTGGGACTTTCATCCTCCTCAACAGCACAGAGGCTGTCAGACCAAGGGGTGGGACCATTCTACTGTGTCCCGGAAAGTCTCATATATGTACCTCTCTGTCTCCCTCAGCTCCTCCAGTTCAGCCACTCTGGTCTCCAAAGCCCGTACACGGTCTCTGAGGGCCAGAAGCTCTTTGCACCGAATGCATATATACGCCAACTGCCCATAGGGCAGGTAATCATACATGCTGCATTGGGTACAAAAAACTGGGTAATCCCCACTCTGTTGCTGGACTTCTGCCTGCTTCTCTTTTTACTCCTGCAGCTGGTTCCTTTGTTGTTCTTTTGTTTATATCAAGGGGGTGTGATTGGCTTTTAAGTTTAAAGAATGTTGAGTTCTGGCCCCTGCTCACACTCCTCCTGTAAACTCCCTCGCAAAGCCCTAGTCTCCCTGAGAAGCCCCGCCCCCTGGTTAAGGGTTGATGGGTGCTAAAAGGCTTAGGGATCACAGCCTTGTTAAGAAGCTCTCAGCCTTGCCTAGCAGGCCCATTGGGGTCGGGAAGAGATTTTTATGAAGAAACAATATTTTAAAAAACTTATTTTTGTCTTCATGTTAGGTAAAAGGATGCGGACAGTAAGGACTATTTGGAATCACTTTCTTTACTACATATATAGTATCATTTTGATGCACTGTGTAAGATAGAAGATTTTTAGGTACTGGTATAAAATCTGCCCCTTTTGTCTCTGAATCTTGTTTTTTCCTAATCCCCATATTCAAGAATTCAAATTTTGAAATATGATTTCTACAAGAATTAAGAAGCAACTTAACTAATTAAATATCCCTCCTAGGAGGAGATTATTGACTAGCAATTGCAGTAATATATACTCTGTTCATTTAAAAAGGATGGTGAATAATTAGGAAGGGTTCAGCAAAGAGCTACAAGAATGATTTGAGTTCTCGAAAATGTGCCTTACGTGAGAGACTTAAGCATCTCAATTAATATAGCAAAGAGAAGGTTAAAAAAAAAGAGATCACATACTTGGGGAGAAGATTTCTGAAAAAAGAATGCTCTTTAAAGTATCACGAAAAGGCATAACAAGAGCCAATGGGTGGAAATTAAAGCGGTCAAATTCAAACTGGATGTTAGATACAATTCTTTTTTTACAATGATGTTAATTACTCATTGAAACAATTCACCAAGGGAAGTGGTGGATTCTCCATTACTTCAAGTCTTTAAATCAAGTCAGGGTCTTCCTAACAATGTGGTCTAGTTCAAACAGAAATTTTGGGGCTTGATACAGAATCACTGTGGTATGTAGGAGGTCAGAGTAGATGATCATAACAGAATCCATATTTGTTTGACTTCTGTAGATTATTAAAACTGGATACAACATCATCTTAATATTAAGGAATGAAGAAAACAAGCCAGACTAGTATAAGATATACATCAATCTACATTTTTAATCGCCCAATTACTCAATTGTATATATTTAAGAAATATTTCTTTCCCTAATTGTAAAAATCCTGAGCATAGGAAGAAGACTCGGGGGGGGGGGGGGGGGAAGTATGTGCCATATGTTGTGAGCTAAGACTACGCTTAAATTGGGCACCTAAATCATCATGCACACAGCTAAATGGGTAGCCTGATTAGCAGAGATGTTGAGCATCATAATTTTCACTGTAATCAATGAGTGTTGGGGATGCTCGGCAACTCTGAAAATCAAGCTACTTATTTGGGCAGCTCCTTGCTGTTTCTTAATTTATAGAGGAACAGTATAATATGTTAAAGAGAACAATGGCTTTGTTCTGAATTTCCCAAACAGTTTGTATGTGATTCTTAGAACATACATGTTTTGGATGATCTCCCTGAAAATTTATATAGTATTTTATCTACTAAAATCTTACACAAAATACAAATTTAGGACATTAAAACTCAGGGCAATTTACATTTAAAATACTGCATTATTGCTTTATAAATTTATTTGAATATAGCGGGAAAAGCAGTTCCCAATAAAACCACTTTGAAATTGGCATACTTGAGTTTTGAATTAGATTCTTACAACGGTTATTTTAATGTGATGAAGAAACACATTGCTTCGGACACATAAGTTCACCCATGGAGATGTAAAGGATAAGGAGCTTTTGTGTACCTCTCTCTTTGGAAAAGGAAAACAATGGTGTGAAAAACATACCCTTAGTTTCAACTAAAAACAAATAAATGGTGCGGTAATGTTTTGTCTATACAGAATTATTTAATTCCTATATGTAACAGACTGTATTTAAGATGAAAAATGTTTCTCATAAATATGTCATTATTCCTTTATTGAAAAGCTAAGCATATCCTTTGTTTATTTTAAACATATATAGTTTTATGCACAAGGGACTTTAATAAGCACACATTATACCCCTTAAAAAGTGCAAATGTGCACCCTAATTATTCCTAGTCACTGAGGATCTTGGCCACCGATCCAGGAGTGGAAAAGCAGAGAAAATACTAGTTCATAAGAGGCACTACTTAAAAAAAAATCTACAAGGATAAAATTGCATTGGAGTATAAAGGACCAATGAGCAACTTTGACATAACCAGAGTACCAAACAGACTAATGAATATTTGTGTCACCCTTGCCCTGCAATCTTGGGTGCCTTAAAATGCCTGCTGAAGGAGCTCCCACCTGGGCCACTCAAATAGGGTGTGGCTTGCATGCTGGAAGGCTGAGTGTCTGTGTGTAAATGCAGCCTTCCAGCCACACTTGGGTTACAGTCTGGCTCTCACCAGCCTTGGTTATACTGCAGGGTGGCCCCAACACATCCCCAGTCCCAGTCCCCCATAAATGTGTGTCCTGTGCTGCCTTTGCCCTCTCCTGGACAACACAAGCTTATATAAAGTCCATCATTTAATTAATAGAAATGATATGCACATAACTTGCCACACCAAATGGAGCTTCTCAAATCATAGAATCATAGAATCATAGATTATAGGACTGGAAGGGACCTCGAGAGGTCATCGAGTCCAGTCCCCTGCCCACATGGCAGGACCAAATATTGTCTAGACCATCCCTGATAGACATTTATCTAACCTACTCTTAAATATCTCCAGAGACGGAGATTCCACAACCTCCCTAGGCAATTTGTTCCAGTGTTTAACCACCCTGACAGTTAGGAACTTTTTCCTAATGTCCAACCTAGACCTCCCTTGCTGCAGTTTAAACCCATTGTTTCTGGTTCTATCCTTAGAGGCTAAGGTGAACAAGTTCTCTCCCTCCTCCTCATGACACCCTTTTAGATACCTGAAAACTGCTATCATGTCCCCTCTCAGTCTTCTCTTCTCCAAACTAAACAAACCCAGTTCTTTCAGCCTTCCTTCATAGGTCATGTTCTCAAGACCTTTAATCATTCTTGTTGCTCTTCTTTGGACCCTTTCCAATTTCTCCACATCTTTTTTAAAATGCGGCGCCCAGAACTGGACACAATACTCCAGCTGAGGCCTAACCAGAGCAGAGTAGAGCGGAAGAATGACTTCTCGTGTCTTGCTCACAACACACCTGTTAATGCATCCCAGAATCATGTTTGCTTTTTTTGCAACAGCATCACACTGTTGACTCATATTTAGCTTGTGGTCCACTATAACCCCTAGATCCCTTTCTGCCGTACTCCTTCCTAGACAGTCTTTTCCCATTCTGTATGTGTGAAATTGATTTTTCCTTCCTAAGTGGAGCACTTTGCATTTGTCTTTGTTAAACTTCATCCCGTTTAACTCAGACCATTTCTCCAATTTGTCCAGATCATTTTGAATTATGACCCTGTCCTCCAAAGTAGTTGCAATCCCTCCCAGTTTGGTATCATCCGCAAACTTAATAAGCGTACTTTCTATGCCAATATCTAAGTCGTTGATGAAGATATTGAACAGAGCCGGTCCCAAAACAGACCCCTGCGGAACCCCACTCGTTATGCCTTTCCAGCAGGATTGGGAACCATTAATAACAACTCTCTGAGTACGGTTATCCAGCCAGTTATGCACCCACCTTATAGTAGCCCCATCTAATTTGTATTTGCCTAGTTTATCGATAAGAATATCATGCGAGACCGTATCAAAAGCCTTACTAAAGTCTAGGTATACCACATCCACCGCTTCACCCTTATCCACAAGGCTCGTTATCCTATCAAAGAAAGCTATCAGATTGAAATACTTCATTTCAAACACACTGGATGAGATAAAACAATAAAACAAGTTTATTAACTAAAAAGAATAGATTTTAAGTGAATAAAAGTCATGAGGTATAAATATCAGAAACAATTACAAGAAAAATAAAGATAAAATGCAACTAATGCCTAACTTAAACTATGTCAAGTTCAAAGTAAAGTTTTTCTCATCACAGTCTATCAAACAGGCTTATTGGCCACACTTTTTAGGCCAGGACCCCTTCTTCTGTTTAATGCCTGCTTCCTTTGTTCCTTCTGGTGCAGTGAAACAATGGACAGAGTGAGGAGGAGGGGGTCCCTTGGGGTGTCTGCCCCTTCTTTTTATAATCCTCTCCCAACTTTGAGAAGCATCCTCAGCTTGGAGCATGGCAATAGGCAGTCTCTGGAATGTATATTTTTCACCCATAATTAATGGAGATATCCTATCTCCTAGAACTGGAAGGGACCTTGCAAGGTCATCGAGTCCAGCCCCCTGCCTTCACTAGCAGGACCAAGTACTGATTTTGCCCCAGATCCCTAAGTGGCCCCCTCAAGGATTGAACTCACAACCCTGGGTTTAGCAGGCCAATGCTCAAACCATTGAGCTATCCCTCCCCCCTCCCCATACCCCCTTTCCTGCCCCCCAAAATGGCCATTTAGCAGGTAATGGCGCTTTAGCCTTGTTTACAACTGGCTGAGGCATCAGCTTGCCCTTTGTCTCTGAGGAAGTGGTTTGATCACTCCCCAGACTTAGAACATGTTTTAGTAACACCATGCAGTGGAATCTTATAACTTTACTTACAATGCTGCCACACTTATTTTACCAGGACAATAATGACTAGCAAATTATGAGTTTTCAAACGATACCTCACCAGTCAAACTTTATACAAAGATAATTAGTGGACACAGGTATATTCTGTCACAGCAAGTATTTGATTTTTATTCAGCTTTGAAATGTTTTTTTCAATAGCACATTATAGAATATACAGTAGTAAACTTAGATAAGTAGTTACGAAGCAAAATAAAAACAACCCTTCTTAAAACAAACAATTAAATATATTATCATCAAGCTGGAGCTTTTCTTTGCTGATCTGTTCACTCAGCCTCAAATTAAACAATTCTAAGTTTCCAAAAGTATGTTGCTAACTCTGTCTCATTCAGCAAAGTGAAAAGATTATAAAGAAAATCCTTATTTTCCATTTTCACTCATCCTGAGAGAGAACACTTTTTTTAAAACCACTATGAAATGACAGAATTCATTACAACTTCATATCCAGCTAAAACTTGGCATTTAAAATACCAAAGTGCAGAGGTGAAAATGTACTAAGGCTACTAGAAGCATTAAACTCTTGCACTTCGGAACAAGTTTATATTTGAGTGAAGTCTTTGACACATTGTTTTGCGCATATATTGTGCTATGATATATGTTTTATTATTTTCGTAAGTGTTAGTTAAAACTTTAAATACAAGAGCAAAAATAGAAGTTTTCCCCATACTTCAGCACACCAAAGCTTCTTTTCTTCCTCCTTTGTCTCCCAGGGCAGTGAAAATGTCATTCAATTTTTACTAATGAAGGAACAACTGAGTAACTTCAGAGGCAAATTGTCATTGAGGAAAATATTATTTCCTCTTAGTAAAGACTTGCTGTTTGTTAACAGATTGGTTCTAACTTATACAGCACACTGCTGCTATCAGGTAGTAATTAGATTAATATCTTTAACGTACTAAATTGCAATTTGTTGAAATATAAACATCTGTGATGGGGCTTACCCCCTACCACCTGGAAAGATAGAAAATGCACCTAATTAGTCATACTTTGCACCTGGGGAGAGTGGTAGCTAACTGGCTCCCTGCCAGAGGCAGCGGAACTAAACCTTAAGAAACTCAGTTGAGGGAGAGATTCCAGAAGAGACAGGTCTCTGGCTGAGAGAAGCCTAGTGTTAGAGTAACAGCTTGAGATAATGTGGGTAGCACACTACAGGGGGAGTGTAGGCTCCCGCAGGGGAAGCCCCAAGATAGGGTTGGTGTAAGTATGAGGAAAGGGCTTCAGTAGCCCAAAGGGGCAGGAGAAGTATCCAGATTCATTTGGTCTTGTCTGTGATATTCCAGAAGAGGTTTGAACTTGGTGGCTTGGCTGGAGAACTGAGCTACAGAAGATCTAGAGTCAGAGGCAGGCAGCCTGCAGAAAGCAACATGAAGTGCAAGCGAACATTCCAAGGGTGAGAGAACCTCACCACAACATTTCCTAATTTAGCATTAACCAACTGCAGACCTTGTTGAGCAATGTGACCATATAAAGCCAACTTCTCTAACAGTATAAATTTGCACAGCTCTATGTAAGACAAATGAGGTCTGCCAATTTCCCACCCACGTGGTCCAACCACTTCCTGTTCCCCCCTCAACTCTGCTCTGGTAAGTACCCCATTCCCTTCACTCATAACCCAAATGCAGTAGGGACCCCCTAAAAGAGTCCCAACCCCTTTTTTTTCTGTCACCCAGAAAGACCAACCACATTCAGTTGCGGTGAGCACAATGTCACGAACTGGCACGGCAGCAGCTGCATTTACTAGCTTAAATAAGATCTGGTCATTGAAAATCTACAATTTAAAGACCAAACTATGAATCTTCAACTGAATGTTATTTTCATTTTAACATATGGATGAGAAAGCTGGAAACCCACCAAAGGTATGCACAGATGTCTAAATACATACAAAAGCAAGTGCCTTAGAAAAATAGTAGGTATTAAATGGAATATATTTATAACAAATGTCAAGATTCAACAAAGTTCAACAGCCCCTTAACTCTAAAGTTACCCAGAAAAGAAGATAGAAATATTTGGATCATGTGGTAAGAGCAGTAATCTCCTTTCATAAAACAGAATGGCTAATGCTAAGTTTTCAAATGGGATTTGCTCTCATAGTATAATTTCATCATAAAGTCTCTAAAAATGATATTTTTTTATTCATCTGACAGCTTTATTGACAGAAATCTCCTATCTTTTGGGATAGTATACTGATTTTCACTAAACCATTTAAGGATACTGCTGCTGAAGAATTTCCGAAGTTGGGCACCCGGAGTGCATGTACACCCACAGTGAATACCCATTGGGACAAGCAGTTGAAGAAGAATTCCTTGCTATTGTGGCACTGCATGTCTATAACAAGAAAAGATTTCAGCATGACTCCAGGATTTCCCACCAACTTGATGATCTATGGCTTCGTGCTTCAGATCATTGGTGAAGTCAGAGCTTTGTTCCCCTTCTTCATTACCTAACATCTGTCTTTACTGGGTTATGTTTAAGTCAAATACTCTTAACTTCCATTTTGACTGCAAGAACTTTAAAATACCTTAATTTCTAAACTAAAAAGAAAATCGTAATAATTATAAAACAAATATGGAATTTCAAATATTCATTGTACATTTGAGATTTAATACAGCCTAATGTATCTGGATACAAATCCATTTTATTTTATCGTTTTTAAATAACATCAAATGCTGGATGTTATTAATAAAATAAAAATAAAATGAGAATTTGCACGGAAATAATTATATGTCAAACAAATGGGCATATATAAAATATTTTATGAATGGTCTCTAAAAATTCATTTCTTAATCATTTAAAAACATTTGAGAGATAATTAAGTGAATTAGTGGGACTGCTTTTGCGTTTTAAAGGGTGGGGAGGGCAAAGGGTACAAAATGCTATAGACTCTACTTATTCCGGCTCGGTTGGTATCCTTTAGTAAGGTTCACCTATGCCTATTTGGTCCAGACTGGAAGATGAGTGATGCGGGTATTACTTCTGTTTTAAGTTAACAAACACTCAGTTCTCAGTGTATTTCTTGAAAATTTTTCTATCTGAGAACTCTTTAAATTCAAATGAGGTTTAAGAAGAAAATCTATTTTTATTTTCCTCTCCACCTTCTTCCTTCCCATTTCTCTAACAAGTTGAATCCTATAAATCAGTGGTTTTCAAACTCACTTGATCACAGACGCCCCCCCGTCTCTGTGTCTGTAGTAGTTTATACCCCACCCCCCTTCTGCCATACAAGCACACGTACCGATAAAAAGAATCAACATGTAACTCTCACTAAATATTAAAAACAGTAAGGCATTGATTCAAACAGGACCAACAATCCATTGTAATAAGAGCAAAAGCAAAACTGCGATTGTGGTCAGTGCTAACAATTAAATGTGCACACCGTGGCATAACAAATGTATTACCGTACAGCTAGCAATGGCTTTGTATAATGCTATTCAAGCTTAACAGAAAGGAGCACTCAAGGATGATAAGGCCATTGCGGAGAAACTAAATGAATTCTTTGCATCGGTCTTCACAACTGAGGATGAGAGGGAGATTCCCAAACCTGAGCCTTTCTTTTTAGGTGACAGATCTGAGGAACTGTTCCAGATTGAGGTGTCATTAGAGGAGGTTTTTAAACAAATTGATAAATTAAACAGCAGTAAGTCACCAGAGTCAGATGGTTTTCACCCAAGAGTTCTGAAGGAACTCAAATGTGAAATTGCAGAACTACTCACTGTGTGGTTTGTAACCATTTAAATCAGCTTCTGTACCAAATGACTGGAGGATAGCTAATATGACACACTTTTTTTTTTTTTAAATTAAAAAAGGAATCTGGGGATGTGAGAGAGAGTATGGATCACTTAATGATTACCTGTTCTGTTCATTCCCTCTGGGGCACCTGGCATTGTCCATTGTCGGAAGACAGGATACTAGGCTAGATGGACCATTGGTCTGACCCAGTATGGACATTCTTATGTTCTTCTATACTGCATGCCTCTTCCAGCAGCATGTAGCATATACACATAGGTAGCCCTCCTAGAATGGGTTTAAATAGCGGCATAGATCCACTAGGTATAACTTAGGCTAGTAAAGACATTCCTGAAGTATGTGGTTATGTACCAGACTACATGTTCTAAATGGCTCTTAACTCACCCATGCAGTAAGTCCCTGGGCTGGTCCACACTAACCCCCCACTTCGAACTAAGATACGCAACTTCAGCTACGTGAATAACGTAGCTGAAGTCGAAGTATCTTAGTTCGAACTTACCGCGGGTCCACACGCGGCAGGCAGGCTCCCCCATCGACTCCGCGTACTCCTCTCGCGGAGCAGGAGTACCGGCGTCGACGGCGAGCACTTCCGGGATCGATCCGGGATCGATTTATCGCATCTAGACAAGACGCGATAAATAGATCCCAGAAGATAGATTGCTTACCGCAGGACCCGGAGGTAAGTATAGACGTACCCCCTGTCTACACTGCTATTTTTAGCAGTGCAGTATCCCGCTGCCTCCCTCCCTCACTTCCCATTGCAGGGAAAGACTTCAGCAATGAGGAAAGGCTCCACCAACTCACTGTTGCTGGAGACTTTCATTGCATCAGGGAAAACTTGATAGTGCGGAGCTGCTGAAGCCTTTCACTCACGTGTAGCTACACACCACAGGATGGACACAGCTTGCTTTTCACTGTGGTGTGTTGCTACACATACCCTACATGCTGACACCAGTGGTTTATACTGTATTCTATGGCTACGTCTACATCCAAGTTATATTTACTGAAGAACAAATATGACAGGGCAGTAAAACGTGTTCTGTGGGTTCTGAAAACACCTCTTTTAACAACTGGAGAAAGGAAAACATACATGGTTTTACTAACATATATTTCCAAATTCTTCTACAAGTTGTACATCAAACAGTGGGAATGACCATTCCAAGAAGATGAAGGCAATGAGCTGAAACACCTATACCTAAAAATCTGCATAAGGTTTACATTTTAGTTTCCTAAAATTAGATTAAAAATGTGTACTATTCTTGTTCGTCTACTAATAAAAACTAATATGCATAAGTAGAAAGAAGAGCCAATTATGGAAATGAACTTGAATCTCGGACAGCATAAAATGTGTTCACTAATTTGATTATTAGTTACAGACATTATAAAGTTCGTGAATATTTTATTAAACCATTTATCTAATTACAGTATGTTTTCTTAAATAAATAAATAAGCTTTGCTTTATGTTTTACAGTAAATGCCACACACAAAAATATGGCAGAAGTGATGCATTGCATTTTTCAGCTATTGTTTATTATATTCATAATCTGGAAACATACCAGCCCACATCTGCATTAAGTACCCGGTCTTATTCACATGAATTCAATGGAAACACTTATGTGAGAAAGGATTATTTACATGAGTAATGGTTGCAGGATGGGTCTTGACATATTCATACAATTGAAAGAGCAACTGTATATTTGTATGAATTCACAAATTAATTCCTTCCTAAATTTAACAGTGCTGTTTATCATACAATAATAAACTTAATAGTAAAATTTAGATATTTCAAATCTGCTACTCATTTTTATAGTAGGTAATACTATCTAAAATAAAGAATCACCTGATATTGTTAGACCACTTATATTATTCTGCATGTTTAGACACTTCCTGTCACAATCTGTATTCATCACACAGCTTTAAAATGAAATACTGCATGCAAATATTTAAACAGATTTCCAAGGATGATAATAATACCTTTAATATGATAGTCACTGTGTGACAGGTTTTTACATACTTCCGAGAATTCCCAGCCTCATCCATTGAAATTTACTGAGCACCAAAATAAAATAGCTGAATTTTGATAAAGTTCCTTTCATATTTTGGTATTTGTTTTATTAATTTACCTTCTCAAAAAGCTGAGGTAGTAAAATGAAAGCCACAGTGTCTTGTTAAACTACAATATGTAAAATGAATCTTCATAATACGACTCATATATTTTACCAATTACTTTTTGTATTGTACAGTTCCTATAAGCCTTCAGAGAAAAGACAAGAGAAAGAAATATTTTCCTTACTACAACAATGCTGCCTTAGAGTCAATGAAATAAGAGGGTTATATGAAACATCACAAAAGGACTTCCAAGATTTTTAATCACTATGAAGAACATTTTTTTGCTTTATTACAAAAATTAACGAATTCATGTACAAGCACTTTCATATAAATCTTTTAAAACAAAATCAGCTTATCTACAATCTTTTTGCACAGATAAAGATTTGGGGCTGCAATCCTCAAACAATTCAAGTTTTGATTTAAAACAGATGTTTGGTTTCAGTCCAAACAAATGCATATTGAACAACTAAACAGTGAAACAGCAGGAGGACTTGCTATCACAAATTATTTCAGTGTCTTCTGTATTTAAGTATGATGGATAAATACCCTGAGAGAACAGAAGGAGCTATTTCAGACACTACACCAACCACCTAACTCTAATCAGCATTCACAAATGTTTTGATCTAAATCTACCACTGTTAATTTATATCATGGGGTCACCTTAACAGACTGTACAAGCTCAATTGACTCCATCTGCACTACTACATATTCCAAATAAAAAAACCCCAATTGTTTAGTCTCTAACTTTCCTATATTAATCACTGAAAAAGGAAGCAGGTTATACAATAAGGAGGCAGAGGGAGGTCTAATACAGAGCAATGATTTTCACTGAAAAAATTGCTACAGAATTGGGTGCACAAGTGAGCATTTTCAGCCAAATGAATAGAGCATGCCTCAACCTGACAAATTATCTTCCAACTTCCATTCACAATAAAGTTGCATGTCCTGAACTATACAAGCTATACTCTATTATACAAGGGGAAAATATGTTTTGTCCATGTTAAAAAAAAATTCTGGTGACCTTTACTCTGAACAGCTTTAGCACCTCCATGCTTTGGAGCAGGGGCCAGAAATTTGGCAGAGGGGGTGGCTTTTGTGTAAGGCATGTGCCTGTTGTTGTCCCTGTGAAAACCTGCCAAAATTTGGCCCAGTTATAAGGCTTTGAAAAAAAATCACAGTTCGCATATTCGCAGCAGAGACTTCAATATTAGCTAAGGTTTCTGATGATTCTGTCCTGACTGAGCATGCTCGTACCTCTTGTAATTCCTAGTGCTGCATACTGTGCATACACCATCCCCAGAGACCAAACGAGTGTGTAACCACTGGTGAGCACGTGCTGATCCACACAGGATATGAGTTGTTACAGCCCCAAGCTACAGAATCTTGTCTTGTTAGCTCAATTTGTAGCAGCTCATCAGTTTGGCTCTGGAGGTCCCTCGTTCAAACTTTAGTGTGTCAGCCAAGAGGACTGGCATCACACAGGCTTCAGCTCCTTTAAGTCCCTAATGCAGACCAGATTGCATACGTGCCATCCCAACAGAGCAACTGAACATGATCCCTCCGGCCTAGGCCTAGAGGGGAGAAAAGCTGGACTTTCCCTGTAACCATTGCTTGAAACTGGGCTGGGACTGGCCCCTGGAACTGAGAGCAGGGACCTGTCTCTCCTGTGCTTTCAGTGACCCTCCTGCTCATGCCCTAGGCAGTGTGGAGGAGGAGAAAGAAGCCAGCTGATTCGAATGTAAAGGGAGCAAAAGCCAGATTGGATGGGGGTGGGGAGAAGTAAATTGGGACAAGGAATCTGGTGAGTAGAGTTCCCACCTTTCTAATTGCAGACAACTGAACACCCTTGCCCCAATCCCTTCCCTGAGGCTGTCGCCCCCCACTCACTCCATCCCTCCTCCTTCCGTCATTTACTCCTCCCCACCCTCGCTCACTCACGCATTTTCACCAGGCTCGGACAGGGGGTTGGAGTGAGGGAGGGGATGATAGCTCCGGAGTGGGGCTGGAGATGAGGGGTTTGGGGTGCAGAAGGGGATGAGAGCTGCGGCCGGTGGTGTGAGCTCTAGGGTGGGGCAAGAAATGAGGGGTTCAGGGTGTGGGAGGAGACTCTGGGCTGGGGCAGGGGTTTGGGGTGTGGGAGGGGGTGCGGGCTCTGGGAGGGAGTTTGAGTACTGGAGGGGGTTCCGAGCTGGGGCAGGAGGTTGGGGCGCAGGAGGGAGTTTGGGGTGCGAGCTCTTGGTTGTGGCAGCTCCCGGAAAGTGACTGGCATGTCCCGCTGGCTCCTAAGCGGAGGGGCAGCCAGGTGGCTCTGTGCACTGCCCCTGTCCGCAGGTGTCACCCCTGCAGCTCCCATTGGCTGTGGTTCCCGGCCAATGGAGACTGTGGACCTGGCACTCAAGGTGGTGCCTGTGGGCTGGGGCAGTGCGCAGAGCCCCCCTGGCCACCCTTCTGCCTAGGAGCCAGATGGACATGCCACCACTTTCAGGAGCTCCGTGGAGCCGGGCATGGAGTCTGCCTGCCCCATTGAGGGCAACTAGACTTTTAGTGACCCGGTCAGCTGTGCTGACTGGAGCCACCAGGGTCCCTTTTCAACCAGGCATTCCAGTCAAAAACCAGACGCCTGGCAACCCTACTAATGGTGACCAAGGGCTGTGGGGAGCCTGGAGGGGAAGAGAAACTAGGGAATGGTGAGTTGAAGAGACTGGAACTGGGAGCTAAAAGGGGGAGGGGAGGCTGGAACTGTTTGGGCAAGGAGAATGGGACTAGGAATTAGTCTGGGGAGAGGGAAGAGAGATCTGACAAGGACATGAGACGTGATGAGGGAAAGCAGGGAGTCCTGTGGAAACAATATAATATGATTATGTAATTAAAGACTGTATCATAATACAGATGCACCAGGGGGCACACCAAGGTTGCACAGGCAAGCTTATTCCTTAATTTTGGAATTTCCTAACTTCTGAGTGCTTGACTTTGCAACCTTAATAATGTTCTTTTAATGTAGTTTTTGTAGTTCTTTTAATGTAGTATATTTGTAGATTAAACACTATAAATAGTCATTTTAATCTGTTGTCTGTCCAGTTTGATGAACTCCATTTTCAAATGCTGTCAATCTGTCACCTTTCATAAGCAAATAATCTATTAAATATATTTTAAAAATTTAACATAAAAAAACCCCATTCTAGTTATCCCCTCACATTTCCTAAAGGACTTTTGCTGTACAAATCTAACCACAGAAAGCACAAGATCAGTTTGGGGTGTTACAGAGAAAACCGGTCACAGACAGGAAATTATGAAAGTACAAATCTGCCTATTAATATAAATTTTTAGCAATATATACATGATAAATACATTTTTGGCTTAAGTAATTTCAAGTGAACAATTTTCTAGTTTAAATAGTTCAGGAAACAAAGTTCAAAGTTGGGACTAATTTCTAAACTTCTGTGCATATTAGCAAACCCTTAGGAACACAAATTAAATTTTGTAGTGTGTTACATATTTCACTTTGTGAAATATATTCAGCATGTCTGTTTATAATGCTGTCAACTTTTATGGATAAAATAGTTCTCGCTTACAAATCTGGCAGTAAACAACAACATACTAAAAAAAAATCCAGTACAGATTCTATGTAAAGATATTCTTGGCCGTTCAGAAATATGAATGGAACACCCACAACACCTTAGTACCATTAAAAATTACTGGTTGGAACAAAACTCTCCATATATCCTTCAACACAATATAAAGTAATTTTCAAAGGACACTTCAAAGAAAGATAGTTATTTAAATGGAACTATGGCACAGAGCAGGGGTCGGCAGCCTTTCAGAAGTGATGTGCCGAGTCTTCATTTATTCACTCTAATTTAAGGTTTCGCGTGCCAGTAATACATTTTAACATTTTTAGAAGGTCTCTTTCTAGAAGTCTATAATATATAACTAAACTATTGTTGTATGTAAAGTAAATAAGGTTTCAAAATGTTTAGAAGCTTCATTTAAAATTAAATTAAAATGCAGAGCCCCCAAGACCAGTGGCCAGGACCCGGGCAGTGTGAGTGCCACTGAAAAATCAGCTTGCGTGCTGCCTTCGGCACACGTGCCATAGGTTGCCTACCCCTGGCATAGAGCCTAAAACACAAAATTTCCACTCCACCGGGGGGCTATGAATAATCTCAGTGGCAGAGGTTAACTTACATGTATATCAAACATGTAAAAATATAATTAATGAACATGTCCCTCATTTTCAGATATTTAACGTTGGATGGCAGAGGGAAGTTATTTCCTAAGGGAAAACTCACACAACTTAAATATTATTCTAACAACTAGATCTAAGACTATATCACCAAAAATGTAAGTATCATATATATATAATAAATTAACAATCATTTAGGAAAACACTATCTTGACATAGAAACAAGGTCATTATTTAAATGCATGAGAAAGTTTACAAAAACTTTTAACGTCTTTTGCCTAAGTTTTATTTATTATATTTTAGGAAACGTTTTCCCTTTTTTCAAAAGATTTCTTTGGGATCTAGAGACAAGCACCAATCGCTATTACAGAGATATTGAGTTATTGTCAGTTTTTAATGTACTGTATATATTTTCAGTTAGTCAATATTCAATTACTGTTGAAAGTACTATTGTCCTGTGAGCCATATGCATACTTCTGAAACCTGACCAGCGTTCATCTATAGTCAGTGGCGGTGGTGAAGTCTGAAGTTACCTGGTGTTTGTAATATACATCAAATTCCAAAAGGATATGCCTTCATTAGGAAACGGTTCAATATAAATATAGGCCAGAAGGGTTTCAATATCAATATCACTCTACTGATGCCAGATTGTATGGGACATTTATACTAAATAAACTTTTATTGTGGAAGTATTACCTAGCATTGTTGTCCTAATTTTTATTAAAAGTAAACCTTAAATAGCAGTCTATCTGAAGCCAAAAAATACTAATGAGCTAATCATTTCAACTTCACATATTCAAAAAGATAAGCATTCAGGAAATGTAAAAACCACCTCTTTAAAAACAATCTGAAATACTGCTTTAATGACAACCTGGATTAAACTGAGATTATGCCAGCACTGACAAAAGTGATGATGCATTTGCCATTTTTAGAGAAGTGCAATCAACACAGAATAAATAACCGCAGGATAATATAACACATATGTCATTGTTGAACTCTTCAAATGCAACTTTACTTAAGAAAAACATGTCAAATGATGATAATATAAATCTGTAAAATGAGCTCTCTTGAAAATCTCACCTATGCTACAGAAAACAAGCATCTGTTAGCTCAAGCTGTCTCAAACTTGAAAATGAAAATTGTATAATTATGTACATTCTTATATTAAAATCACATACTATTATGATAAAATATATTCCACATATACAGTATATGAACACACAGACCTTCAATAGACCTGGCATCCAAACAAAATGTAAAAAGTATGCAAATACAACACTATCCAAAATGGAGAGTACTGAAGTCACAGCTAACTCTGCAAGCCATTATGCCAGGAAACACCAAAATAGCATGCTAAGATAAATTATTACACCTTACATTTCACTCTGATGGCAAACATATTTGTGCTCTGGTGAACTGCAAATGGAGCAATATCCCTCGATACTGAAAAGTCCTGAAACTAAATCTATCCAAGTCTATAGCTAGAAAAATCCAAGTCTATCTGAACAGTTGGGTTAGAGAAACAGTCTCCCAGATTGCTGAGTCCCAGAATAATCAGAGCTTTAAAGATTATCAGCCACAAATTAATGCATCACTTACTTGTTTTTCAGCTTGCCCATAATCAGGTCCTTGGGTTGGCAAAAAGTAGCAAATATGACCATTGTTTTTTGCTTTCTCTCGAAGAGCCATGGCAGTTCGTACAGTGGAATTTCTAGCATGAACAAACACCATCACCTTAAGATAAAAAGAAAGTTGTTGATAAATAACAAAATGCTTAATAAAATAATGAAACTCTCCACATGGTAATGGAGTTATTTCTGCTGAAATAACTGCATCTCTATTTTACTGAGTAATACAAAAAGATTAGAAATGCTTCACCCCATATATGTTTGCAAAACCATTTAAATGTATACTAACCCTTCTTTATTAGCCTGCAAAAATATCAAAACAATTTCAAACAGCAACCAAGTGCAATGTTTACCTATTTTAAGCAGCATACCTAAAAAACAGAGAGGAAGGGTTTCTCTGAAAGTTTAAGAGGGAGATGAGAGGGTTAGATGCCCAACTTCCTTTGACTTCCAATGTAAATTGGGTGCTAAACAGTTCTTTATACATTTGGAAACCTCCTCCTCAACTGTTATATGTAGCCAAAAAAAAGAAGATTTTTCTAATTTCTGGAGCAAATCCTGATGTCTACTAAAGGCTGCTTTGCATTGCACAAAACAACCTTACATGGAGCCTTAACTCGCTACCTGAGCATAGCTTTCGAGTAGTAGAGGAATCCCAAGTGACAAGAGAGGCTTCAAACACCCTTCAACATAGGAAGAGTTCTTGTGAGTAAATTGGGTAGCCAAAATGCTGCCTATACTCCAGGGTCAACTGCTGCCAGAACAGTTCTTTGGAAGCTGTTGCTGCAGTGCCATCACAATTTAGAATATCTTTCAGACCCTAGATTGGTGAAATGCATTGTCTGCATATTTTGTATTAAATTACTAAATAAACTGGTAAATTAATGGCAATTTCAAGAGACAGATACACAAACATCTACATTCACGTAATAGCAAATTTGAAATTTTCAGCATGCTATCAGGAAATTCTAAATTAAGAGGGATATGGAAACATAATGGGTGTACACATTTCATCATCATGCACTAAGTAAAGTGACCTCAATAGGCAGGGAAGAACATATACAACATTATTACAAAAGAACTGAACTATCTTCTATAACTTTAAATATAGGCATGTAGGATTTTGTAGTACCATATGTATGTTGTGTGTTCATGTAATGAAAGATTACCTGTTGTAATGCATATTTAAATGGTGACAGATCAAGAAAACTGCTGTGCAATCCTAGATTTTGATTAAAATCTCAATTTTCCCCCCATGAATGTAGCTCTTTTGCATTTTCGCATTCATTTGTAAACTCGAAAACCAAATGGATTTATGAAAAATCTGAAAAAATGGTAATTTCCTAACTTTTGGTCAAAAAATTCAAATCAGAAAGGCACACCTTTGATGGTGTCACAAGAAAAATATAGGAGCAGAAGTTCATAGATACAATGCTTCATCCAGGCATATTCAGAATTTAACTAGAAAATAATTTTCAATTACTTTGTAACAACATATACAGCTTAGCATTTCATCAAGGCCTCAACAGAACACTCAATAGCAAAGAAAGGCTGATATCTAAAATGAGATTATTCAAAGATGCTGATTTGAATTTTGGATCCAAATATTTGCTAATTAATGGCTGCAGATGGAACCAACTGTTTTGTGAAAAGAAGAACAGGAGTACTTGTGGCACCTTAGAGACTAACAAATTTCTTAGAGCATAAGCTTTCGTGGACTACAGCCCACTTCTTCGGATGCATATAGAATGGAACATATATTGAGGAGATATATATACACACATACAGAGAGCATAAACAGGTGGGAGTTGTCTTACCAACTCTGAGAGGACAATTAATTAAGAGAAAAAAAAAAAAACTTTTGAAGTGATAATCAAGATAGCCCAGTACAGACAGTTTGATAAGACGTGTGAGCATACAAGGGGAGATAGATTCAATGTTTGTAATGGCTCAGCCATTCCCAGTCCTTATTCAAACCGGAGTTGATTGTGTCTAGCTTGCATATCAATGCATTGCCAGCAATGCCCCTCTGCCATGTAGATTGGCCAAACCGGACAGTCTCTACGCAAAAGAATTAATGGACACAAATCTGACATCAGGAATCAAAATATTCAAAAACCAGTGGGAGAACACTTTAACCTGTCTGGTCATTCAGTGACAGACCTGCGGGTGGCTATATTACAACAGAAAAACTTCAAAAACAGACTCCAACGAGAGACTGCTGAGCTGGAATTGATTTGCAAACTAGACACAATCAACTCCGGTTTGTGCGCGTGCACACACAGGCTGCAGATGTTTGCCCAGAGCCTAGATTTAAGTATATGTTTTAATGATTTAATCTCATTTTATAGACTCCAAGTGATGGTGAGTCCACCATCCATATGCTGTTCCAGTGTTTAGTTACTCTCACAGCTGTAAAACTACGTCTTATTTCAAGGTTGTATTTGTCTAAGTTCAACTTCCAGCCACGGGATTTAGTTATACCTTTGTCAGCAAGTTTGAAACCTCTCCACTGTCAGTTATTTTCTGCCTGTGTAAGGACCTATACATAGTGATCAAGTCAACTCTCAATCTTCTGTTCAATAAGCTGAATAACTTGAGCTCCTTAAGCCACCTCATGTTGTAAGGCTTGTTTTCCAGCCCCTGAATCAATTTTGTAGCCTCTCTCTGAACCCTAATATTTCCATGTCCTTCTTGAGCTGTGGACACCAGACCTGGATTCAGTATTTTAGTAGCTCTCTTACCATTGCCGCATAAAGAGGCAAGATCAAGTCCCTACTTCTTCTAGATAGTCCACTTTTTATATATTCAAGGATTGCATAAACCCTTTTTAACCATAGCATTGCACAGAAAGCTCATGTGACATGATTATTTATGATGATCCCCAACTCCCTGCTTTTCAAGATGGTACCTAATAGTATGGGGAATACTCAATAATGTACCCATCTAATCTATATGGCAAACTCATGGGCTCCAAATGTACAAAATGAACAGGTTTGTAAAAATATTCAATTGATGTGATCCAAACATGTTGAAAAAAGTTATATGGGGAAGCGACTAACTCCTTTTCAGTCTCAAACAGATTGTTCTGCAAAAAATCCAAACACCTCCCTCAAATAGCTAAATAACTAAAAATCACATCTCTCCACATCTCCAAAATACTAGTGAGCTGATAGCTAGAGGATAACATCCAAAGCAAAAATATCTTCATACTACTCAACACAGTATACAATTCCTTCTTACAGTTTGAAGTTTATTTTGTGTTATACCCAGTAGGTCAAATACAGTACTAGAAAAACAGTATTTTACCTATGTACTTTTAGACCTTGAAGCTAATGATATTGCTTTCTTTTGCCCACTGTATTACCTCATTTACTCGGAGGAAGAATGTTTCAATTGCCCTTGAAAATAAGGAGATTAAGTTTAACTTGATTCTTTGAGAACAACTTTCATCCTAATTCTTTAAGACCAAACCTCAAAACATTATTAATGTCTCTTGAAGGAGTATTATTATTAAAGATTTATTCAACGCTATATGTGTTGAAATACACAGTCCCTGTCTCAAAGAGTTTACAATTTAAAAATGGATAAGCGAAGTCAGACCATAGGATCGATAAGGGGATGGGATGGCATGCATAACATGGTGGTTATTTTGGTTGGTCATGCATGCTTCATGATGACAATTATACATTTATTTTAATTAACTATTTTAGTTAATTATTTTATGATTATATAATAATGCTTTATAGCATTATGGCTTTTGAAATTATACCCTTTCATTTAACTACAAACATTCTTGGATGTGGTAAATGCCATTGATGGCCACATACCAATTTTCTGTTGCTTACATGCCACATAATGGCATAATCTTGTTTAAATTTCTCCAAAATCGGAGACATGCAGAGTTGTAAGAGCGAGCAGATCATGACCCTAAATCTTCATTAATCATTTCAGTATGACTTGTCAATTAATCATTTTGTGATTTATTTTCTAGAACAGCCTGGATAAACCTACATTAGAACTTAAAATGATCTCGCAGCACATTAAACGGTGAGGGCCCTTGTCTGGTTTGTTGGAAAAGGTGTGCGCCCTTTTAAAGACTGGAGAGCCAGGGAGTGATTTTCTAATGCAGCTGCAGAGCAGGTCAGCATGGGGATGCTGACCCATCCCCACTTCCAGGTGACTGGAAGAGAGGGAGGACTAGGTAGGTCTATGCCAGGAAAAGCCCTCTTTTACCTGGACTAGGCAGAGCAGCATCCATTCTCCTACCCACTGAAGTGGCGAAACAGCAGGTTTTGTCAGGCTCCACTGTGGGCATTGTGCTAGTTGCTCCTTTATCAGGGGGCTGGAAAGGAGTTTTTCCCTCACTGTCAGATTGGCCAAGGGGAAGTTCCCCCCCCCCCCACCTTCTCCACAATGGAATTTGGGGGGGGGGCTTAATTGAGGAGAAAAAGGGTTCTTATGACTGATAAGGCAGGGGCCAAAAGCTCCCCCACACACACATTTGAGGGCAGGGGATGGTGAGGTCCCAGCAGCGGGTTGGCTGGGGACCAGGATGGTTGATAGGGAAGACTCATGGAAGCCCCCCAGGTACATATTGAAATGATTATGAATTACCTTCACTGTACACTTTTATCTGCTGGGTAGTCCCAGGCATTTAAGAATAAAGTTGTGACCTAATTAAACCATATCCAGTGTCTTCTGTCCT